>NC_091469.1:209105092-209432592 GCF_036971445.1 Narcine bancroftii
GTGTTCCACAGGGATTGGTGCTGGGAATCTTGTTGTGGGTGAAAATATAAATGGCTATATTAGTAAGCTTGTAGATAAAGATTGATGGAGTTTTGGATGATGTAGAAGTTTATCAACGCATATAGCAAATTCAGTTACAGACAATGGAAATGGCAGGAGGCATTTAATCCAAGTGTAAGTGGGAGAAAACAGTTAATGGCAGAGTTTAAAGCAGATTTGTGGAGCAAGTTTTTAAGACAGAGGGTGGTAGGTGCCTGGAATGGGCTGCTAGAGGTAGTGGATGAAGCAGATGTGATAGGTCTGTTTAAAAGGGTTCTATTAGACAATAAAGTAGGGAGTGGCTAGATTTGTATCATGTGAATGTTTGGTTCAATTGAGGTTTATAGTTCAGTGAAGACATCAAGGGTCGAATGGTCTGTTCCTGAGCAATGTTCTGTGATTGTGAAGGAGTCAACCGGGGAAACTGAGAGGAATGAGGAGAGTATTTTTCCAAGGTCATTGGGGAAGGGCAGGGACTACATGAATTGACTGAAAAAAGATGAGCTAACTGGCCCCGATCTGTGCTGTATAATTTCTCTGATTTTGCAGGTAACATCTTTAGGCTTTGAAATTTATTATCCTCTCTAAATATTAGCAGTCATCTCAAGTGTAAATCACTGATACTTAGAGAACCTCTATTCCATAATCCACTGATTATACTTCCATTAATATTGACTTTTCATCAATAATTAATCATGGAAGGTCGATCTAGATATTTGTTACCTGACTGGCAGCATAATTGATCTAAATTATAAATTGCAAATGTTTTTTTTCTTGAATGTAAGATTATTTGTAGGTTGTTTAATTGTAATGAATATCGATCTAACCCTAATCCAAAGCTGCATGCATGGCACCTACAAATGATGTTAACAAAACTAGAAGTCAAAGTAGAGATAATAGCCAGGTACATAAATCAGCCATATAACCTTGAGTCATTTCATCCAAGTGATTTGTTTATTGCATTTCCACCTTGGACATGCTATGTTCTGATAGCAACATGAACTAATCTGCAACATTTATCACAGGCGGAGGAAAATACTAACTTCCCTTCCGTCCAGGTGCCACACAGGTGTTCATCATAATTATCATTTAAAATAAAGACTATTTAGCAGTCTGAAGAGATTCAAATCTAGGTTTTCTAATTTAAAACAATAATATTAAATACTTTGTTCTGGGTCGAATTCTTCAAAACTTAACTTATTGGCTCTGAAGCAAGATTGTTCTTGAAAATGTGAAAGAAAGGAGCACAAGTATGAGATTGTTCCAGGCTGCTTAAAACTGTTTTCTCAGCAAATAACATCTCATGCAGTTTGTTCAAAAGCAGTACCTTATCCACTGATACATGAAGCTAACCTCACGAGCAATTGGGAAGGTGAGAAAGCATATGAAAGTTGGATTTAGAACCACGAAGACCAAACAATGATTCTTCAAACCTTCCACAGGGAAAGTTTACCAAGTACTTTTGCATGAACTGTTTTGTAGGCATCATAATATCATGCACAAGGTTGTACTGTAACATCCCACTGACCTTGCCTTTACTACCATTCAAGCAGCAGCATGTTGTGGAAATCCATCACTGCCATCATTCCATAAAACCTTTAATGGGCACCTTCAGCTTCTCACCCCATACATTGCACTTGTATGTCTGGTACATGTGAGCAGGTGGGAGGTGCAGTGAATAATCCGTAAAGGGGCTGAAACCTCAGGAAAAAACTGACTGAGAGGCTTTAATAGTATTCATCCCGAGAGACCAACCTAACATGGAACCAGGTAACATTTCCAATTTATGTACAGACGTGGATTCTGCATTTTCAGATGAATATTAAATTTATAATAACATTACAATGTCCTTCTCAGAAATATGCTTGCAACAGCTCTCAATTTCTGTAACATATTTCATGAAAGTTGGCATCATTTTTGTTCCCTGCTTAATTAAAACAAATGATGGTGTTGAATTAAATTCAATAAAAGTAAAACTGAATGAATTGAAATGCCCTTTGGATGGCTACTTTTCAAGAAATTGAGCATCAGCGTATTCTATTTACTCACTAGCCTAAACTTGACAAACTCAACTCAACACGAGAAGAACCCACATGTAAAATTTCACTCCTTATTTTGATAAATATAGTCTGTCTAATGCTCAAATGAAGGCCATATTCCTGCAATTTCCAGCAAGGGGTACTGAAATCCAATTAAGAGCGGAAATGCCACTTCAATTTTATTTTCCTCTCTAGGAATAGATGCTGAACTTAGCTGCATCACCACCTCAACAATACAATGCTGACTTAGTATAGATAAGAAATGTAACAAAACCATTTGGAATAAAAGAGAATGTACAGACAGCCTGATCCTTCAAATGTTAGATACTCCATAAAATGAGCAATGAAGCCAACAAAAAGGAGGGGAAATCTCACATTGAAACATGCTTGGCCCACATTATTCCTGTTTCATAGCAACCGCTATATTGCTGGTTTGGCTCCTCATGTCATATGACATGATATTTCCAAAGATTTTCTTTATACTTCATTTGCCTGCATCTCCCTCCCCCATCTATGTCAAGAGACTCACTAATTAGTGATATCTTCTAGCAACAATCATGTCGGCAACAGTTCCCATAGCCACAATGTAGTTTATGACCTTTTTTTATCTGTAGGTATATCTGCCCAATGCTAGCTGCCATGCATTAACCAAAATATTGTTTATTGGAGGTGGTGATGGCAGTGAGGGAGTAGGGAAGGAATAGACAATGGATCAATAAAATGCCAGCACTTTTACGCAGATTATCCCTGTTGGTTGAAAAAGAAAAATTGAAATTTCTTAAATATGCTTTGGAAGTGTAGTTTGTAATTTTTTTTTTTATTTTTAAATTTTTTTATTTTTCACACCATAAATCACGTTAGCCATGATATACACTTTTTCTTTTTCACACATATACAGTGACTTTTTCTCCCCCCCCCTCCCTCCTCCCAAGCCACCCCCCCACCCCCCCTCTCATCCATTTTAGGTATACAATCGAGGTTGCATTAAGCCAGTCAGACAATGTTGTCATTCAACAAAAATACACCAGAAATTCTACTGAGTCCATTCTTTTCTTTTCTTCTCCTTCCATCAACTTAGGTAATGTTTGTTCCCGGTAGGTTTTCGCTATTGTATTTAATGTAAGGCTCCCATACTTGTTCGAATATTTCAATATTATTTCTTAAACTATATGTTATTTTTTCTAATGGGATACATTTATTCATTTCTATATACCATTGTTGTATTTTCAAATTATCTTCCAATTTCCAGGTTGACATAATACATTTTTTTGCTACGGCTAGGGCTATCTTAACAAATCTTTTTTGTGCATCCTCCAAGTCAATTCCAAATTCTTTATTTTTTATGTTACTTAGGAGAAAGATTTCTGGATTCTTTGGTATATTGTTTTCTGTTATTTTATTTAATATCTGATTGAGATCATCCCAAAATTTTTCTACTCTCTCACATGTCCAGATTGCATGAATTGTTGTTCCCCTTTCTTTTTTACATCAAAAACATCTATCAGATACTGTTGGGTCCCATTTATTTAACTTTTGCGGTGTAATGTATAGTCTGTGTAACCAATTATATTGTATCATACGCAGCCTCGTATTTATTGTATTTCTCATCGTTCCAGAACATAATTTCTCCCATGTTTCCTTTTTTATTTTTATATTTAAATCTTGTTCCCATTTTTGTTTAGTTTTACCATTTGTTTCCTCATTCTCCTTTTCTTGCAGTTTAATATACATATTTGTTATAAATCTTTTGATTAACATTGTATCTGTAATCACATATTCAAGGTTACTTCCCTCTGGTAAACTCAAATTGCTTCCTAATTTATCTTTCAAGTAGGATCTCAGTTGGTAATATGCCAGCGCTGTATCTCCAGTTATATTGTACTTATCTCTCATTTGTTCAAAGGATAAGAATCTACTTCCTGAAAAACAATTTTCTATTCTTTTAATCCCTTTTCCCATTTTCTAAAGGAAAGGTTGTCTATTGTAAAAGGGAGTAGCTTATTTTGCGTCAATATTAGTTTTGGTAATTGATAATTTGTTTTATTTCTTTCTACATGAATCTTCTTCCATATATTGAGGAGATGGTGTAATACTGGAGAAGTTCTATGTTGTACCAATTTTTCGTCCCATTTATATAATATGTGTTCAGGTATCTTTTCCCCTATTTTATCTAATTCTAATCTCGTCCAGTCTGGTTTTTCCCTTGTTTGATAAAAATCTGATAGGTACCTTAATTGTGCGGCTCTATAATAATTTTTGAAGTTTGGCAATTGTAAGCCTCCTTGTTTATACCATTCTGTTAATTTATCTAGTTCTATCCTCGGTTTCCCCCCTCTCCATAAAAAATTCCTTATTATTTTCTTTAACTCTTTGAAGAATTTTTCTGTCAGTTGTATTGGCAATGCCTGAAATAAGTATAGTATCCTTGGAAAAATGTTCATTTTAATACAGTTTATCCTTCCTATCAGTGTTAGTGGTAGCTCTTTCCAATGCTCTAAATCGTCCTGTAATTTTTTCATTAGTAGATTGTAATTGAGTTTATATAATTGGCCTAGATTTTTGTTTATTTGTACACCTAGGTATCTTATTGCCTGCATTTGCCATCTGAATGGGGATTCCTTCTTAAATTTTGAGAAATCCGCGTTATTCATAGGCATTGCTTCACTTTTATTTACGTTTATCTTGTATCCCGACACTTCTCCATATTCCTTCAATTTCTTATATAGTTCTTTTATTGATAGTTCTGGTTCTGTTAAGTATCACATCATCCGCAAATAGACTGATTTTATATTCCCTGTCTTTTATTTTTATTCCTTTTATATTATTATCTATTCTTATCAATTCTGCTAGTGGTTCTATAGCTAGCGCAAACAATAATGGTGATAGTGGGCATCCCTGCCGCGTTGACCTGCTTAAGTTAAATTGCTTTGAAACATGTCCATTTACTGTCACTTTCGCTAACGGTCCCTTATATAATGCTTTAATCCAATTAATATACTTCTCCGGTAAACTGAATTTTTGCAATACTTTGAACAAATAATTCCATTCTACTCTGTCGAAGGCCTTCTCTGCGTCTAAAGCAACTGCTACTGCAGGTGCTTTATTTCCTTCTACTGCATGAATTAAGTTAATAAATTTACAAATATTGTCTGTTGTGCGTCTTTTTTTGATAAATCCAGTTTGGTCTAAATTTACCATTTTCGGTACCTGTTCTGCTAATCTGTTTGCTAATAGTTTAGCTATTATCTTATAATCTGTGTTTAGCAAAGACATTGGTCTATATGACGCTGGTGAGAGTGGATCTTTCCCTTGTTTTAGTATCCTGTAATTATTGCTGTTTTACATGAATCTGGTAAGTTTTGTGTCTCATCAATCTGGTTGATTACATCCAGGAGGGGCGGTATTAATAGGTCTTTAAATGTTTTGTAGAATTCTATTGGGAGTCCATCCTCTCCTGGTGTCTTATTATTTGGTAATTTTTTTATTATCTCTTGTATTTCTACTGTTCCAAATGGTTCTGTTAATTTATTTTGTTCCTCTATTTGTAGTTTTGGTAGTTCAATTTTAGTCAAAAATTCATCTATTTTCCCTTCTTTCCTTCGTTTTCAGTTCGGTATATTTGTTCATAGAATTCTCTGAAGTTTTCCTTAATTTCTTTTGGATTATATGTAATTTGTTTGTCTTTTTTCCTTGTTACCAATACCATTTTCTTAGTTTGTTCTGTCTTAAGCTGCCATGCTAAGATTTTGTGTGTTTTTTCACCTAGTTCATAATATTTCTGTTTTGTCTTCATTATATTCTTCTCCACCTTATATGTTTGTAATGTTTCATATTTTATTTTTTTATCCGCCAATTCTCTTCTTTTGGTTGTATCTTCCTTCATTGCTAATTTTTTTTTTCTATGTTTACTATTTCCCTTTCCAACTGCTCTGTTTCCTGATTATAGTCCTTCTTCATCTTGGTTACATAACTTATTATTTGCCCTCTAATGAATGCTTTCATTGCGTCCCATAGTATAAACTTAACTTCCACTGATTCCGTATTTACTTCAAAATACATTTTTAATTGTTTTTCAATAAATTCTCTAAAATCCTGTCTTTTAAGTAGCATGGGGTTTAATCTCCATCTATACATTCTTGGAGGGATGTCCTCTAACTTTACTGTCAGTATTAAGGGTGAATGGTCCGATAGCATTCTTGCTTTATATTCTGTTTTTCTTACTCTATCCTGCATACTAGCTGATAACAAAAATAGGTCTATTCTTGAGTATGTTTTATGTCTAGTCGAGTAGTATGAGTATTCCTTTTCTTTTGGGTTTTGTTTCCTCCATATGTCCACAAGTTTCATTTCTTGCATTGATTTAATTATAAATTTGGTTACTTTGTTCTTCCTGTTAATTTTTTTCCCCGTTTTATCCATATTTGGATCCAAATTCAGATTGAAATCCCCTCCTATTAGTATGTTCCCTTGCGTATTAGCTACCTTCAAAAAGATATCTTGCATAAACTTTTGATCTTCTTCGTTAGGTGAATATATATTAAGTAGATTCCAAAGCTCCGAATATATCTGACATTTTATCATAACATATCTCCCTGCTGGATCTATTATTTCCTCTTCTATTTTAAATGGCACATTTTTGCTAATTAATATAGCCACTCCTCTTGCTTTTGAATTATACGATGCTGCTGTTACATGTCCTACCCAATCTCTCTTTAATTTCTTGTGCTCCAATTCAGTTAAGTGTGTTTCTTGGACAAATGCTATATCTATTTTTTCCTTTTTCAGTAAATTTAGTAGTTTCTTCCTTTTAATTTGGTTATGTATTCCATTAATATTTAAAGTCATATAGTTCAGCGTAGCCATTTTATATTTTGTTTATCTTCTCTTTCCGTTTTTCCATCATTACCTTTCCTCCTTTTCCATTTCTGTTTTCTTATTTTCAACTCTTTACAAGACAACATTCCTACAACATCTAACATTTTCCTTATTCTCCTATTTCTATCTTCTTTATCCCCAATCTCCCCTTCCCCTCCTGAGTTGTCCTTTATCCCTTGTCGGACAACCACATCTCCCCTCTCCATTTGGATTTGCGAATCCACTCGCAAGCGTCAACTGATTTTGCAGTGACCGCTATTTCCCCCCACCCAGCCCCCCCAGAAAAGATTTCACTTTTCATATGTCACAAAGGTCACTCTTTTAATTCCCTCCTTATTCTCTCTATTCCATTACCTTCCCTTATTAATTCTTGTCTATACTATCTATATTTTCCTCTAAGTACAGATACATTCACGTATGCACATTGTCTCTATTCACTCTTATACCTCTTTACCCGCATACATATCAATCGTGATCATTTTTACTCTCATTACCCGTCTTCATCCCTCAGTCTATTTTTGTCTTTACCCACATACATATCAATCGTGATCATTTTTACTCTCATTACCCGTCTTCATTCCTCAGTCTATTTTTGTAATTGTTCTGCAAATTTTCGTGCTTCTTCTGGATCCAAGAATAGTCTGTTTTGTTGTCCTGGAATAAATATTTTCAATACCGCAGGATGCTTCAGTATAAATTTATACCCTTTCTTCAATAAAATCGCCTTTGCTGTATTGAACTCTTTTCTCTTCTTTAGGAGTTCAAAACTTATATCTGGATAAATGAAGATTTTTTGCCCTTTATACTCCAGTGGTTTGTTGCCCTCTCTTACTTTTTCCATTGTCTTCTCCAGTACCTTTTCTCTTGTAGTATATCTTAGGAATTTTACTACAATAGATCTTGGTTTTTGTTGTGGTTGTGGTTTAGAGGCCAATGCTCTATGTGCCCTTTCTATTTCCATTTCTTGCTGTAGTTCTGGACATCCTAGGGTCTTAGGGATCCACTCTTTTATAAATTCCCTCATATTCTTGCCTTCTTCATCTTCCTTAAGGCCCACTATCTTTATGTTATTTCTTCTGTTATAATTTTCCATTATATCTATTTTTTGAGCTAGTAGTTCTTGTGTCTCTTTAGTTTTTTTATTAGATTCCTCCAATTTCTTTTTTAAGTCTTCTACCTCCATTTCTGCTTCTACTGCCCGTTCTTCCATCTTGTCCATTTTTCCCCCATTTCTGTTGAGATCATATCTATTTTATTCACTTTCTCTTCTGTGTTGTTTATTCTTCTTCTTAAATCATTGAATTCCTGTGTTTGCCATTCTTTAAATGACTCCATGTATCCTCCAACAAGAGAAAGTATATCCTTTACCTTGCCTTTCCCTTCATCTATTTCACTGTATTCTTCCTCTTCTTCTTCCTCTGGGTTGGCCATCTGTTGTTTCTTTGTTGCCCTTTCCTTCTCTTCTTTCTTGTTTCTATTGTCTTCTGTGGTCTCTTCTTGCTGCAGGTGTTCTGCAGCTGTCGTTGCCGGCTGTGGAGATCGACTCCCCAGCTGGTCCCCCCTCCCGTCGGTGTGTTTTTTTTCATGCGCATCGCGCATGCGCGAGGAGTTGCGCATGCGCGGTTGCGCACTTTTACTCGGCTCTGCGAGCCATTGTTGTAGTTCTTTTTCTACTGACCTGAGGTAGCGTGCTCCTCTCTCCACAGCGGGCCTCTTCGGATAGGTAAGGCCTTCACCTTTTTCCTCCGTTGTCTTCTCTTCCTCTCTTCTTACCCTTGATTTTGATTTTTCTTCTTTTGTCTCCATCTTCTTTCCACCTTTATACTCACTTTTCTTTAACTTTTATTTCTGTGCCTTTGTATTTTCTCTTGTTTTTCCCGACTTTTCTGGAGAGGGCTGGAGTTCTCCGTCCGGTCACTACTCCATCACGTGACTCCTCCCTAGTTTGTAATATTTAATGTTGCTTTGATCTGGATCAGTTTTCAAACAAGATTTATATTTGAAAAAATAGATTGTAATTATGAGCAGATTTTATTGATTCATTGTGCCAGAAATGATATAGAATTAGAAAACAATGGTAATCGGATGATACACGTGACAGTTTCTGACAGTGGATCTTCAGGGAGATGCTGTGCATGGGGATGACATTTAAACATGAAATTACTTGCAATCACTTAGAAATACTTTTAAACACTGAAGAAATGTGAAGCTTTTTTTTAAAAAAAAAGGCCTACCCTGCCTTTTCCGAGTCCAATTCTTCTAATCAGCTCTCATGTTCAGTTAGTAGATTCCCCAGGATAATTGCCGTATGTTCCCCCGGAGTTGTTTCACATTCATGCCTCATTGATAAACCCTACCAGAATGTCAAGGAGCGGTTTCAAAACTGCTTCAAAGAATGGTTGTCAAAGTTTGGAACTTCTATATTTGTGTAAAAATCTCTAACTTGGCCACACTGATTCTTCCTCATTTTGGGAACACAAGGGACAATTTCACAATGTGTGATCAGCATGATGGCACTGGGGGAATAGTTTGAACTGACAAGAGGATAGAAACAGATTTATATTGGCTATAGACAGACTGCAAAATCCATGACCAAAGAAATTAACTCACAGGAATGTGACAGATGCATTTTTGTAGGAAGGTGACGAAAAACAAAGTTGTATAGAGTGCCCACTTCCAAATGCACACAAGAACCAAGAAACGACTTTGAGCTAGGACTGAATGACTTCTATCTGCTCTATAATTTGATGACACTGACCCCTGGCCTCCATCGCAATTACAATATTAACTACATTATTGCCTGTTTTGGAAATTGCTCAGCAAACTTCAATTTTCCACTGGAACTATCACTTCAAGCACACCAGAACTAAACTGCACCAATCAGGAGAGATGGGGTCCACTGGCAAGTAATTGAGCAGTGTGGTGGAAGAGCTGGGCATCCAATGGGCTCATTGATACAGATTGGTTCACTTTGCCAATGAGAAAAGAACCCCTAACCTTGCAGATGAAGCTATCCGGTCTCTAAATGAGGATTCCATTGCTAGCTTTAATTGTGACTTCCCCTGTAGCAGCCCAGGCAATGACCCCTCCCACCACATCCAATGTTTCAAGGGCACATCTCTTGTTCATTCTATATTGATTGATATCAGTGCAGGATATGCATTACTCTCTCATCGCATACACAAGTGCCTGTGAATCAACTTCAAATGTAGATCATGTGGCAATTGCAATTCACCATTAATAGTCCATTTCAAGTAAATCGAGTAATACATAAAGAAAAAATGCTCAATTTCTCACCCAATGCAGTATTTGCTATTGATGTGATTTTTTAACAAAATAAGTATTGGGGTTAATGTTCTGTCTGTGCTAATTATTGAATTTGAATTATCTTCCAACCTGCATTCTTCCCCTTACCCCCACAGCCAATACTTTATTGCTTACTTTGTTCTCATGTGCTTTAGATATAATGGTTCAAGTCATTCAAATCCTTTGAGAAAGTAAAAAGGGAATATTGGTCGAGCTGGTCGTTGTTCAATTTCAGCGACACTGTTGAAAAAAACTAAATAAATAAAATCACAATCAGTAGCCCTTTTCTCATTGCCATCCCAGTTAATTGGCCATCCAGTGTCCTGGGATAGGAAGCCCTTGTGCTGTTTCCACTAAGCCACTGACTGCTTTTCCACTGAACACAACTCATCCCTGGGGATTGGAACATCTACCTTCAAATGGAATGGAACGGTAGGAAGTTTCCACTGGCTTAATAGGCACGCCGGGTATCAGCTGATGCCGGGGATAGGAGTGGGGTAGAGGCCGTCAATCCCCAGTCATGGCAGGCTGATTGTTTTCCTTTTCCACTGGACCCCTTCCCAGTTAATTCCTGGGACAAGGCGCCAGTGGAAAAGGGGCTTTTGATGCCAAGAAATTGTTATTGAAGGGTTAATTAAGATTTGCATACTTTTTTTGAATTGTAATGACAGGCCTTGTTATCCCAGAATCATTATTGATTCCTAAAGCATGGATAATTTGTGAAGGGTCAAGCAAAAGAAATGAGGGTCAACATTTTTTTTAGGAGAAGTGAGATGTCATTTTAGACTAACAGCAGAACAGCTATTGATAGTAATATTTGTCATTTATCAGACTTGGAAAAGCAGATTTGAAAACTAGGTGCCTTGATCAAAGTAACTACAGCAAGACAACCTGAAAAATCCTGAAGAGAGAAGTGATCAGGCTTTAAGAAATTACACAGACAAGCCAAAATTACTGCCATGTGAATCAATATCAACCTGAAAGTGAATAATGTCTGAGAATTATTCACGTGATTTTTGTCAAAGAGTAAGCAGAGGTTATCTGGTGTAAATCTAATCGGTGTAAACTAGATGTTGAGAAGCTGTGGACTAGTCCAGTACACAAACGTGCTAGAGAAACTCAACAAACTCTGCCGAGTTTCTCCAGCACTGTGGTTGAATCGCAGTAAGCGAGATTAAGAGCTCAAATGCTCCTTGCTCCAATGAGTATTTATTACATTTCCTGCTTTTATTTCAGATTCACAACATCTGCTTTTATTTGTTTTGTTCTTAACATATCTATCCCCGCAGAATAGATGCAAGGCAATCCAGCATGATGATACTTTATTAATATGCAAGGGGCAGGTTGGCTGAGAACCTCAAAAGTTCATGGCATTTACTTCTGCACATTCTCCTTAATATATTAATGCAATATTGAAACTTGTAAACAGCACTGTATGAAGTTAGAAAAAAGAATTGACATTTTTATTGTCTCTTTCATACATTGGAAATTTTCCAAGTAACATTATTGTCACTGAATTATTGCCCAGTGAGAAAGGATGTGCTTGGTCAGATCACGTGAGTCACTGGGAGGTTTATAACTTGTAAATAGTAGGATCATTGGTTAGAAGATTAGAGAGGAATTAGAAAAATAAACATCCAAAGAATAGAGGAGATCTACAATTCAGGACCTTAATGGGTTGTGGAAACAAACTTGGATCTCATTTAAGGGGTGTAATAAACTAAAAATCCACGATGTACACAGTTATAGACGGAGACCTGTGAAACAAGAGTAGCTTAGAATTGCTCCATTTTTGGAGAACACTGGCATCATGGGATGAAGGGCCTCCTTCAGTGCTCTCATTGGGGTTCGTTGACTACGGGAGGCAATCAAACATTGGAAGTTGTGCTGAAGGGAGCCTCGATGATCATCCCAGATATCAGGCTTTGAGGACACATGGGGGATATCAGGCTTTTCATTCTGGCAAGATGGGCTTCCCATTATATAAAACCGGAATTGTTCTGGATTATTCTGGAATTTAAGTGGTGAGAATTGGGGAGGTGAGATGAGCTGATACAAATTCAAACAGGCAAAAGATAAAGTGATGAAGAATTGATTTTATGGCAGAATAGTGAAGGTGAAAGTTCAGTAGTTTATTTAAAGAGTAACCACAGGGCCAATGCTCAACCATGTGTTGCAACTATAAATGAAAACATACTTCCTTCATGCACCTGCACTTCCTCAGAGCAGTACCCCAGCCTCTGTGGACTGAGCTTACTGTGGACATTGGAATTCACTGGGCAGTGAAGCAGGTTCTATCTGCTTGGTGCATATCATTGTTTTTGGCTTTAATGCAATAGGAGACTTTTAAAAACTTTATTCATTCAAAAACCAAATAATATGACATATACAGCAATTAAACATGAACATGTTTTTTTTAAATTATATATAGAAAAAAAAGAAACCCCCGCTTCAGCCAACTCTCCTAAGGAGAGTCATTAAAAAGAATATTAAAAAAAGTTAAATATACATATTAAAATCTAATCAATATAAATTGAAATGTAAATATTCTGAGTATAAGTCACTTATTAATAAAAATTATAATTATCATGCAAAACATACATAATTTTTTCCATTATTAAACAATATTTCATCTCATTATGCCATCTATTAATATCAATTATATTTGTATCTTTCCACTTACTAGCAATACATTTTTTGCTATGGATAAAGCTAAATATATAAAAGCAAGCTGAAACTTATCTAATCCCAAGCCTTTCAGAGGTTGCAAACTACCCAATAAAAATACTGTCAGATCTAAAACTATTTTAATCTTATACAGATATTCTAAAAATGATTGAATTTTCTTCCAAAAAGATTGTATATGTATACATGACCAAACAGCAGTTAGTTCATTGATGGATTTGGTACAGCCTCCTAGTTGGGCTAAAATTGAGATGGCAAGTGTTTCTGAATTTGAAATACATAAATTTTTGTTTAGGTGGAATATAAATTTGTTACAACAATATAATGTGACTATACTACAAC
The DNA here is from genome assembly GCF_036971445.1 of Narcine bancroftii. Classification (NCBI taxonomy): domain Eukaryota; kingdom Metazoa; phylum Chordata; class Chondrichthyes; order Torpediniformes; family Narcinidae; genus Narcine; species Narcine bancroftii. Next base: position 209,118,379 of record NC_091469.1, read on the forward strand.
ATTTAATGAAGTTATGGATAAAGTAAAATAAAATGATAGGTTCTATGGGTAAATTATTGGCTTTGACTCAGTTGTATAATAATCAACTTATTTCTTTTTCAATACATCATCAAAGTTTATTGCATTGGAGATTTAAAGGTACAAAAAATTTGGGAGATGGTTTTAAAGAGGGTAAGTTTTTATCTTTTAATCAGATGAGGGAAGATTTTGGTATTGATAAGAATTCTTTATTTCTTTATTATCAAATACAATCTTTGGTAAAATGTATGTTTGGTAGAGATATGATTTTAACTAAAATGACTAAATTTAAGACTTCCCTTATGAAGGTACCAGAGAAGGGTTATATTTCATTTATGTATCAAATATTACAGGATGGTATGGATAAATAGGGTTGGGATAGATCTAAAATTAAATGCGAAGCGGATATTGGTTTTACTTTTTCTGAAGAGGATTGGTTAGATATTTGTTATGATAGTGTAACTAGATTGATAAATGCATGTTATGCAATGATTAATTACAATTTTTTACATAAATTATATTTGACACCTGAAAAATTAAAAATTATGGTTTTAATGAATCAGATTTGTATTTTAGATGTTGGGAATAAGAGACTTTACTAAAGCATTTTCAGTTTGGAAAAGATTGTGCAAGATTTTTGAAAGGTCAATCCAGTGATTTCTATATTTCCTTTGAAGAGCTGCACTCAATGGGTGGCAAACAACCATATTGACATCACACTCTGACAAAGCTTCCTTAACACCGAATGCAATTATTTTAATTAATATCAAGCTTCTTAACCAAATTAACAAGTCTGCTGACAATCACTGGTCTGAACTAGGACGTTGTTTCTCCTTCCATGGATACTCCCTGGCCTGTTGATTATTTCCAGCACTTATTGCTTTAAAACAATAATACCACTGTAATTTGAAGTATTTTGTGAACTAATAAATCCTTTATGAAGTTAAAGTACCACTGTTGACATGCAGAAGCTCACCGACAGCATTAATCTGGAGATACCAATGAGCTCTTTTTACCACAAGAGCTTCATCATAACATCATGCATCACATGGAGCAGCTGCCATCATTGCTGACCTTTACTGTAGATTCTAACTGGGGACTTACAAATGCTTCTGTTGTGGAAAGCTGATATGCACAACAGATGTACATGCCCCAATGGGCACAGTGACAAATTTCTTCAGAGGAAAGTTAGAAAATACTTCAGCATTCTTCTCATCATCCACTGTTCTGTCAGCTTTTCCTTCTTTAAAGGAACAGGCCCTTTACTGAGGTATCGTTCCACAGGCAGTATTGGCACTGTGCAACCAAAGGAGTAAGCCACAAGCAAGCAAGCGCACACTTCCACTGCATGATAAGCAGAAGCCGAAGTCTTAGGCAATGGATAATAGAGGCTGACAGGCTAGAACTGCAGCCAAAAGCAGATAACTCAGCATGTGACTAGACTTGAATTTGGAGCCTTCTTGGGCTGATTTCAAAACGTGAATAAATTGGATAAGCCGCTGAGGAAAGCCATTCTTGTTAATTGAAAGTGATCTGCTAAAATATTCAGCTCCGATTTAAGTTAACACTTCTGTTAACTTGCCATAAATTAAAGACTATTTGTTATGCATCATCAGAAATGTACCTACAAAAAAAAAATGAATTAGCACAATATTTTGTGTTAGAATTCTCCCTATCAGTTCTTCTTGGATCAGAAAATCATCGCCAACAAATTTGCATGGTAAAGGGTCAGTATTTGATTGCGGCTTGCTTCATATTTAAGATTATGCAGAAATCTCTCTTTGAGATTTTGTGTTCACTGCTACTCTGTTACTTCATTGAAAATTCATAATCCTCTTTCTCATGTCATTTTCAAAATGGACTCAGGAAAATGAGAATTTGGCTTTTGGAACTTACTTATGTCCTTGAATCATTGAAGTTGTAAAGCAAAGTCATCAGTCAAGTCAATTTCGGTCCAGGTTAATCACTTATGCTTCCGTTTCAGAAAGCAGTTATTAATATATTAAAATATATTACAGGTTTTGAAATGAGAGGAATAGAATTGTATTCTGTTCATCTGCATTCTCCTCCTGCTTGTCTCCATTCCACATTCTATTGGCAGTGCAAAAAGCAGCTGAAATAGAATTGCCCTTTCAATGAATTCCCTGGCAGCAACAACTGCCACATAATGCATGTTTAATTTAGCAAAATATCTCAAGTCTCTTGTACAAGGGAAGGAGTGGGGAACTGAAATATACATGTTCTCACTCAGCTTGTATTTACACGGTTCTGGTGTGGAAAAGCATCAGGTAGGAGTCTGAGCAGAAGGTTAAAAACAAAGTATAGTAAGTGTTGGAACATTCACTGCATTGATGAACTTTGTTGGGAAACCAGGATACTCTGGTTTGTGTGAAGGAAACTGATATGATTATTAAATCTGAGAAGCAAATTGGCTCAGGTAGTATGTCTAAATTAAAAAAAAATACATAATTAATGCACCTTTTTGAGAGAATATGGCATTAACAGTATGGAGCTCTCTGAATGGCACAATTGCATAGCCATAATGGAGGTGAAGAGAACCCTATCGAAGGAGAATAGGCCCCTAGACATCTACCACACTTCATTGCAGCAGTCTGTTGACCTCATGGGTTTCAAGACAGCTATCATAATCCCAGTACCAAAGAGGGCAACAATAACAGGCCCTGTGGTACTGACCATCATTATGGAAGGCTTCGAGAATCTGGTGACGGAACACACCAAGAAGGACCTCGCAGAGGCACTGGACCCATTTCAATTCATCTGTAGATGAAACTGTTCCACTAATGATGCTATTAATCGTGTTCCTCCACTCTGTCCTAAACTACCTAGAGAACGACACCAGATATGACTGGCTGCTGTTCATCGACTTCAGCTCAGCATTTAATATGATCATTCCCCAGGGGCTGGTGGAGATGCTGTCCTCACTGGGACAACACACATTTCTGTATCTGGATTCTGAACTCTTACCTTAAAGACCATAGTTTATCTGGATCAGACACAGAACGTCAAGTGCAGTCACACACTGGCACACCTTAGGGCTGTGTGTTCAGCCCATGCCTGTTTATGCTACTGACCCAAGACTGCACGGTCTGATCCAACCCCAATAATGTAATCAAATTTGCAGATGACATGACAGTAGTCAGCCTCATCAGCAATAATGATGAGTTGCACTACAGAGAAGAGATGGAAAATCTCATGACATGGTGTGAGAATAACAACCTGAGTCTCAATATTGACAAGACGAAGGAGATTATTGTAAACTTCAAGAGGACCAGGAATGACTACCCTCCACTACACATTAACAACTCAGTAGTGGAGTGAGTAGAGAGCACCAGGTTTCTTGTAGACCACTTAAGAAGTGACCTATCTGGGCACAAACCTCCTCACTTGGCAGGAAGGCACATCAGTTCCTGAGAAGACTGGGGTAGGCAAGGTTACCAGTAACCTCTATCAACAGCATCCTGGCCAGCTGCATCACGGTGCTGTAGAGTGTAGAGCATCAAGAGGCCAATCCACAGGACCATAAAAGAAGCAAAGAGAATCACTGGGGTATCCTTCCGCCTATACACATCATCTCCTAGGATTGTTGTTTGAAGAAGGTCATTGAAGACCTCGGGCACCCAGCTCACTGCAACCTTCAACCATCTTAGAAAGGATGTGATGCTGCTGGAGAGGGTGAAGAGGAAATTCACTAGGATAGTTCCTGGAATTCAAGGGCTAACATATGGAATATTTGGCAGCTCGGACTATATTCATTGGAGTATAGAAGAATGAGTGGCGATCTCTCAGAGGCATTTCAAATTTTGAAAGGTTTTGACAGAGTGGATGTAAAGAAGACATTTCCCTTGGTGAGTGAATCAAGGACAAGAGGGCATAGTCTTACAATAAAAAAAGTTATCCATTTAAAAAGAGGAAGAACTTCTCTAGTCAGAGGTTCATGGATCTATGGAACTCACTGCTGCATACAGCAGTGGAGGCCAGACCATTGGGATTATTTAAACAGGAAATTGACAAGTATCGAATTACTAAGGGTATCAGGGATATAGGGAAAAGGCTGGAAATTGGAACGAGGTCTGAGCATAGTTTAGCTGAGTGTAGTCACGGAACAGACTGGAAGGGCCTAGTGGCTGCTTTTGTTCCTTTTTCTTGTGCAATCTTGTGTGTGTGAACTATTCCCATTGGGAAAGAGATACAGGTGTATCAGGGCCAGAAACACTGAGCTAAGGAACAGCTCCTTCACACAAGCAGCAAGACTGCTGAACGACTGATGAGCTGCTCTTACAAACAAACACGACTGCTAGTTATTCGACAATATTTATTTTCATGTACAAAAATATTGCATTTGTGTTATGTCAGTTACGTGTTTGAATGTATAAGAACTGAGGACCAGAGAATGCTGTTTCATCAGGTTGTACTTGTACAATCAGATGATAGTAAACGTGACTTGAGTTGCATGCTTTTCCCATGTTCATACAATATCCTTTCCCATCCCAGTGGCAATACATCATGAGAAGTTTGAGGAGATTTGGTATCTCTGGAAAATTGCCATAGGTGTCCTGTGGAGAGCATTCTGCCTGGTGCATCCCCATCTGGTATGGAATTCCCAATCCACAGGACAGGAAACTACTCCAGACAGTTGTTAACTTAGCCAGTGATATTATGGGCACCAGCCTTCAATCCATTGAGGACATCTACAAGAGACTGTCTTAAGAAAGCAGCCTCTATCCTCCAGGTCCTCCACCACCCAGGCCATGCCCTCTTCACTCTGCTACCATCAGGAGAATGATACAGGAGCCTGATGACAAGCACTCAGTGGCACGAGGACAGCTTCTACCCTGCTGCCATCAGATTCCTGAATAGACAATTAACCCCAGACATAACCTCACTTTCTGCTATTTTCTTACATTATTTTTTTATTTTTGAAATGTAATTTATAACAATTTTTTTCCACTGTAATGCTACAAAACAAATTTTGTGACATGTTAAATACAATAAATTTTGATTCTTGTGTGTGGTACATTTGCAATCTATTTGCTCCTTAATATCATGCATAAAATAATAGATGGCCAAAGACTTTCATGCATTGGAGAGCCACTTCACCATGGATCATGCAGAATTTGATTGCAACAATAGTTAAAATTAAATGTTTGAAATGGGGTTCAATTCTAGTAAATGTGGAATGTAAACACCCTTGATTTTCACTGAAAATAGAGGTATGAAGAAGATAGAAACATATGTATGAATAGTACGAGATCAGGACTACACAACTTAAACCCCAAAGCCACTGAATAGAATCAGGAGTGGTCTCATTGTATGCTGTTTCATCCATTATGCATTCCTGACTTCTTGTGGCAACATTTCACCTTCTTGATTATGAACTATGCTTTAATTTTTTTTAACAAGAACCTGCTTCCATTGCCATAGATCCAGAGAACCACAAAACATTACAGCTCAGAAAACAGGCCATTCAGCCCTTCTAGTCTTTGCCATACCATTATACTGCCTAGTCCCACTGACTTGCGCCCATTCTATATCCTTCCATACCCCTCCCATCATATTTTCTACAAGGTTAAAATTGTTCCCACATTCACCACTTCATCTTGCAGCTTGTTCCACTCTCCTACCACTGTCTGTGTGAAGAAATCCCTCCCCCCTCAATGTTCCCGCTAAACCTCTCCCCTTTCACTCTTAACCCCTGTCTTCAAGTTTGTATTTCAATAGAAAAGAACCTGCTTACCTTTTATCTGACTATATCCATTATAATTTCATATACCATTATCAAATCTCCCCTCATTCTTCTACGATCCAGGGAATAAAGTCCTAATCTGTTTAACCCTTCACGATAACTCAATTTATCAAGTCCTGGTGACATCCCAGTCAATCTTCTCTGCATTCTTTCAAGATGATACAAAGGTTGGAAGAGTGGAGAAGTTCGTCATAAGTTACAAGAGGATATAGACTGGATGCAGAGATGGGCAGAAAAATGGTAGATGGAGCTCAATCAGGATAAGTGTGAGGCGATGCATTTGGAAAGTCAAACCTGAAGGTTGAATACAGAGTGTTACAAGCTCCCGCCTCATTTAATGTGAATATTGCTTTAAGGGCTAGTACAAGCTATAATCATTCACAGCTTTGGAGGGACTGGGTGACATAAGCCAGTACAGACTGTACCCAAATTCACTACTTTGGAGAGGAGAAAGAACATATGGATGATACTGATGCTCTCACTCTCCTCTTCCTGCATTTGAGATTCATTACTTGTTCACTGATGCTTAACACACCCACGTTATTAATCCCATGAGTTGCATCACTCAAGCCATCAGCAGCGACTGACACCCCTTCCGGCAAAAGTAAGTATGCGGCCGCGACACCCCTACACATATTTCTGTCACCTGCTGTCTCTTTCTCTCACAGGAGATCCACTCTCTCTGGTTGATACTTTGTTATATTGATTTAGAAAACATTCCTGAACACATTTGACAAACTCCAAGCCATCCAGCTCTTTTGCAGTATGGGAGTCCCAGTCAATATGTGGAAAGTTAAAATCACCTACTAAAGCAACCTTACATTTCCTGCAGCTATTTATCTCCCTGCAGATTTGCTCCTCCAAATTGTGCTGACTATTGGGTTGTCTATACATCCCCATGAGTGGGGCCATATCCTTCCTATTCCCCAGATTCACCCAAGTAGCCTCAATAGATTATTTGATAAAATACTAGAGAATCACAGCTCATTGAGAACGAAGATTTCCTGTGTTAATGTCTAATCCCTTACCTAGTTCTAGATTCTCCCACAAGAAGAAATATTCTCTTCACCTCCCTGTCAAGACCACTTAGGACTTTAATTATATCACCTTTCCCAGTTCTAAACTCCAGCAGATGGAATTCTAGCCTGTCCAACTCTTCCTCTTTAGACAACCTGTCCCGTTCAGTCTAGTAAATCCACTGAATTACTTACAAGACATTGACGCCATTTTTTGAATAATGAGAATAGTTCTCCACTTTGTGGCTTCACCATTTTCTATGTAACTGAAGTATAACCTTCCAACTTTTGCTTTCACTTCCTCTCGCTATATAAATGATAAGATGCCATTTGCTTTTCTAATTACGCTCTCATTAGGTATTTGTTAACTCAACATGTTGTTCATTGACTACAGCTTGGCATTCCACACCATCATTCTAGCAAGCTAAAACTCATTGCTTCTTCAAGGAACTGGACCCACTTCAATTTGCCCATCATCACACCAGGTTTCCACAGGTCCTCCACTCTGCATTAAATCACAAGAATACTGGGCTGTTGTTTATTGATTACAACTTGGTGTTCACTGACATCCTCTCAGACAAAACCTAAGAGCAAACTAAGAGGTTCAGGGTTCAATCTGTCCCTCTGCAACTGAATCCTGACTCCCCCCCGCCCCCCGGCAATCAGCAGACCCCAATCAGCGCAGTTCGGCAACATCACCTCCCCTTCACTGATCATCAACAGAGGGCTGCCCACCCCAGAGCTGTGTGCTTAGTCCCCCGACTCAGTTTCTCATACCCTCATGACAGCACAGCCAACGACAAATTTGTTGACAGCATCACTTTTGTCAGCTGAATAACTGGAAAAAGCGAGTCAGATGGAAACTGAGAACCTTGTTCGACAATCTTGCTCTCACTGGGAAGGCTAAATGTGTTTAAACAATACACATGCTGGGAAAATTGATCTGGGAATTGTTTCAGAAATCTGCAACTGCTTTAGATTATAGCAGTAGATCATGCTTATATTTGTGGAATATAGGCAAGATCCAATGACACAAGTTAAGCAAGCTGAATTTGTAATTGGGATACTGCTATCTCAATAAAGAGGTTGGGTTGGCAAGGGAAAGAAGTAATCTCAGTATGATTATCCAAGAAGGAAAAAAATTAAATAGCCTTTTCAGTGAATCTCTGTTACTATTTCCAGATCAATTTACCCTGTGTGCCTAGAGTTCAAATCCATTTAGATTTCCCTGATTGAATGAGTTGACAGAAAAACAACTACCAACAAGCAAACTGCTTGAAATTCCTATTTAAACTTTCAATCTGGATAGGCATAGGAGCAAATTATTGCTTATTTTGGCTATTTTAAATAATAATTGGGTCCTCTACTGAGGATTATGTGTGTAATTAGAAGAACATGGCCCTCTGCTGAGATAGGATTGAAGTGAATGGGGACAGTATGCATCATTTCCTCTTTCTGGAGATATCAATTTTCTGACAGCTCAAACAACAGCTTCTAACCAACACCAATGCTAATTTACCATTGTATTCTTGCAGAAAGCATATCTGCATTCTCATCACCATAAGATACTTAATGGCAATGCTGGAGATGCTGGATCTGAATGTTTAAAGATGTCCCAGGTTGCCACCTAAGTCGATAGGATGATTAAAAAGGTGTGTGGTGTGCTGGCCTTCATTAGTCTGGGGATTGACTTCAAGAGGCAGGAGGTAATATTGCAGCTCCATAAAAACTAGAATTGGAGCAGAAGGAGTATTGTGCTCAGTTCTGATTGCCTCATGATGAGAAGAACATCGAAGCTTTGAAGTGTGTGCAGAGGAGATTTACTAGGATGTTGCCTGATTGACTTATGAAGGTTGAGTGAGCCTGGGCTTTTTGCTTTGGAGTGAAAGAGGATGAGAGATGATTTAATAGAGATGTCCAAGAGGGGTAGATAGGATGGACAGCCAGCAACTCTTTCTTGGGAAGCAATGACCAATACCAGAGGACATCTGTTTAAGGTGAGTGGAAGTTTAGGGGAGGTGTCAGAGGTAGGATTTTTACAAGGAGGGAGGCAGGTGGCTGGTACTTACAGCTGGGGATAGTAGTTGAGGCTAATGCAAAGGGTCATGCAAATGACTCTTAGATCAGCACATGGATATAAGAAAAATGGAGGGTTATGGCATGTAAGGGAAGGAAAGGTTTGATTGATCATGGTGTATTTATATAGACCAGCAAAACGCTGTGTACTGAAGTGCCCCTGCTGTATCCTATGTTCTATGGCCGTGTTTCTACTGAGCGATGAAAATTCGGGGCGATGCACGGTGATACCTCAAATTTTTCCTCAGTAGAAACACATCGGGTAGTGGCCGATGCGCGGTGATGTGACGTGCTCCGTCGTCCACCTTTTGATGTGATCGATGCGCGGTGATGCACAGTGTACCGGAAGTCTCAATTTTTCACCCGTGCTTTTCAATTGATCATTGCATGCATGCACCGGCACAGCACATTATCTTATTGCATGTGTGCACACACACACACACACACACACACACACACACACACACACACACACACACACACACACACACACACACACACACACACACACTTCTTTGGCATGGCTTCGCGGACAAAGATTTATGGAGGGGTAAAAGTCCACGTCAGCTGCAGGCTCGTATGTGGCTGACAAGTCCGATGCGGGACAGGCAGACACGGTTGCAGCGGCTGCAGGGGAAAATTGGTTGGTTGGGGTTGGGTGCTGGGTTTTTCCTCCTTTGCCTTTTGTCAGTGAGGTGGGCTCTGCGGTCTTCTTCAAAGGAGGTTGCTGCCCGCCGAACTGTGAAGTGCCAAGATGCACAGTTTGAGGCGATATCAGCCCACTGGCAGTGGTCAATGTGGCAGGCACCAAGAGATTTCTTTAGGCAGTCCTTGTACCTCTTCTTTGGTGCACCTCTGTCACGGTGGCCAGTGGAGAGCTCGCCATATAACACGATCTTGGGAAGGCGATGGTCCTCCATTCTGGAGACGTGACCCACCCAGCGCAGCTGGATCTTCAGCAGCGTGGACTCGATGCTGTCGACCTCTGCCATCTCGAGTACTTCGACGTTAGGGATGAAAGCGCTCCAATGGATGTTGAGGATGGAGCGGAGACAACGCTGGTGGAAGCGTTCTAGGAGCCGTAGGTGATGCCGGTAGAGGACCCATGATTCGGAGCCGAACAGGAGTGTGGGTATGACAAGGGCTCTGTATACGCTTATCTTTGTGAGGTTTTTCAGTTGGTTGTTTTTCCAGACTCTTTTGTGTAGTCTTCCAAAGGCGCTATTTGCCTTGGCGAGTCTGTTGTCTATCTCATTGTCGATCCTTGCATCTGAATATATCCTTGCATATATATATATATATATATATATACACACACACACATATATATATATATATATATACACACACACATACATATACACACACACATATATATATACATACGCACACACACATATATATACACATACATATATATACATATATATATATACACACATATTTTATATATACATACACACATATATATATATATACACATATATATTTATACATATACACACACAAACACACACACACACACACACACACACACACACACACACACACACACACACACACACACACACACACACACACACACACACACACACACACACACACACACACACACACACACACACACACACACACACACTGCACAAGCTACCTCCTAGCTAGCTATACTGCATTCATATCGCCTCCACTGTTCCTTTGTGTACCGTTAAATTGGAGTAATTTCCCTGAACAAATTTCAAGCTTTTCTGTCGTTATAATAACTTTTTCATTTCTTCGTTGGAATATGTCAGACAGTATCAACTGGACATTTGATCTTCAGCGATTCTTGATCACAAAATGGCAGGAAATGAAGGGCATTTTGGATGGGAAATCAAAATGACCTGATATGTGACCTTAAAATACACCACTTCCTGGTCACCTCACAACGCCCCGCATCACCACGTATTTATCACTCAGTAGAAATATTTTGGGTAGTCGTAAAATACGCGGTGATGCGGGGGACAAAAATTCGCTGTGATGCAAGGTGATGCGAGGTGAAACGAGGTGTCCCAGTAGAAACATGCACTTTGAGAGGTGACAGAAGATTACAATGTATGTGGGAGAGACCTGAATTTTTAAGGTAATGTAAGTATGGTAGCTCTGATTGTTTTAAAACTAGGCAGAATAGATTAAAAACCATGTTCGAATGATAGGTTTTAGGAGGTTAAGAACAGCCCAGCAGAGAGCAACTTTTGAGAGTTACAATAGATTGAAGTTTATAATTAGACAATGCATCAATTTAAAAACTAATTAGATAAATTTGACAGCGAGTATAGCAGGGAGAATATCAAGAAGTTGAAAGGGAATGCAGATTGGAGAGAAATACTGAAGAGCATGGACAGTTGGTGTGATGATTAGCCGGTGAGCAAGACAGATTTCCTTTCGAGTTTGAATAACAATGGAAGTCTAGAGGTTTTAATTAAAATATATAGCTTAAATGAGATGCCAACAAGATTGAAGAGGGAACTTAAATTTCTTTATTGCAGATGGACAGTTGATGTCTGTTGCTTGAGGGATATCTGCATTGCGTGTAAGAAGAGCCTTTAGATATTTGATCTGACATTCAAGATTCCTGAACTTGTGGGGCTGGAGGATCATTGCTAGGAAGATAAGAGACTTCTGGATCATATGTTCCAGGAGATGGCCACGAAAAAACGATGGTGTTGGGATAAAGTCCACAAATCAGCAATGACTGGAGGTTCTGCGAGAAATGAGGAAATTGCAGGACAGATGTGTAGCAAAAAGAGTTATGAATAAGACAATTGTGGCTGACGAGGAAAGGTAAAAGTAAAAGGGAGGGTATACAAGGAACCAAAATCTTAGACGATAGGGGACTGGGATGCTTTTAAAATTTTAGGGAAGACAACTGAGGAGGCAATTAGGAAGGAAAAGATGAATTATTAAAGGAGAAAATAATATCAAAGAGGGTACTAAATGTTTTATTAAATATATAGAGTAAAAGAGAAACCAAAGTAAACAGAGCACTGATAAAAGCAACTTTGGAGAAATTGTAATGGGAGTCAAGGAGATGGCAGAGGAACAGAATTAATATTTTGGATCAGTTCCCTGTGGAAGACACAAGTAGCTTACCACACTCATGGGTTTCTGGGCAGAGAAGTGCAGTCAAGATCACAATAAAGAAGGTACTTGGAAAGCTAAATACTCTAAGAGTAGATAAGTATCCGGGATCAAATGGAATGCACCCTCAGGTTCTGAAGGAGGCAGGTGTGGAGATTGTGGAGCCATTGCTAATGATATTCTAGAAATCAATGGTGTGGATCTTTGATGATTTCTGCTGCTCTCCGATGGCAGGATTCCCCGTAAATGTTCTTGATAGTGGGGAGGGATCTACCCATGATATTCTGGGTTGTATCCACTACCTTTTGCAGAGCTTTACACTCAGGAATATTGGTATCCCCATACCAGACCATGGTGCAGCCAGTCAACATACTTTCCACCACTCATCTGTAGTAATTTGCCAGAGTTCCTTGTGTCATATCAAATCTCCACAACAATCAGGAAGGCAAAAGAAATGGATGAAGGAAGGGGTAATAGTACTAACTGGGAATGCTATTGCAGTGCTAGAAAGAGGATGTCCTTGATAGAATTAAAATGCATAATGAGGTTATTCTGAAGCCCCACATGGTGAGAGGGCGATCAAGTAAATCTTCGGGTCAATTAGAAAGGTGTGGAAGTATCTGGTAATATTGTGAACTTCAATCAACTTGGGGACTTATTTTCTGTTATCATTCTGTAACAAAGTTTAGATAACTAGTGGAAAAGGTCAAGAAACAATTAAAAGTAAACTTCTAAACTGGCAGAAGTCTAATCTCAATGAGAAAATGGGATTCAACCTGGGTGAAAGGCAGCCAAAGATTGAAAGCATTGCAATGTAATAACTGGAGACCTTTTTTTAAAAAGAAAAAATGATTTCAAGTAAATACAAGATCCATACCACAAAGATGGAAAAGGGAAACAAAATTTAAGTTGTGTTGATGATGAATGAGATAAAGACACAAGGAAACTAAAGAGGACTTTTGATGTATTTCTGGTGAAATCTTCATCAAAGAACTAGATCAGTGATTCTCAACCTTTTTATTTCCACTCACATACCATTTTAAGTAATCCCTATGCCTTAGGTGCTCTGTGATTAGTAAGGGATTGATTAAGGTGGCATGTGGGTGGATAAAGAAAAGTTTGAAAACCTCTGCTTTAATCGTACCTAATTGACTCATTATGTGCACGGTTTCACAATTCCAAAGGAAATGGGCCAATGACCATTTTTCTCAAGGAAAATATTTCAGTAATATTTGGGTCTAGAGTAATGATTCTCAGCCTTCCCTTCCCACTCACATACCACCTTAAGCAATCCCTTACTAATCACAGAGCACCAATGGCATGGGGAATACTTAAAGTGGTATGTGAGTGGAAAGAAATACGGTTGAAAACCACTGAACTAGACTAAATAGAATGTGAAAGGGGAAAGACAAGAGATCACTTAATCTGCCAAAAAAAAAATGAGAACAGAATGGGAAGAAAAATAAAAATGAACCCCCAAATCATCTGTTGGTATATAAAGGATATATATCCAGGACCATATGGAGCGGCGATGCTCAGGCGCTGTTTGAGCACCGGACGATTCCCAGTATCTGGAGCCTGGAGAACTCCTCCTTTGCCTGATGGAGCTTCTCAGGTGGCAGCCATCTGGGTCTAGCATGCAGCGGGGGGCCCTGTGAGGCGATGTGGTGGAAGACCCCATGCTGGAGCAGGGCGGTGTTTAACCGTGGCTCTAAGATGGCGGGGAATTCGTGGAGGATCTCATCAAACTCGTCCCTGGCGGTGGCTACGGCAGTGATTTCGGGTCTGTAGGCTTCTACTGTGTCCAGTCGGGTGGAGTGGAGCGTTTGGGCATTGACCAGCCTTTTGCCCTTCATGTCAACCAGTAGGCCGTTAGCTCTGAGGAAGTCGGCCCTTAACAGCGCGGTGCCCACGGAGGCTAGGACAAACTTCCAGTGGAACTTCTTCCCAATCTGGATCTGTGCCCTGCGGGGCCGTGGGTCCTGATGATGAGCCTTTGGCCGCCCGCAGGGTTAGTCCTCGATATCGGGTGCGAGTCTCTAAGGCTGTGGGGGGAAGGATGCTGAGCTCAGCCCATGTGTCCACCAGGAATTGGCAGCCAGTGGATCTGTCTGTCACATGAAGGAGGCTGTTTGTGTGGCCAGCCGTCGCAGCCATTATCGGTGGCTGGCCTGGTCATTTTCCTGAAGCGCGCAGGACTGGAGGCACTTATGGGCTGGTGGTAGAAACACCTGGTCAACTGGCCCTCTTCTGGCTTGGTCTTGGGAGCAGCTTGTGGTTGGCTGGCTCCTGGACATGCCACCTGGTTGAGGGCTGTCTCATTCTCCCTCTTCGTGCGCCAAAGGGCATCCGCACGGGCTGCTGCTCTACTCGGGTTTGAGAAGTCTTCATCTGTGAGGAGCAGCTGGGTGTCCTCCGGTATCAGTTCCAGGAATATCTGGCGGAAGAGAAAACAAGGCTTGTGCTCTTCCACCAGGTCCAGCATTTTGTCCATCAGCGCCGACGGACTCGGTTCCCAAGCCCATCTAGGTGGGAAGCCCGTTGCTGACGAGTTCGCCCGAAAGTTCCAAGCAGCAGGTCTTTGAGGGCAGTGTACTTGCCCACAGCCGGGGGGTGGTGGATGATGCCGTCCACCCTCGCTGCCGTATCTTGGTCTAGAGCTCTCCCAACATGATAGAACATAGTGGCACCTGAGGAGATGTTGTGGAGTTGAAATTGTGTTTCCGCCTGCCCGAACCACATTCTCGGTCGGTGGATCCAAAAGGGGGGAAGCTTGATGGAGACAGCGTTAACCTCTGCTGAATCCATGGTGTTTTGAGTCCAGAAAAACATCTGGGCTCGTCGGGGTCACCATTGTGGCGGTGTGAGCAGTGGAAGAAACACAGCCACAAACCCTGGCAGAACGGAAGTGGTTTGGGAATGTGCAGGAGGCCAGGTTGTGTGTTTGTGGTGGGTCACCAGTGCCAACATTGAATCTGGTGTATTATGTAAATAGCAGTTCTGACCTGGAGCAATCGTCAACAGTAATTGGGGAAAAGTGGCAGAATTTGTACTTAGGACATTCTTGGGCACCTGAATGGACTTCACAAGGTTGAACCTCTGTGACCACATTTAATACAGGCTCTTACAAGTAACATTGAGATGATTGCTAATTTATTTTTTTTTAATCAACAAATTAAAACAACTGTGCTGAGTCCTCAAGCTTGGAGGGTAAGGAGCTCGTGGACCTTTTTATCTTCCCAATTTGTAGGTTTTGCAAACGTGACTGTTGGAGTTTGCCAAGGAGGAATAACAGAAGAATTCAGCCACTGAAGTTGGAATTCGAGGGCCAAACCCATCGGGACTATTGCCTGAAGAAGGCGCGCAAAATCAGTGAACCGGTGCGGACTCGAAAGGCCAACATGGCCTGTTTCCGCTCCGTAAATGGTTATATGATTTAAAGTCTCAACCAGCTGTAAGAGGCAACATTGTACATTATTCAGAGAGAGAAGGGGAGATAAGTTTAGAGGCACAGGGAAAGGATAGAATAGCTAATGAGTACTTTGATCAGTGTTCACAAGAAAAAAAAGAGAATGTCAACAAAAAAATTCAGAAGAGCAGAGTGGGTTCAGGAAATGGGTGGTGTGAGAACTGATTGGCAGGATATAGAGGGAAATCTGCCAATATTCAATGGGATAATTCACTCTTTCATCTCAGATTGGAAAAGGAAGTTGGCAGTGCCATAAATATCTAACCTCCCCTTGATAGAAGATGTAAGGGATTTGCCAATGAATTGGAAAATGGAAACTATGACACCCCCCCCCCCCACACTGTTTCAGAAATGTTACAAGGATGTTCCTTATAATCAGTAAGTATGAAAGGGCAACTAAGTTTGTCTCTTTTTTCTGAGTAGAATGCTGCAGATGGCATAGAATCAGGGCATCATTAAAATGACAGGCTTCCTGATAGAGGGAAAGGTCAGTTGGGACTGCAATTTTTCCATCATCCCAAAAATATGGAACTTTGTCACGACCTCAAGAGATTTCATTCTCTCAGTAGTAGGTGGTTATTACCAGAGGCCTGGATTATCAATGCTAGGTTTTAGGAGAATCTCACAATGGGCAGCCGTCTGTTTCTGGTGCCAGTCGTGTCCCCGAACAGGAGACGACCTTGGGAAATAGAATATATTACAATACACTTTATTTGGTTGAGAAAGAGTGACAGGATCAATGGGTTTACAGAGAGACCAATCTGGACACAAGGGTTTGTAATCACGTGCAACTTTTGTTAACACACACATATCTATAGAACAGCATGGGAAAATCATGACAGAATAAAACATGCACAATTTATAGAAGAGAATAGGAAAAATTGTAATGGGAATAAAACACACACACAATTTATAAAAGTGAGTGAGAAAATTGTAATAGTAAACAGGGGAGAACATTAAACAGTACACAATTACTAATTCACACAGGCAATGCAGACATTTGCACACTATACACAGGGGTATACATATACTCCAGGACCCCTGATTATTATAAGGTGTAGCTCTACTGAAAATATCAATCTATAGCAATACTACAACTCAGCATAACTTACCCACCACCCTTCCAAGCAATGACTGTCACATTTGTGGCCCGAAATGTGAAGTTAATAAAACATTAAACACAAGTTTTATCAGGTAAACTTCTCAGTGGCTTTATTTTCCCGTTTCCTTTGTTCTCCTGCTTGTGTTCTTAACTCTCTCTCATACCACGTGTCTTCCGGTACATCACATACATATTCATTATCATGACATCCCTCCTTTAATCAGAAATAAACTTTACCTTCACTTACCAATATCCCTCGGAAATATACAAACATCATAAGTAATGGTAATACTATAACTCAACTACATAAAATTTACTTCCTACAGCACTCATACATGCACTTCATGATATAAGATTAAATACTGTCCCAAAGTTCTTATTAAAACTATGGCACAAAGTCTTCGTATCGTTTGGGCACTTTCCGGTTTCGTTTCGGCCTGCCTGCGATATTGTCGTCGCTTCTCGGTTGTTCACTCTCGGCATCGGAAATACTGCTCGTCACGGCTTCGGGTGTTTCTGGCGCTCTAGTCACTTCATCAGGAGTGCTGATAACTGCCTCTGGAACATCATCAGGTCTCTCAGTTTCAGCATCTCGTATTGGCCTTTCAACCTCTTCGCTTGATGTATCTCTGGACTGGTACCTTTTTACACCTGATACATTTCTCTTATACAGGACTCCAGTCGGAGACTTGACTGTCACCATACTGCCACTTCTGGATACGACAGTATAGGGTTGATGGTAATAAGGTGTGTCTAGCTTACCACCAGTTTCATGCCTTACTAGAACATTATCTCCTGGCATGATGTCTGAGTACTTGGCTCCACGTTTCAAATCTGTGTACAGCTTTGCTGCACCTTTCTTTTCAGCATCGTGGTCCCTCATCTCCTAGTCGTCTTGGATTTCCTTTATTTCTGGCATTTTTGTGTGGATTTTTCTCCCAAAAAATGCTTCTGCAGGACTTTTTCCAGTGGTTGCATGAGGTGTTGCTCGATAGACAGCCACATAAGATAGCAATGCTTCTCGCCAATTTTGTCCTTCTGCGTGTGCAATCCTCAATCGTTTTTCAATGGACTGATTTTGTCTCTCTACTTCTCCGTTGGCTTGCGGCCATTTCGGAGTTACTTTATGATGGTGGATACCTGTGGTCCTCATGTATTCCGCAAATGTCTCTGAAATGAATTGTGGACCATTGTCAGAGTATAATGTAACAGGTAATCCATATCTTGCGAATATCTCTGCTAATGCTTGTATTGTTTTTTCAGTGGTTGTGGACTTCAACACCACATACTCATAGTATCTACTGTAGTAATCTATCACTACCATAATTGATTCACCCGTCAGTAAAGGTCCAAGAAAATCAACAGCTACGTCGATCCATGGTCCAGTCGGAAGTTGCGTACTCCGGATCAGTTCTGGCGGATTACTCCTACTTGTGATTTGACATCCGTAACAAGTTTTAACAAATCTCTCTGCGTCTTTATCACAATCTGGCCACCATACCTTGGTCCTGAGGTTTTGCTTGGTACCAACAATGCCTAGGTGTCCTTCATGCACTAAGGATATGATCTTCGGTCTCAACCTTTGCGATATCACCAATCTGCAACCTCTTAATACACACTGTCCGATGCAACAAAGTTCGTCTCTAATGTGAATGTAAGCCTTGTGAGTACACTTGTCCCATTGTCCACTCTGTATGCATTCTCTTACTTCCATGAGTTCTGGATCACGTTCGGATTCTCTCTCGACCTCCTTCGTAGTCATAGCTTTCGGTGTCGCCTGAATAGCTACAAAGCGTACAAAGCTCTCTGTTTCTGTTCCCAATTCTGACTTGGATTGTGGACCACCATCCTTCACCAATCTGGACAGCGGATCAGCAATGTTGGCTCTCCCTGCTATGTGGATTACTTTATATTTGTAGGGTTGTAGTCTGAGTACCCATCTCTCTATTCTGGCACATGGTTTGGATCTAGGTGCATAGATCACCTCTAATGGCTTATGATCTGTGATGAGTTCAAATTCAATGCCGTATAAATATGCATGGAACCTCTCACAGGCCCATACAAGTCCGAGTGCTTCTTTCTCTGTCTGAGAGTATCTTCTTTCCACATCTGATAACGATCTGCTGGCATAGGCAATGATTCTTGGTCCTCCATCATGCATCTGGACCAACACGGCTCCTAAACCAACTGGGCTGGCATCCGCTATGACTTTGGTTGATGCCGCCGGATCGTAATATCCAAGAGTTTTTGCATCTGTCAGGCTTTGCTTCAGCGCTGTGAACGCTTTCTTCTGCTCAGATCCAAAATGAAATGGTACACCTTTCCTGGTTAGTTTCCTTAGTGGTTCTGCCACTGTAGTGTAATTAGGAATGAACTTTGCACAAAAATTGACCAATCCCAGGAAACTCCTCACCTCTGTTGCGTTCTGAGGTGCACGTGCCTCTTCAATAGCTTTCACCTTGGCCTCTGCAGGGTTTAGTCCTTCCCGTGTAAGTCTGTGTCCCATGAAGTCCATTTCTGACACACCGAACTGGTACTTGTTTCCATTCACGGTAAGGCCTGCCTCCTGTAGTCTAGATAGTACACGCCTCAACCGTTTGTCATGCTCTTCCTTCGTTGGTGCATGGACTATGATGTCGTCAGAAATGTTGGCAACTCCAGGAATGCCTTGAATCACTCGATGGATTTCATACTAGTAGATCTCCAAAGCTGTATTAATTCCAAATGATAGTCTCTTGTAACGATACAATCCACAGTGAGTCACAAATGTCATTACATCTCGGGAACCTGGATCCAGCTCTAATTGATGATAGCCCCATTTCAGATCAATTTTTGAGAATACCTTGCTGGTAGTTAGTTCTTGAAGTATTTCCTCCACTGTTGGTATAGGGTGTCGTTCTCTAATTATAGCTTCATTGGCCATTCTCATGTCAACACATAGTCTTATGTCACCCTTTGGTTTGGGCACAATCACTACTGGGCTGACCCATTGTGTTGAATGTTCCACCGGTTCAATAATGTCTTGTTCGATCAATTCTTTAATTTTGGCTTCGACTTTCCCACGAAGTCCAAACGGAGTTCAGTGCATTGGTTGTGCCTTGGGTTTGACCGTTTCATCTACCGCTAGCTTCAATTGTCGACCTTTCAGCTTTCCTACTCCTTGGAAGACTGCGGGGAATTCTTGCTTCATATCCTCGTATGACTGAATTGAATTGACACAAGCTCCAATATGAAGTATTGCCAGGTCTTGCGCTGTGCTTCTACTCAGCAATGGTTCTCCCCTCTCTTCTAGGACCATAAACTCTGCTTCGGTGTACTTATCTCCAGCTTCAACAGTTGCAGTAAAACATCCAATGGTCTGCAATGGCTTTGTTGCTGTGTATGGATACAGTTTCTTGGAACACTTCTTTGAGGTACAGATGATCTTTTTCCTTTTCAACTTCTCCCATAAATGTCGATCAATCACATTACTGTCACTGCCTGAGTCTACAATGACCTGCACTGTCACTCCACCAATGATCACTGGGACCTTCTCATGATGTCCTTCATTCAACGTAAATTGGTAACAACTCTGTTCCTCCTGGGTATCATCATCATCACTGTCTATCTGGCGAATGGTATCTTTCTTTCCAGGATACTTTCCTTTCCCCCAGGCTTTGCCTTTGGAAGTTGTACTCTTCCTCTTCTGGTCTGCATTGGACTTGCTTTTGCACTTCTTTGCAAAGTGGTCCTTACCTCCACACTTTCTGCAAACTTTGCCTTTGGCCGGGCAATATGGGTCTTTTCCAAAGTGACCTTGGTTTCCACATCGATAACACTCCACGTCATGTGTCGGTGTATATCTTGGCTGATTATGGCGATGTGAGAGCCTCTTAATTTGCTGGCTTGAGTTGTCTTTCAGGGTCATGGTATGAAATTGCCCTTCAACAGCCTCTAATGCAGCAGCAATGGTTAAAGCATCGGTGAGTTCCAACTCACTCCCTCTTTCCAGTAGACATCTTCTGAGTTTATCTGATCTGCAGTGCTGTACGACTTGATCCAATAATTGGTTGTCCAAATCAGCTGGCATGTAATTGCATCCAACAGCTAGCTGGCATAGTCTCGTCACGTACTGAGCAATTGTCTGGCCATCTTCTTGTCTCGTTCTCCGAAACAAATGGCATTGAAATGTAGCATTCGGTGTCACTACATAGTGTGCATTTAATGCATCTACCGCTTTCCGGTACTCATCCTTTCTTCCAGTATTCAAAATGTTTCCCGAACTGCGGGTCCAGCAGTGAAAAGAAGTAACGCCCTTCTCTGTGCTTTTTGTTCAACTGTACCGGTATGTAGAAATAGGCCACGACTGTCGGCGTAGGATTCAAATTCTTCTAGCCATGCTTTCCACTTCACACTTATAGTGCTTGCATCACCCGTTGGGTCAAAATGAGCAATTCCACTATGTCTTAGAAAGTCACTGTGTGCACCAGCCATGAGGAAATATTCCAGCCCCAAAAGTACTGAGTCACAGAGAAAATTCTTATCACCTTGAAGTTGTCTGTAATCCTCTCTAATCTTGTTTAGTCTTTAATTTTCTTCAAGCTTATCCCATCCTCGTCGCCAATGTCACATTTGTGGCCCGAAATGTGAAGTTAATAAAACATTAAACACAAGTTTTATCAGGTAAACTTCTCAGTGGCTTTATTTTCCCGTTTCCTTTGTTCTCCTGCTTGTGTTCTTAACTCTCTCTCATACCACGTGACTTCCGGTACATCTCATACATATTCATTATCATGACAATGACCACAGTAGAGACCTAGCATGGACCAGTGTCCAGGGCTTGGGCCATCAGGCAGAGATAGCAAATATGTTGCACTCTCTTGTTAAATACTGTGTCTAGCCAATAAGGATGCTAGGTGATTTGAATTAGCCAATGGCAAGGTGTGTACCATATAGTGACTGGAGTCCAACTTGACTGACAGGTCAAGTCCAAATAAGGTTCAGATGGGGACATCACATGACCACCTGCAATACACACATTCAGGGAGGCCACGCCTCCTCCACACACAACACACCTGCTGGATATATTTAATTTACCACTGCAAGGTGGTATGAAGATTGGAATAATATTAAATGTGAGTAAGTGGTAGATCATATGAGTGTTGGGGGGAATTTCTGATTGGTAAAGAGTATACCAATGTATGAGACTGATGGTGCAGTTGGTGTGAACCTGAAAGTCTGCAGACGCCGTGATTGTGTTGAAAAGCTAGAAATGCTGAAGGAACTTAACAGGTCTTGCAGCGTCCATAGGAGATAAAGATATATAACTGAGGTTTCAGGCCTGCAGCCTTCCTCAAGTTATGATGGTGCAGTTGTTGAGATGTGGAGTCTTATGACCAATTGCTATGGGTGACAGATCATTAAACTTCTTGTTCCCTTGCATCCAAGATCTTAGAGTTGTGACAGTTTGGTTTACTCTTGCCATCAACTTTAAATGCCACCTCCTCTTAGTGCTGCCTGATTATAGACCTGGTTTACTTCCCATAAGATGAGTAGCTCTTCTGTTTAATGTCATGCAATGAAGCATCCATACTAAGTTGGAAAACATCACCATCATCACCTGGCTCCTTCCTTGCCAGGTATTCATAAATTGGAGTCAATGGGGCTCCTGTACTTTAAAAACAGCCATGCCTTCAGTCAGTCACATCTAACAATGCTGTTAGCACTAGCTAGCTGGCCAAATCATAATAAAATGGGATTTACTTTTGCAGAATGTGTGAATCTCTGCAATTCTCTACTCTCAAGGGCCATTAAAGCTGTGATAGTACAGATTCTATCACCAATGCGTATATGTACAGATTGTAGTGTAGGATGACTGTGATTGGCTGAGAGCATAGCCACACCTACTGGCAGGTCTTAAAAGATTGCTCCTAGCCAGACCAGGTCATTCTGGACTGGTTGACCTACATGTGACATGCTCCAGTCTTCTAGTTAATGAAAACCTTGGTTTGGATCAACAAGTCTTTGGTTCTTTTGACGCGCTCTACAATTTTATTAACTAAAAGGTTTTGAAGGGATGGAGCGTATGCTACGGCTGGAATGCCTCGACATCAACCCACAGTCAGCTACAGCCTCGAATGACTTTAAGCACTGGGTGAGATGCTTCGAAACATATTTTCAGCTCTCTGATCCTGCCGTGATGGAGGACAACCATCGACTACTAATATTGATGACTGTAGTATCCCCAAGAGTCTACCAGAGTGTCCAGGATGCGACCACTTACGCTGCAGACATGAAGGTGCTGAAAGGGCTCTACGAGCAACCGGTGAACAGGGTCTATGCTTGGTACAAACTTGCAACAAGAAGGCAACAGCCTTGTGAGTCTTGTAGAGCTTATATCCAGGCACTAAGGGCAATGGGCAGGGACTGTGCCTGCACAGACAGAACTGCTGCAGAAACCACAGACGATCTCATTCGGGATGCCTAGGTGGTCAGGGTTCAATCAAATGAGGTGAGGCAGCACCTACTAGAGCACGGGGGAGAAAACCTAGAGGATGTGATCCCGATTGCAAAGACAATGGAGACTGCGGTCTTAAATATGGACATGTACTCTCGGGGATGGACCCCACACTGATGTGAGTAGGTTGCCCTCCCTATACCCTACTACCCCCCGGCACACTGACGGCCTGTCGGCTGCTGCTATGCTGCCCGATGCAACCACAAAGTGTTATTTCTGTGGTAGGAACAAGCACAGCAGGTCCCAATGCCCAGCGAAAAAAGCCAGGTGCCAGAAGTGCCTTAAAAACGGCCATTTTGCTGTAGTCTGTTGCCAAAATGGCCACCGTCAAACACAGTGCTTCATGTGAAGCCCAATGGCTACCTTACCATTCAAACACTTCTTCCTCAGAGCCCTTATCCAATGAAAGCGAGGGCTCCACCGCCTAGCAGTGCCTGACATCACAGGGCAGATGCTGAGTGTGGAAGGTACAACCCACCCTCGCTGCAATGACGTTCACCCTCCCTCACGAAGCAATGTCGAACCAGACCCCAGCCCCAACCTCAACGGCCACTGCTGCTGCCGACCAGGGACCCGCCGCTGCCGCTGACCAGGTACACGCTGTTGCGACTGACGCTACCGACCCAGTACCCAACAATGCTGCCGACTGGGGACCCAATACTACCAACCCAGTATCCACCACTGACGACTGCCCCACCGCTGACAGCAAGCAGCAACCCCCAACACTTACCGTTGGCTGGTGAACACCCCCAACAGGCTGCAGGCAGCAACACCAACTCCTCGACGCAGTCTCTTCAGGCCCAACTGTTTGCGTGATGTCATTATGCACACTTTGCGTGACGTCATCATGTAGGACTCCACTGTCCCCATAACTAGTCTCTGCATTGGTAACCCGAGATCAGGACTTTCCCCATCACCTCACAAAAGCAATGGAACTGATTAAAGTACATGGACACTATACCAATTGCTTATTTGACTCGGAGTCAACTGACAGTTTTATCTGCCCAGACCTGGCCCACCATTGCAGACTGGCTATTCTCCCCACTGCCCAGAGGATTTCATTGGTGACCAAATCGCACTAGAGTGCGGTAAAGGGGTATTGTGTGGCGACCCTGAAAGTCCAGGGCATCACGTTCACAGACTTCAAACTATTAGTCCTTCCCCATTTATGCGACCCTGCACTGCTGAGATTGGATTTTCTGTGCCAGTTTCAAACCATTTCCGTGCACTTTGGGGGACCTCACACTCCACTCTCTGTCTGTAACCACTCCACCTGGGGAGCCTCCTGCCATCGGCAGAACGAGCCATCCGCCCCAGGGCCTCACCCGTAGCCTCTCCACCCTGCGAGTTGCTCCGCCAGTGCTCTTCGCAAACCTCACCCCTGGCTGGAAGCCTGTGGCCACCAAAAGCCGGCAATATAGTTATGAACACAGGAAATTTATCACAAGCGAGGTGCGCAGACTGCTGGACGAGGGCATTATCGAACCTAGCTCAAGTCCCTGGAGGGCCCAGGTGGTGGTTGTTAAAAACGGGGAGAAGCTGTGGATGGTGGTTGACTACAGCCAGACAATCAACCGCTTCAAGCTCTGGATGCGTACCCCCTTCCACAGAATACGAATGTGGTGAATCAGATGACCCAATACCGCGTATTTTCCACCATTGACTTACGTTCAGCCTATCATCAGCTCCCGATCCAACAAGAAGACCGACCTTTCACAGCCTTCGAAGCAAATGGGCGGCTGATTCAATTCCTCAGGGTACCCTTTGGGGTCACAAATGGCATTGCGGTCTTCCAGCAGGAAATGGACTGGATGGTGGACCAGAACAGGCTGACCGCTACTTTCCCATATCTGGACAATGTTACTATCTGCGACCATGACACGGAGGATCATGATGCCAACCTTAAGAAATTTTTTCAGGTTGCAACTCGGCTGCACTTGACCTACAATTTCGACAAGTGTGTCTTCCAGACCACTAGGCTCGCAATTCAAGGTTGTGTGGTGGAGAATGGGGTGGTCATGCCTGACCCCAACCACATGCATCCCCTCATCGACTTGCCCCTTCCCCCACACCCAGAAGGCACTCAGACACTGCCTGGGGTTTTTCTCCTACTATGCCCAATGGGTTCCACGCTATGCCGACAAAGCACGGCCACTCATCAACACCACATCCTTCCCCCTGTCAACCGAAGCCAGAGCGGCCTTCAATTTCATCAAATTAGACATCACTGCTGCAATGCTGCATGCCATCGGTGAGTCCATTCCGTTCCAAGTTGAGAGCAATGCGTTCGACTTTGCACTGGCAGCCACTTTGAACCAGGCCGGCCGGCCGGTAGCCTTCTTCTCCAGAACCCTCCAGGGACCTGAGAGCCGACACTCCTCTGTCGAGAAGGAGGCCCAGGCCATAGTTGAAGCAGTATGTCATTGTAGACACTACCTCACTGGCAGGCACTTTATACTGCTAACCGACCAACGCACGGTTCCTTCAGGTTTAGCAATACCCAGTGAGGTAAGATCAAGAATGACAAAATCGCCAGGTGGAGAATCGAGCTCTCCACCTTTAATTATGAGATACTGTATTGGCCAGGTAAACTCAATGACCCGCCAGATGCACTCTCCAGGGGGACACGCCAACATACAATTGGACAGGCTGCAGAAACTCCATGAGGAGCTGTGTCATTCAGGGGTCACTTGGTTCACGCACTTTGTCAAACCTTGCAACCTGCCCTACACGGTCAAGGAGATTCGCTCCATGACCCGAGCCTGTCCGGTGTGCGCTGAGTGCAAGTCCCACTTCTTCCGTCCGGAGAACATAGGGGCCCTGCACAGCATCTTCGCCATATTCGGGTAGCCCAGTTACATCCACAGTGACAGGGGGTCCTCGTTTATGAGTGCGGAACTGCAGCAGTACCTTCTGGAGCGTGGTATTGCTTCAAGCAGGACCACCAGCTATAACCCACGTGGTAATGGGCAAGTTGAAAGAGAGAATGCCACCGTCTGGAAAGCAGTTACACTTGCCCTCTGGTCCAAAGGTCTCCCCACCACTCTCTGGCAGGATGTGCTCACTAGTGCCCTACACTCCATCCACTCCCTCCAATGCACCGCGACCAATGCCACCCCCCATGAAAGGATGTTCTCTTTCCCAAGGAAATTCAAATTGGGAACAACCATACCAGTGAGGCTCACGGTTCCCAGGCCGCTCCTCTTACGATGCCACGTCCGGTACTCAAAGAATGAGCCCTTGGTTGACCAAATGACTCTGCTCCATGCGAACCCGCATTATGCCTACGTTGAGTACCCGGACCGACGGGAGGACACAGTCTCGTTAAGGGACCAAGCCCAAGCTGGATCAGGCGCAACAGTGCCTTTAACCCAACCTCTCCCAATTCCTTCTCCCCCAGGTCATGTGCTTGAACAGAGGGACCAGCATCACCCCAGCAGCTCAGGCCAGTCTGTCGACAACGCCGTTGGGAATTGAGTGAAGCAGTGGCCGCACCCTAAGAGCCTGCCAGTGACACGACTCCAGCGACCCCAATCCCAGCATAACGGCGGTCACGCCGGATGGTCAGGCCCCCTGACTGGTACAGCCCCTAACTTCCATCCACCCTGGGGTCAGTTCTCAAAGAAAGTGTGAATGTGATAGTATAGATTCTATCACCAATGTGTATATGTACATATGTACAGATGGTAGTGTAGGATGACTGTGATTGGCTGAGAGCATAGCCACACCTACTGGCAGGTCTTAAAGGATTGCTTCTAGCCAGACCAGGTCATTCTGGACTGGTCAACCTACATGTGATATGTTCCAGTCTTTTAGTTAATAAAAGCCTTGGTTTGGATCAACAAGTCTTTGGTTCTTTCGACGTGCTCTACAGAAGCTACATGATTGGTGTGTTTAAAAAGTCGAGACTTTAGAAATATCAGAGCTTAGTGGAACTGGCACAAAAGAAGCCTGGGACAGATCAGCCTAATTCTGCTCCTCTTTTCTTTTCTTTTTGGAATTACTCTATCACAGGCTCAAGCGAATCACAGGCACTGATTTCAACTTCTCCGCCCAGATTTCACATGTGCCAAACTTTCAAGTTTCACCCATAGTTCAAGGTCAAAATGACGAGAAAGCTCGCCAGCAATATCAAGGTTCCAAAAAGTGAGGATGACAGTCAACACCTTAAGTGTTGGGTAGATCTAGATGCACAATAAAAAAAACCAATAACTCCAGTTTTTAAGTTAAAGTAACTAAGTTGGTAATTCTGAAATCTGCAACCTTAATTTATCCAACAGAACAATACTGCTAAATTGTGAACTTAGCTGTTTTGTCCTCTATCAATAAAAGTCGTGATCATGGTCTTTGATTCCTTGATTCTGTTTTAACATTGTTTTCAGTTCAATTAATTCTTGTTTCCTGATTAACATCAGGTGAAAACATGATTAGAGTTTGCTGAGGTGTTTCCCTCCTACCCAAATCATCATTATTAAGGGCAAATTCTTGTGTCAGGTGCCATGGCTTGACTGATGTCCCAAACTCCTCTCTCAATACGAGCTCTTTAAAAGATAAGGGGACGGAAACTGTGTGGAGGAACATATAGTTATGGAGTTTGTTGTCTGAGGCAGTAAAACAAAATACAAATTCACTGTGTCAATGCTAAACTGTGTCAATTTTTATCTTCAAAAAAGACAATTCAATTTCAGGAAATTAACTTCACCACAATCTCCAAAGATTTCATCCACAGTTGATAATGCTTGAGAAAGGAAATGACGGGAGTTTCTCTCAGCTCTAATAAAAGTATTTCATTCAGTGTCTCCTTTATCTCATCTTTTCCATTCGTCTTTTAATCAGTGGTAAATGAAAATGAGAAGCATGTTGACTCAGCCATGGTGCTCCAAATGCCAGAGATTAGCCTTCAAAATTGTTGTAAAATGTCAGATTTTTAATCTTCCCTGTTGATCAATTTTACAATTTAAAGTTACTTTTCATGGTCTAAATTTTAATTAGAAGATAGACTGCATCGTCCATTATTTGCAGATAATTCCATTCTAAATTTCTCAACCAGTTGTAAAGTGCAGAGGCAAATAAGATAGGCTTTTAAAAAAAAGACCAAAAACATCAATTTAGTGAAACAGATGGATGATTATTGGCTCACAAATCCCAGACTCTATCGTGCAAAGAAGATCACTGTACAGCAACTCTGTGTGACATATCACAAAGTTCAAAAGTTGCATAAATTCATCTGGGAATATATTAAAGTTTGCTCTTTCAATGTGAATGGGATCATTTGTAGGTAGAAAAAAAGTTCATTTTTTCTGTTATTTTATATTCAAATTCCTTTGTGCCTCTGACCTTTTTTGTCAGATACACCTGTATAAAGAGTCTGTATATATATCTCTGACAAAAAAGGTCAAATTGAGCATTCATCACCAATATCTTACGGTAGACAAAGGTTAAAGAATTTCATGCATGTTACATTCTAAATGTAGTATTATGTGACAATAATCAGTGAGGATTGGTAAGAACATCTCCTTCGCAATCTCCATCAGCACCAGAGCACCACAGGACTGCTTTCTTAGCCCCATGTTCTACTCAGTTTGCACCTATGACTATGTGGCTCGGTTCGACAGCAACACCATCTATAAGTTTGATGATGATATCACGCTTGTGGGTTGTATAAAAAGGGGCGATGAGTCAGCAAACAGGAGGGAAATTGAAAACTTGGCTGAATGATGAACCAACAACAATCTCATACTTAATGTCACCAAAACCAAGGAGCTGATTGTTGACTTCAGGGAGGGATAACCAGAGGTTCACGATCCAGTGATCACTGGGCAATCAGAGGGGGAGAGGGTGAGGAAATTTAAGTTCCTGAGAGTCACTATCTCGAAGGTTCTTTCCTGGACCAAACACACCAATAACATCGTGAAGAAAGCACGTCAGCACCTCTACTGCCTCAGGAGTTTGCAGAGATTTGGTATGACAACAAAAACCCTGGCAAATTGCTCCAGATGTGTGGTGGAAAGTGTGCTGACTGGCTGCATCACGGTCTAGTATGAGGACACCAATGCCCCCATGTGAAAATCCCTGCCAAAGACAATAAACACAGTGCAATGCGCGTCAAAAAAAACCAAAGACTTGTTGATCCAAACAAAGGCTTTTATTAACTAAAAGACAGGAGCATATCACAAGTAGATCGACCAGTCCAGAATGACCTGGTCTAGCGAGGAGCAGTCCTTTAAGACTTGCCTGTAGGTGTGGCTACACTCTCAGCCAATCACAGTCATCCTACACGACCATCTGTACATATGTACGTATACACATTGGTGATAGAATCTGTACTATCACATTCACCCCTTCATTGAGAACCGACCCCAGGGTGGATGGAGGTTAGGGGCTGTACCAGTCAGGGGGTCTGACCATCTGGCGTGACCGCCGTGGCACCGGGATTGGGGTCACCAGAGTCGTGTCGCCGGCAAGCCCGTAGGGTGCGGCCACTGCTTGACTCAATTCCCCAATGGTGTTGTAGACAGATTGGCCTGAGCTGGTGGGGTGGTGCTGGTCCTTCTGTTCAACCTCATGACCTAGGGGAAAGGGAATAGGGAGGAGGTTGGGTTAAAGGCACTGCTGCGTCTGATCTGGCTTGGGCTAAGTCCCTTACCGAGACTGTGTCCTCCCGTCCGTCTGGGTACTCAATGTAGGCATAATGAGGGTTCGCATGGAGCAGAGCCACTTTGTCAAACAAGGGGTCGTTCTTAGAGTACCGGACATGGTGTCATTAGAGGATTGGACCGGGAACCGTGAGCCATGCTGGTATGGTCATACCTGACTTGGATTTCCTTGGGAAAGAGAACATCCTTTCATAGGGGGTGGCATAGGAGGGAGTGGATGGAGTGTAGTGCACTAGTGAACACATCCTGCCAGCGAGAGGTGGGGAGACCTTTGGACCGGAGGGCAAGTGTAACTGCTTTCCAGATGGTGGCATTCTCTCTTTCTACTTGCCCATTACTGCATGGTGGTCTTACTTGAAGCAATATCATGCTCCAGAACGTACTGCCGCAGCTCTGCGCTCATAATCAAGGACCCTGGAGGGTTCTGGAGAAGAAGGCTACACTCCATCCCTTGGAAAGAACCAAAGACTTGTTGATCCAAAACAAGGCTTTTATTAACTAAAAGACTGGAGCATATCACAAGTAGGTCGACCAGTCCAGAGTGACCTGGTCTGGCTAGGAGCAATCCTTTAAGGCCTGCCAGTAGGTGTGGCTACACTCTCAGCCAATCACAGTTATCCTATACTATCATCTGTACATATGTACATGTACACATTGGTGATAGAATCTGTACTATCACACAAAGCCCAGGACATTACAGGCAAAACCCTTCCCACTATTGAGAACATCTACAGGTAACACTGCTGTTAGAGAGCAACAGCAATCATCAAGGATCCACACCACCCAGCACATACTCTCTTCTCGTTGCTGCCATCAGGAAAGAGGTCTAGGTGCTACAAGACTCACACCATCTGCTTCAGGAACAGCTGCTACCCCTCCACCATCAGACTCCTCAACCACAAACTCATTTAAGGACACTTTCTTTTGCAGTTTATTGATATTTTTTCTCTGCATTGCAGTTTGTTTAGATTTCTCTATTTGTTTACATGTGTACATTGTCAGTTTTTTTTTTGCACTGCTAATAAGTGTTTATTAATAATGGATTGAGTAATTCTGCCTCGCCCGCAGGAAAAGAAATTTCAGGGTTGACTGTGATGTGATGTATGTACAATAAATCAGAAAGGAACTAAAATTATAGTCAATGTCAGTTTTAAAAATTACAACAAAATTATTATTTAATTTGCAACAATTTATTTGATTGTGTTCATATTCTGCTAGATTTATGATTGTAAGAAGTTGAAAAAAATGCATTACTTATCTCTTAGCAACAACCACCATTTCTGTCTTTCATTGTTGAATTGTGCAAAGGACTTAAAGCAGCAGAATCCACATCTGCACTGCTTCACAGCCGTACACTGTGCTTCACTTAACACTCTGGTTCTAATGGCATTCTGTCTTTACCAATGTAATTAAGGCTGTGACTTGCTTCTGAAGGGCTTACAGGTTCAAATAAAGTGATGATCTTTGCCAGACTCTCCAGAAATTATTCTGTTTGTAGCAGTAATATAAACAGTGCCACTGGGAATAGAGATTGCCACATGTTCTCAGTGTTAGCAGGCTGTGCACTCAGCTCGCAGATAAGTTCCAACTGAAACAAACTGTTGGAGCCAAAGGCATCAGCGGCATCCCGGGGTCTGGAGGCTGCTTGCATCTAGCACCACGTTGCTTTCAGTGCACATGCACTTTTCACTCGAAACAGTTGGTGCATGGGTGGGGGGGGGGGGTGTTTCATGTGGTTGGTGAATTAGGGAGACCGTGTCAACTAGTATGGTGGGATAGATGGTGGGTGAGTGGGGGAACCAATATTTTTTTGTTGACCGTTCAATACAGGTGTTCATTACTATTGGATGTTAGACGTCACTACAAAATTCACAGAACACTGTGATTTTACCATACACTATTAGTCCTTTTGTGTGTTAATTAATAAACCATTTTCAAAACTCATCTGGATTTCATCATGAATTCCTTGAACCTATCACAGTAATGAACCCACTTAGCCTCCAAGTGGCTTTTTTTAATGGATTGTAGTTGCTACACAAACCTTGCCTAATCATTTAGCTGCCAAAATCAAACTACATTGCTAGTTTCAAACAATAACATTCACTTAAGCTTTCACATGTGCTGTTAATTCTTGTTCGTCAAAGCTATGATATTTACAGATGACTCAAGTTATTTTGACAGATAAGTTCTAAAGTAGCAGTAGGTTCATGAGCTGCAAGTAAAACATGCAACAGATTCATCAGGAGTCTAGACCCAACACTTGATGTAAACTTCAGACCAGACGGAACAGGAAGATTTAAAGAACTACTGCGAAATGTACATTATTGAAGGGCGTTCACTACACCTGGACATGCTGTTTTGGACTTGATGGGCACCAGTTCCATTTGTTAAGGCGCCACTGAATTGAGATCAAAGGATCCTCATAACTTGCCATTGCTATTTAGAAAATCAATTTAAATGCGCAGCTTTAAAAAAATCAGGACAAATCAACAACATGGTAAACTGTCAGAATCTAAGAAGGGTTGGAGAGGCAGGGTAGACAGCAAAAGAAATTTATCAATTTGCTGAAGCATCTCCTTGGTCCAGCGCCCCTCACAGAAACCTACAGTGGCTGATGTTCCTGGGCGATCTCCCCTCCAAGCACTGACCAGGCCTGAGCCTGCTTAGATTCTGAGATCAAACAATCCCAGGCATATTCATGATATTATCTGCTGTCGAAAAAGATATAATAATACAAAAGATAAATTGATAATAAATACTCACAGTTACCATAGTGCACAAGAAAAGGTGGCATTATGAAAGAGCAGGCAGTTCTATGGTGGTGATGGAGTGGGTCCTGATGGTAATTATAGTGATCATGGTTGCAATGCAACTAGCAATGCCTTACTGTTGGATTAGACTTGCCTGCCAGCAGGGGGCTTACACACAGAATGTTGGATCTGTAATGGAGGCTTGCAGCCTCATGGCATGCCTCATGGTACTGTTTACAACAACTTTAAAGTAAAGAAACTTTTCCTTCATCCATGTGTTGTCTAAGAACTCTTACATATGAATAGAAGATCAAATATGGTGTCAGAAGTGAGATGAAGGAAATTATCAGGAAATACTTTAAAAGATAACATCTAAATTCAGCAACTGATCAGTGAAGAGAAGGTAACACAGTGAAACATGGAAGGGTTACATCCACCAGTGAAACTTCAGCTGACAGGTAATGTGGCTGAAAATTAGAACAGATTTAACAGCATTTTGGATTCTATTTAGTGGCAGTTGGAGCTGACGAGAGAAGTGAGAAAGTGAAAGCATCAGTTTTCTTACATGTTGTGGGTGATGAAGCCCTGGAAGTGTATAATAACTTCGCATTTACTGCTGAAGGAGACAAATGAAACTGTTAAAAATAATGGAGGAGTTTGAGGCATACTGCATCCCTAAATGCAACGTGACGTTTGAGAGTGTAATGGAGGATTAAAACCATGTACTCAGATGCTTTTTGCTTATGTGGAACTGACGACACTGGGTCCACACGCAGGTCACCTTACTTTCAGAACTAGCAGATGTAATTAAACTCAGCCATGGGGACTTATCTGAAGATACACTTTGAAATGGAATTCCACTGTGAGGCCCAGGGAAAGCAGTTGTCAAATGCAACACTCTGAAATTGACGAATTGGTCACAACCTGTCTTGCTCGAGAAGTTTTAATAAGTCTTTGTATCTACGAGATAAACCAGGAAATTATAACATCCTGGTTCCATAATAATTAATCTTCTAAATTGTAGAATGTAATGTTCAGTTTTGATTTTGACTGACAAATATTAGAAGGAGTAGGCGCATGATTAATTGTTTTTGGGGTATATAAGCCTGTGGTCCTGCTGCTGAAGTTTAGATTCTCCGAGGGGTGGGAACACCCCTTGTCAAGAAGGAAGAACAGCCAGAGTCCGAGCAACGTCCCGGTCGGGGGAGGTGGAGAAGCTGCTACCAGCGCCCTGACAACCTACTACAAGTGTGCAGTTGTTGCCTCGCTTCGGCAGTTGGGACCAGTCCAAGCGTTGATAAGTATAGTTGGGAAGGGCTTGCATATTGTAGTGTGAAATCAGCTTTTGAATTAGTAATAAACATTTGTATAAACTGAACTGCTCTCGGTGTGTGTGTCTATTTTCTTTCGGTAGCTAAAACACTGTGACCAATCTAAAATGAACAAAATGAGAGGTATAAGTTTACTCAAGACAGAGAGGCACAGATATTTCACACGTTTACAGAAAATGGAAGAAAGCATTGATCAATATGTGACTGAATTGAGAAACAGAAAAAAAAATGTGTGAATTTGGTGGACTGACCGACTCGATAATAAAAGACAGACGTGTGTGGTATTCCAGATAATAATCTAAGGGAAAGAATGCTCAGAGAGCAAAATTTGACCTGGAAAAAGCCATAGCAATCTGTAGAGTGACAGAAACCGTAAAAACACATGCATAAGAGCTGTTAAGTGAAACTATCTGTGAAGTGGATGCCGTGTGCAAGAACAGACATAAACGATTTAACAAGAAGCACACCAAAGTGGAAAGAGAGGCATGGCCAGCGAACAAAAATGAAATGGACAATTGAAAGCCATGTTGTCGATGGGGTACACAATACCTAACAAAAAAGTGTCCAGAATATGATAAAACATGCAATATGTGTAACAAAAGCAACCATTATGCCCATTGCTGTAGGAACCAGTTGTGCAACAAAGCAAGGTTCATGCAGTAGATGAAAGGGAGTTAGAGGAATTCTATGTAGATGCTGTGACTGAAAACAAGAAAGAAAACAGAGATTGGATGTATGGAACAAAAGAGAAGGTGAAGCATTCGTCATGGTACCAAAGGATGTACAGACCTGTGAGAAACTGAATCTGGTAAAAAAGAGTTTTTGTTGTGGAAAGCAAAGGAGAGACAGTCTATGATGAACTCATGAAAGAGTACAATGGCCTATTTCAGGGACTAGGCTGCCTTCCAGGAGAACACACGATCAGAGTGGATTAGTGTGTGCCACCGATAATACATCCATACAGAAAAGTTCCATTTGTGCTTCAAAAGCAACTAAAAGCAGAGTTGGAGAGGATGGAAAGCTTGAACGTGATTCAGAAGATAGATGAGCCAACGGTATGGGTAGTTCACTCGTCGCTGTGGACAAAAAGAATGGAAAGCTTAGAATTTGCCTGGATCGAAGAGATCTAAACAGAGCAATAAAGAGAGAACGCTTTAAGCTTCTGATGCATGAAGAAATCATTCACAGTTTTCAAATGCAAATTTTTCAGCAAGTTGGATGCACATTCAATAGTTAATTTGGCAGATACAGATTCCTAATGTGACTATTGGGAATTGCCTTAGCTTCTGAAGTGTATCACAGAACTATCCATATGGTCTATCAGCACCTGAACAGAGTTGATGACATCGTAGTATGGGAACCACAACAATAGAGCATGATGTGAGCCTAAGGAAAGTGCTGAAGCTGAATAGTGAGAAATGCCCTCTTTGGGTGTCAGGACTAACATTTGTAGGAGATATTATTGTCAGTGAGGGCATCAGACCAGATCCCAGAAAGGTGGCTGCCATTGGGAACATGCCAAGTCCACAATGCAAAAAGACATACAGAGGTTTAAAGGAATGGTCAACTATATGGGTAAATTCATATCCAACCTCTCAGAAAAGACAGCTCCATTGAGAAGACTAACAGAAAAGAACATTGAATGGGAGTGGGATCATGACCACGAAAAGTCATGGAGGGAACTAAAGAAACTGCTCACAGAGGAACCTGTACTGAGGTTTTACGACCCAGCGAGACCCATCAAGATA
Source organism: Narcine bancroftii (assembly GCF_036971445.1). Lineage (NCBI taxonomy): Eukaryota > Metazoa > Chordata > Chondrichthyes > Torpediniformes > Narcinidae > Narcine > Narcine bancroftii. The sequence continues at coordinate 209,153,922 of NC_091469.1, forward strand.
TCGTCAGATGCATCACATAGTAGGCATGGTGCAGTTCTTCTGGAAAAATATGGTGACTGCAGCCCATTAAGTATGCATCACATGCAATGACAGACGCGGAGAAGCGATATGCTCAAATTGAAAAGGAGCTGCTCAGTATCACATACGCCTGTGAAAGATTTCATCAGTTTGTGTCAGTACAAGTAATCAGTGTAGAGACTGACCATAAGCTCTTGACTGGATTATTCCAAAAGCCATTAAATGAATGTCCACTTAGAATACAAAGAATGATGATTTGGCTGCAATGCTCTACACTCTGGGTAAGCTAATGTACACTCTGGGTAAGCTAATGTACACAGCAGACACATTGTCTAGAGCTGTTGACACGATAGATCCCGCAAACACCAAAATGGATGAAGACATGAATGCCTTCATGGAAATGATCACAAGTGCACTGCCATATCAGAAGCAAAAATGGAGCTCATAAAGTCAGAGACAAACAAAGATGAAACATTGGAACAACTGAGAAAAAAACATCTTGGATGGATGGCCCAATGTGAAGCAGGACTGCTCCCTTGACATTTCAGAGTACTGGAACTGCAGGGCGGAACTATCAGTAGTTGAAGACATCATCTACAAAGGAAGTAAAATCCTTATCCCAAAGATTCTGAGAAAATAGATACTAAAAAGGATCCATTGAGCACATTTCGGAATCGAAAAGTGTAAGAAAAGAGCACAAGAAGTGATGTACTGGCTAAGAATCAACAATGATATAACAAATAAAGTGTCAAACTGTACAATATGCCGGAAATATCAAGCAAGCAATCCTGCACACTCAGCACCATAGAGATCTTACCAAAAGGTAGGCGCTGACCTATTCGAATGTCAAGGGAAGGACTATCTTGTAGTCACAGACTATTTCTCCCTGTATCCAGAGGTGTGTAAACTGAACACTATCACTGCAGATGCTGTAATAACAGGTATGAAAGCCATATTCTCCAGACATGGTGTAGCAAGTGAGGTCTTCACAGACAATGGACCCCAGTTTTGCAGTTTAAAGTTCCGACAGTTTGCCAAAGAGTGAGACTTTGTACACATCACGTCAAGTCCTCATTTTTCACAGTCCAATGATCTAGTGTAAAATTCAGTTCAGTCATTGAAACGACTTATGAACAAGGGAAAAGACTGTGGAACAGACTTCTACCAGAGCATGCTAGTATACTGCATAATGCCGCTCGACTGTGGTATGTCACCAGCACAACTCCTTATGGGACGTAGGCTAAGATCAAACCTTCCCATTCAGGAGAACCTCCTAAAGCCAGAAGAGGGGGAGAAAGTGAGGAAGTTCAAAGAACAACAGAAAGAAAAGCAAAAGTATTACTTTGACAAAGGAACAAAAAATCTACCAGAACTCTACACTGGTGACCAAGTAAGGCTAAAAGACAAAACAAAGTTATGGACTCAGAAGGGAACTGTCCTTAGTAAAGTCCAACCAAGATCATACACCATTCAGACAGATGAAGGTGCTGTTCTGCGAAGAAATCGTCGAGATCTTCAAATGGAACCAGCCACAGTAGATAGAAAGACGGATACTGTTGAACAACCTGGATACACAGCTGAGAAGACATCATCTGAGGCAACAACTCAGATTCAAGGACAATCAATTAGGAGATCGTCAAGCCACATGAATCTTCCTAAGAAACTCATTGAGCAAATTTAAAGACTCCTGTTATAGAATGAAGTAATGCGATCTTATTCACTCTTCAAGTTTTAGTGTATGTAAATGTGAACATGCAAAACAAGTTAAAAAATGTTAACAATGTTTATAATAATGAAAATGTTAGTTCTTGGTGTTAAAATTGCAGAGTTATAAAAAGAAAGCATGTTAGATAAAAGTAAGCTACTTTTGGTTTAAGAAAGGGGGATGTAATGATAGTGATCATAGTTGCAAGGCAACTAGCAATGCCTTACTGTTTAATTAGAATTGACTGCCAGCTGGGGGCTGACACACTGTATGCAAGATCAGTAATAGAGGTTTGCAGCCTCATGGCATGCCTCATGTGCTGTTTACATCAACTTTTCCTTCATCCATGTGTTGTCTTAAGAACTCACACATATAAATACAAGATGAAATGCCAATTAATGTAATAAAGAATGGTTCAACAGCTTGAAGGCCTGAAATAAACAATTTGTGATCCTGAAAGTGATAGTCTTAAGTTTCTGTACTCGAAAGAAGCAACGAGAAGAAGTTATGACCAGGGTGATGGGGGTCCTTCATGATGAAGGCTGCATCCTTGAGACAGTGCCTGATATAGATGTCTTAAATGAATGGAAGGCCAGAGCCACTGATGGACCTGGCTATATTTGCTTCCTTTTGCATTCTTCTGCATCCCTGAGCACTCAAATTATCAAATCAGGCTGTGATTTAACCAGTTGAAATTTGATTGAGTATTTGACAAAGTGCAAAATCTCCTCAGACTTTTTAGAAAGTAAAGGCATTGATATGTACTCTTCATGTTTGCCTCAATGTACCGGTTGAAGATGTCTTGTGGCACATGGACCCCCAAGAACTTTAAGGTTCTGATTCTACCAATGCAGGCAGGTACATGATCCTTTAACCTTCCCTTTCTAAAATCAACAACAAACTTTTTGGTCTTGGTCACATTGAGAGTAAGTTTGTTGTTCTTCCCCCCCACCCCCCCCCCCCCCCCACACACAACCAGGTTTCTCTCAATCTTCATCCTGCAATGATGGTGTAATCAGCATATTTAATGATTGCTTTGGAACTGACCTTGGTTATGCTGCCATGACCATACAGGGAATAGAGCAGGGAACTAAGCACACAACTTTGAGATGCCCCTGTATTAATGGTCAACATGTTACCAATCAAATGTGATTGGGGGTCTGTTGATAAGGAAGTCAAGAATCTAGTTGTAGAAGAATGAACTGAGTCCCAGATCCCTAAGTTTAGTCATAAGTTTTACTGTATGATGAACATTGAGCTGTAGTCAATGAACAACAGCCTGACACAAGTGTTCTTATGGTCCAGGTGATATAATGCAGATGGGCGCGATGGTATGTGCTACTAACCTATTATGCTAATGCACATCTACGCATTGGAAGGTATAATGTTGTGGCCATCATGGAGTCTTAGCTAAAGGGTGGATTTCACTGGGAGCTTAATGTCTATGCACAATGCATCAAAAGGATAGACAGGTAAACAGAGGAGGAGGCATGTCTCTGTTGGTAAGGAATGACATTAAATTATAAGTAAGAGGTGATGTAGGATGAGAAGGTATAGATTCACTGTGGATTAAGTTAAGAAATTACAAGGGTAAAATGACACTATTTGCAGATGTGTACAAGCCACCATATAGATGACATTTCCCAGCTTCTAATATTTCCCAATTTTAAAACATAATTTTTAAGGAAACGTCAGCTTCGATATTCTGAATTACAATCTTATCACTCCTAAAAACCAAACTTCGTATTTTCAGCTTTATGTAGCCCTTAATTAGTTGATATAAATGCATAATATTTGCATAGCTTCATATTGATATTTTCATAACAATGAATTAACAAAGCATTCGATAACATGTAAAGACATAACGATATAAAAAGATTAAAGGTAATAAGATGATAAGATGATGAATTCAAAGAAGAGCATTTTGATGCTTACTCTCCTTCCATGGCTATTCCAAGAATGAGAAAAGAACTCCCGGACTGCATGGATATTACCACATATGATGTCATAGTGACTATGGAAACTCTACAAAAACAATTTACCTTAAAGGGATGGTCATAGGATTAACGAAAAACACAAGGTTTTAACCTTTAAATTCCAAACAGAAGTGCAGATATGGACAACAAATTACAACAGCTAAAAGAAAAGGTGTGTCAGAAAGGCAATTTAATGGTGGTCATGGGGGATTTAAACATGCAAGTAGATTGGTAAAACCAGGTTGGGACTGGATCTTAAGAGAGAGAATGTGTAGAAAGCCTACAAGGTGGCTTTTTAGAGCATTTTGGTGATGAGCCCACCAGGGTTATCAGCTGGGCTGGAATGGGTGTTGGGCAGTGCACCTGAGGTGATTAGACAGCTTAGAGTAAAGGAATCATTGGGGGGGGAGTGATCAAAATGATTGAGTTCAATTTGAGATTTAACAAGGAGAATGTGTCCGATGTGTCGGTTATTTCAGTGGAGTAAAGGGAGTTACACTGGCATGAGAGAGGAACAGGCCAAAATTGATTGGAAGGGGGCTCTGGTAAGGAAGAGGCAGCACAGCAATGGGGAAGTTGTAAGATAAATACATATCAAAATAAAGGAAATATTCAAATTAAAATTGTCTTCACTGACAAGGGAAGTCAAAGGTAATGTAAAAGCAAAGGAGAAGAAGCAAAGGTCAGCGGAAAGATAGAGGATTGAGAAGTTTTTTAAAAATATGTAAAAGATGAAGTATGAAAGTAGGCTAGAAAATAACATCAAAGAGGTTAAAAAAAAGCTACTTCAAGTTCTGTATATAAAGAATAAAAGAGTGGTGAGAGTAGATATAGGACAAGTATAAAATGATGCAGGAGACGAGATCACAGAGAAACTAAATGAGTACTTTGCATCAGTCTTCACTTGAACTAGATGGATTGAACCCTTGGTTTCTGAAAGAAGAAACGGTAGAGATCATGGAGGCTTTGATAAAGATCTTTCAGGAAGCAATAGAATTCTGGCATTGTCCCAGAGGACTGAGATGTTCCTGCACTATTCAAGAAGGGAGGGAGGCAGCAGAAAGGAAATTATAGGCCGGTTAGCCTGACAAACTGGTTGGAAGATGTTGGAGTCAATTATTAAGGATGAGGTTACAGAGTACCTGGAGGCACATAGGTCAAAACCAGCATGGTTTCCTGAATGGAAAATATTGCTTGACAAATCAACTTGAATTCTTTGAAGAAGTAACAAGTAGACCAGATAAGGGAGATGCAGTGAATGTGGTGTATTTAGATTTTCAGAAGGCCTTTGACAAGATGCCACACATGAGGCTACTTAACAAGATAAGAGCCCCTTGTAAAACAGGAAACATACTCGTGTGGAAAGAGCATGGTGATTGGCAGGAAGCATATATGAATACAGGGATCATATTCTAGTTGGCTGCCCATTGCTAGTGGTGTTCCACAGGGGATGGTGTTAGGGCCACTTCTTTTGATGTTGTATGTTTAGATTGTGGAATAAGTGGGTTTGTGGCCAAGTTTACAGATGATATGAAGGTTGGTGGAGGAGCAGGTAATGTTGAGAAAGCATGGAGGCTGCAGAAGGACTTACACATATTAGGAGAATAGGCAGATAAGTGGCAAATGAAATATAATGTCGGAAAGTATATGGTCATGCACTTTGGTAAAACAAACAGGCAGATTATTTTTTAATGGGGATAAAATACCCAGATGCAAAGAAATCTGGAGTCTTCATGCAGGGTAGATACATATTTAGTTGGTTTGGAAGAAGCCCAATGCAATGCTGGCATTAATTTCAAGGGGAATAGAATACAAGAGCAGGGATGTGATGTTGAGGCTTTATGAGGCACTGGTTGAGACCTGAGCCCCACTTGGAGTATTGGGAGCAGTTTTGGAGAGAGCACTTTTCATAAAGGATGTGCTGATTTTGGAGAGAGTTCAGAGGAAGTTCACCAGGATGATTTTATAAATGAAAGGGTTATCATATGAGGAGCATTTGTATTCACTGGAATTTAAGAGAATGAGGGGGTTGATCTCATTGAAACATTTGGAATGTTTTTTTTTGTTTTTTTTTTAATTTTTTATTTTTCACACTATAAATCACATTAGCCATGATATACACTATTTCTTTTTCACACATATACAGTGACTTTTTCTCCCCCCCACCCTCCTCCCAAGCCACCCCCCCACCCCCCCTCTAATCCATTTTAGGTATACAATCTAGGTTGCATTAAGCCAGTCAGACAATGTTGTCATTCAACAAAAATACACCAGAAATTCTACTGAGTCCATTCTTTTCTTTCCTTCTCCTTCCATCAACTTAGGTAATGTTTGTCCCCTGTAGGTTTTCGCTATTGTATTTAATGTAAGGCTCCTATACTTGTTCGAATATTTCAATATTATTTCTTAACCTATATGTTATTTTTTCTAATGGAATACATTTATTCATTTAAATTTAGTAGTTTCTTCCTTTTAATTTGGTTATGTATTCCATTAATATTTAAAGTCATATAGTTCAGCATAGCCCTTTTATATTTTGTTTATCTTCTCTTTCTGTTTTTCCATCATTACCTTTCCTCCTTTTCCATTTCTGTTTTCTTATTTTCAACTCTTTATAAGACAACATTCCTACAACATCCAACATTTTCCTTATTCTCCTATTTCTATCTTATTTATCCCCAATCTCCCCTTCCCCTCCTGAGTTGTCCTTTATGAAACATTTGGAATGTTGACAGAATCAATGTAGAAGAGGTGTTGAAAAGTTGTGGATAAGAGGGCAGAACTTTAGGATTGAAGGGCATCCACTTAGAACAGAGATGCAGAAGAATTTCTTCTGCCAGAAGGTGGTAAATCAATGGAATTTATTGCCACAGGCCAGTAAGTGGGCAAGATCATTGTGTGTATTTAATGTTCTTGATTAGCAAGGCCTCAAAAGTTACGGGAATAAATTCGGGTAGTGGGACAGAGTAGGGAAATGGATCAGATCATCATAAACTGGAAGGGTAGACTCAATGGGCTTAATAGCCTATTTCTGCTCCTCCTCCATCTTATGGTTTTATGATCTTAAAATGGATCCAAGTCCTTTCTGAGATAAGCATTCATCTGATCCAAAAGCAACCTCGCAAAGCTCTTCATCACAGTGGGCTTAAGTGCAACCGGCCAATCATTTTTTTAGGGCTCAGTTGTGGAAAGAGTCAATAACTTCAAATTCTTGGGGGTCAACATCTCCAAGGATCTATCCTGGAGTCTTCGCATTGATGCAATCACAAAGAAGTCTCATCAGTGGCTATACTTTGTGAGGTATCCGAGGAGATTTGGTATGTCACCAAAGACTCTCATAAACTTCTACAGGTGCACCGTGGAGAGTATTCTGGCTCTTTGCATCACTGCCTGGTATGTAGGCGTCAACTCTCAGGGCATGAATTAACTCCAGAGGATTGTTAACTTGACCTGCGACATCACAAGCACCAGATTTTCCCTCTAATACCATCAACTCAGTGCTTGACCACATATCCACCATTACCCGCACATCTTCCCTGGCCCCCTCCACCTCCATATGCAACAAGGACAGGATTCCTCTTGCCCTCAGCTACCACCCCACCAGCCTCTGCACTCATCATATCCTCCTTTGCCATTTCCTCCACCTACAACATGATCCCACGTTTAGACACATATTCCCCTCTCCTCCTTCTGCAGGGGCTACTCCCTCTGTGATTCCCTTGTCCACTCCTCCCTCCCCACCAATTGTCCCCTTAGGACCTACCCCTGTGACCACAGGAGATGCTCCACTTGCACCCGCACTGCCTCCCTCGCCACCATTTGTGTCTCAACTATTCCTTCCAAGTGAAGCAACGTTTCACTTGTGAATCCAGATGGGTCATCTACTGCATCCTGTCCTCCCAAAGTGGTCTCCTCTACATCAGAGAGACTGGACACAGACTGAGAGATCACTTCATCGAGCACCTCACCCCCTGCTTCCCCATCGTCTCTCCATTCCCTGTCTCCATTTGCACAGATGTGATCAATTCTACCTAGTCCCCTATCACATCTAATTAACACCTTTGGTTGGTTTGGATTCCTCCCCCATTGTTTGAATTCTGAGACTTTCTGATTTTTCCTTGAAGAAGGGTTCAGGCCCAAAATATCAGCAATAGATCTTTGTCTCCTATAGATGGTGAAAAGACCAGCTGAGCTCGTCCAGCATTTTGGTGTGCTTACCACTAATTTCACTGTTCTGAGTATGAAGCACAGATAAAGATTCCTGATGATTCCAGCCACTCCTCTCTGAAATAATGGGTGCTCTATACATTAATTCTAATGACAAGCTGTGGATAATATTCTCATCGAACAAACAGTTATTAACCTCGGATCTGAAATTTGTCTTGAGGAGAACAGTTTAATATCCTCTTGACACCAGTGTGATAGTACAGATCTATCACCAATGTACATAGTGTATATAGCTACTGTATCTAGTCTGTGCTTACAGCGATTGGCTGAGAGCTAAGCCACGCCTACTGACTGGGCCTTAAAGGGTTGTGTCCCTAGCCAGGTCGGATCATTCCGGACTGGTCGGCCACCTGTGAAGAGCTCCTGTCTTTTGCTATTAAAAGCCTTGGTTTGGATCAACAAGTCTTTGGTTCTTTCGACGAGCTCTACAACCAGCCTAACTCTAATTTTAGGCATACCTCTTCTTGTTCTGAACTGTGACAGAAGAAACAATAATCTCTTTTTGTTTGTCATCTCCTTTAATGCTAAACTGCTCAATTAGATTATCCTGAATGTAAATAAAAAGGTAGTGATACCTTAAGAAAGGTAAATATGACAATGATGGTTTGATTTGGTGCTTTGGAGATTAATGGAGTCAACTTAATTGTCCCTCAGGAAGAGGAAGTTTATCACGGTTTAGTGTGTCAAGCCACAAAATCCATGGCTGTCCTTAGGGTTCTGCGTTAGGGTGGGATGTACCTCCTGCTGGAAACACCCATGAGTGGCTAAACTGATCCCTCCAAGAAACCCCAGTAGTTGGCTGTGATGTCAGGCAACAGGATGGCGACTGCATGATATATCACAGGGTAAACTTAAGTGCAGACATGGGATACACCTGTGGCCTAAGTGTAATTACCCGTGAATTCTTGATGGCAGAGATTCGGAGCAACAAGGTGCCACAAACCTGGTTGGAGTATTGGGATGCTCATGTCATCGGGATCCCACTCCAGAAGTGTTAAATGACTAGAATCAATTCAAGCCTGCTGGGGAATGTGGCTGAGGTAGATGGAGGGAAGTTTACAGTACGTAGTAAACACTGCTGCCATGTGCTGGAGGACAGAGTCCGAGAGCTACAATATTCCACCTATACAGCCAGTTCTGTGATCTAATTTATTGGTCTGGGAAGCCAGAAGTGGACTTGACTAACAAAATCTGGTTTATGAATGACAATTTGTCCAATGACACATGGCACCAGCCCCTGGCATCAGGTGGGGACCTGATCTTGTTAGGGAAGGCCAATGGACGCGACACTTGAAACTACAAAAAGTACACTAGGCAGACATGGATACATATAGTTCATGCTCTACTGATTATGTATTTCCAAAATAGCACAAAATTTCACAAATTTTGTAGCCCTAATATGCCTCTCAGGCAGTAAAAGTAAAATAAGTATTAAAGGGTATAAATTTTTAAGTTGAAAGCCTTGGTTGAATTCTGACGTCAGGGATATTGCTTTTTGCAAATAAATTTCTTTGTATTCCTAGATCAATAAAATTGGTCAAGTTTTAAATTCGGAGACAAATTTTGGCAGTTAGGTTAGCTTGAGTGTTCAGAAACTCATAGTTGTGCTTGGACTATGAACACAGTTGGAATGTGTGATTACTTTAATTCCTGTGTCTCTTTAAAATCCTTCAGTCCATGTGATATCAGATAGAGTCCAGAGAAAGTGTCCCAATCCAAAATCTTGACTGTCCATTTCTCTCCATGGATGCTGCCTGACCCTAAGATTCCCTCCAGCTTCTCTTTGTGTGCTCATTGTCTGCAGATCTTGTGTTTCCCATGTTTGAAAATGGAGGGCACTAGTTTGTGGCAGGGAAAGCTTAAACTTTCCTCTGAGCCTGGAGGAACACAATGATTGGATCCTTAAATTGACTTCTATAATACCAATTTACACTCTGCTTCAGGGACTTATTTCACTGCGAGCTCCAATGTCTAGTGCTGTAACCAAGTCTGTGTGAAATTAAAGGAGTTACTTTAAAACTACCCTAGAAGCAGCATTTCATGTTTTCCATGTTACCTGATGAAAGGAGACTTCTACTGACTCCTTATTCAATCTGAACACTCACAATCAGAAAAAAAGATGCCCCCCCTTAAAAATATTAATTTTATTTGCACATATATTGACTGCATGTGTTTGATCATTTGTACTTCGCTGATGAGAATATGTTAAGGAGAGCTACCTCTCTCATTATGTACATCAGTGAAGTGCTTTCTCGATGGTATAAAAAAAAAGTTGGCACATCTTGGAGACGACATTTTGGTTATTGTTTAATGATGAAAAGCATGCATGTAAGCTTGTGTTTCGAACTTCCAAAAGTTTCCAGAGTGCACGCTTGACTTCAATTTTCATAAGGTATTGTAAAAGGAGAGCAGCTACAAGCCCTTGGAGAGTATGGACTGGGTAAATGGGCCTATATCTGAACCAGTTTTGACTACCCATCTGGCCCTTAATCAGTTCTGGGTAGGTATTGGCGACCAGGCCAGACTGTGAAAGGAATTCTAATGCAATAATTTCAAATCCGAGTCATCAAATAATGTCTGGGGATGGGAGTGGTGGGGGGCGGGGTGGGTGGGGTGGGGTGTGGTGGTCTGCCCTACAGAGATTGGTCTTTTTTTACTTCTTTCTTGTCATTCTTTTTGTTTCTCATCTCCTTCCTCCCTCCTTTCCTTCTCACTCCAAACCCCCTCATTTGCTTCCTCTTCTTTCCATCCCTTTCTCACCACCATCACTTCTTTCTAACTTTTGTTTATGCCAACAGTGCACATTGAAAGAGATTAATTGACAGTATGGGAGATTCCATCCGTAAATAAAATTTAAATATTTCAGTATTTCATGCTTTGTCACAAGTGATATGGATTCTAATTCCCACAGAGTTGAATGTTGATACATGCGTGAACATGGTCTGGAAGCCAAGACATTTGGATTTCTCTTAGCGATACTCAAGTAGCAGAGTTGAATCGGATGGTATATGATGTTAGATTGTTGGGCCTGGAGAAAAAAAAACAGCTTCTCATCTTTATTGCTGATTTCTACCTGCCATGGTTCCCAAAGAAAAAGAAAAATGGTCAATAATCCAATGTGGAGGAATCCTTCTGAAAGCTTTAAATGAAAGGTGGATTAACAGCAGAAATGGGTAATTTAAAGACAGACTGGGTTCATTTAAAAAAAATACTGCATTCCCCACATGATGAAAACTCCTCCCATACATCTTGATTATTTTCTGCACGTATGTGTTCTCAACACACACCATATAGCACAGGAATAGGCCCTCAGCCCAGTTGTCTGCATTCAACATGATCTCCAAATTAAAACAAACTCTGCTGCTTGTCCATGTGTAACTAAATAAGTTAATAAAATATATGTTTGAAAGGGGGGGAATAAGATTAGGTAGTATAGGTCACTTTTCAAGAGCAAGCATCACGTTACAGAAATAGAAATAGAGACAGGAAATGAAAGAGAGAGAGGGAGATAAAAGCTGCTGCAGTCAGTGAAAGGCTGCAGAAAAGTCTGCGAAAGACCCCATTTCAAGACGGGTTTGAGTTCCGAGTTCAGCCTATTCAAAATCTCTGTAGTGGCTGGTTATTATATTTCTCCTGAAATATGGGAAAAGATGAATTGTTCGTGGAAACCTGGAAGAAGGCATGTTTCTTCAGAAAAAAAAATCCACTTTGGTTGCTGATTGAAGGAAATCAGTTTGCATGTCCAACGAACATCTCTCTGCACTCACCAAAGACCTTCCTGACTGGTAACAAGTTAAGTTAAGGAATTAGAGCCTGTTGAATGTAAGGACTATTTAATTCTCTGCACAGTGCTTGATACTAGTGAACAGTAAATGACTGGACAGTGAAAATTAACCATCTTGAACACACACACACACACACACACACACACACACACACACACACACACACACACACACACACACACACACACACACACACACACACACACACACACACACACACACACACACACACAAGTGTGCGCGCGCGCTTAGAATTAGGAGAGGGTTCAGTTAAGTAACTTAATAGTGATAAATTAAATACTGATCTTATTATTCTCTATTAAGAAAATAAAACCAATTTTGTTTAAGTAGCCATTGTCTTGGTAAATTTCTGTTACTGCTGGTTTTTGAGTCCTTAGGGCTCGTAACATATGATACATTCTCTTCTTTTCCCTGCATCTTCCTGTGTCCATCTAGAAACCAGTCCTTCTCTGGTCCCTTTGGTTGATACTAATCCATGAAGGGTTTGCAGTTAACGGAACATTCTAGTGACTGCTCATTCTTCTACCACTATTAGCAGGGCTTTGTTAAGAGCAACGTTTCCTATAATCGGCAGAAATACCAAGCAACCAATCATTTCCCAGTTTTCACTTGAAATACAATTGAATGACTTGCTCTTTTGTAGTCAGTAGAATCAAATATTTTTCATCCTGCCTTGAGAATATTCATCCCTGTCTACTCTCCCACATTGCTGCAAAAGCGAACAACAGCTTTTTGTAATGTTATCAGCGAATGACATGTCATAATTCAACTTTCTTTTTGAATTCCCCTCACATTTCAGTGTTCTTTATGAAATGCACTAACAGGCAGGCATTGTTATTATTGACAAAAACACTTCCACACATTTCATTCCCAAGTGCACGCAGAAACGAAAGACATCAACCTCCTCCTTATGATACTCCTGCAGGTCAAATAAACAGCTTGCTGGGAATGAGGGCCACCCCCCTATGTCAGGTGCCTGTTCCAAAGGCTATTTATTTTCTACTGAATCAACTTGCTCTTAAGTTTGACTAAGTTAAAGTGACTTTGTACTTTTAGAGAAAGTCGTCAAAGAAGGAGAAATAACTATGCATTTGGAAACACAAAGCTTATTAATGACCACCATCACCACTTTTTACTTTGAGAAATCCAATTTGGGGGCAATGCTCCACTGTCCTGAACGATAAATGATAGTATCACCAGCATTTCAATAATCATTTGTTTCAATTGTTCATTACATATGTAGGCAGGTCCTTAATTATTATATTTGCAGTGCATATGTCCATGTCAGAATGCCCAAATTCCACTTAAAATATTAATACTACAGTCTAGTGCTGGGGACATTGATTTGGATAAAACATTGGACCAGGGCCTTGGCTCTCTTTTACATGGACTGGAGCATTATTTGAAGAAAGAGCTGAGGAGCACATCTGCCCAAAATTAATCTCTAGAGAAATTATATGGTCATTACCACAGATCTGTTTGAGAGAAATTACCCCATGATACTCTGAAAGACTTGTACAGGTAGAAGGTTCTTTAGAGATATACGTCTTCTGATCATTTTCTGTATTAGCCAGAAATCAAAAGACAGAAAAGCTAAAAGAGAATTTTGCTTTGGCTGCTATGCGCACTGACATTTTCTATGGTGAGGATAATAGCAGGTAAGTCTGTGAGTCGAACTTGAGCTCGGAGCCTCACAGATTGTGGCGTCGTCTGGCGTATCTGGATAATCCTGTGGTTGGCTTTTCAGCTAGATTCTTTTCCATTAAGTATTACTTCGACTATTAAATAAAATGAATAAAACATTATAAATCTGATCTTGGCTCTTATTTTTATATTTGTTTTCCAAATATTATGATGATCTAAATCCTAGAATTCTCTCACATTGAGGCTTTCGTTATTTTGCTAAACTCTGATGACTGCTTAAGGACCAATGGCTTTGAGGCATTCCATTAAATTTAGAGACGAAGCTTTTCTATTTTTGTTTATTTTATCAAATTCTAAGAATGTTGCAGATACAATATAAATGTAAATTTCTTTACTGTTATTAATGGTTCGATCAAAATAACATCCGGTCTAAAAGATATCTCTGTCAGCCAACCAAATGCAGAATGATAAAACAACCCCTTGTCGGTAATTTCTAAATATCTGCATTCAGCACACAGTTCACCTATGTGATAGGACAGATTCTATCACCAATGAGTGTATGTACATTTGTACAGATTGTAGTGTAAGATGACTGTGATTGGCTGAGAGTGTAGCCACACCTACTGGCAGGTCTTAAAGGATTGCTCCGAGCCAGACCAGGTCATTCTTGTGATATGCTCCAGTCTTTTAGTTAATAAAAGCCTTGGTTTGGATCAACAAGTCTTTGGTTCTTTCATTGCACACGACAACCTACTAATATCCACAAGAATTGTTGTGGGATGGCACTATGACATGCACACAGAAATAACATTAATCATCCATAGGAGGTAAAGATATATAACTGAGCTTTCGGGACTGAGCCCTTCTTCATGGTATGAGCAAAAAGCAGACAGGCACCTGAAGTAAAAGGGTGGGGGAGAAGGGGAGGAAGGCCATGGGAGGAGTACAGGCCAATAGTCAAAGGTGATGATTGGACATGGAGAGGAAAGGTAAGAGTTTATCAGGTAAAGGGGTGGCTCTGTGAATTCAGAGCTGGAGGAGAGGGGAATGGGGAGAGATGGCAAGGGGAGGTGGAGGGGGGTGGAATAAAGGAAACTGGAGGAGTCGATGTTACATAGGAGCAGGAGTCGGCCATCCGGCCAATGTAATCATGACTGATCCGATGATAGGCTCATCTCCACCTATTTGCCTTTTCCCCTTGTCCCTTAATTTCCTTACTATGTAGAAATATGTCAAACCTTGTCTTAAACATATTTACTGAGGTCGCCTCCACTGCTTCATTGGGCAGAGAATCCCACAGACTCAACATCCTCTGGGAAAAGCAGTTCCTCCTCATCCTCATCCTAAATCTACTACCCTGGATCTTGAGGCTGTGTCCCCTAGTCCTAGTCTCTCCCACCAATGTAAAAAAAACTTATCTATCCTAATCTTTACAATGTTTTTCATCATTTTATATATTTCTATAAGATTCCCTCTCATTCTTCTAAATTCCAGCAAGTACAGTCCCAGGTGACACAATCTTTCCTGATAGACCAACCTCCTCATCCCTGGAATCAACCTGGTGAACCTCCTCTGCACCACCTCCAAAGTCAATACATCCTTCCACAAGTAAGAAGATCAGAACTGCACACAGTTCTCCAGATGCGGCCTCACCAGTACCTTGAACATTTGCAGCATAACCTCCTAGCTCCCCTAAATTCAATTCCTCTCCCTTTGAAGGCCAACATTCTGTTTACCTTCTTGACAGCCTGCATCACCTGCAAACCAACCTTTTGTGATTCGTGCACAAGTGCTCCCAAGTCTTTCTGCATAGCAAAATGCTGCAACTACTTGAGAGAGTAACAAACTGAGTCTCAATGTGAACAAGACAAAGGAGATGATCGTGCACTTCAGGAGAACCAAGAACGATGACTACCCTCCATCAACAACTTTGTAGTGGAGAGAGTTGAGAGCATCAGGTTCCTTGGAGTTCACTTAACTAGTGGTCTATCATGGGCTCTCAACATCTCCTCACTTATCAGGAAGGTGAAACAGTGACTGCACTTCCTGAGAAGACTGAAGCGGGCAAGGATACTGGCCACCATCATATCAACATTATATGTTCTATCTTTCACACACACACACACACACACACACACACACACACACACACACACACACACACACACACACACACACACACACACACACACACACACACACACACACACACACACACACATGCCCCTCTGTGGAACAGAAATCTTTCTCCTTCCACACCCCCTGTTGCCTTGTAAATTCTTTCCTTTCAAATACCCATCCAGCTCCCTTATGAATACCATAATAGAATATGCCACCCCTAATCTCCTGACAGTCTATTGATTTTTAGACTTGCAGCACAGTAACAGGCCCTTTTGGCCCACGAGCCCTGGCCACCCAATTACAGCCAATTGACCTACAACCTCTGGAACATTTTAATGGTGGAAGGAAACTGGAGCACCCAGAGGAAACTAATGCAGAAACGGGGAGAATGTACAAATGCCTTACAGATAGTGTGGGATTCGAACCCAGGCCCCAGTCACTGGCACTGTAACAGCGTTACACTAACTGCTACGCTAACCGCGCCATAGCCAAACCACACACGGAGAAAATGTTTCCTCAAATGCAACTTCTGATTAGTTGGCACTCAATGTCAGCCAAATCATGAGATCTTGTCAATGAGAGCAATTTCTCTTCATCTACACTCCACATACATGTCATTATTTTAGATATCACAATTAAATTCCCTTCAAATGTTCTCTCTTCCCAGATTCCAGATTCTCAGTCTCTTCACATAACAAGTCCTCATCATTATGGAGAGTAAATTGCTGTCTCAGTGCAGTACTGAGCGTGATGCATCATCAAACCGCATTCCCATTAGTCAGCTGACTCCTGAGAGCCAATCATCATCTCCAGACATGGCATGGCTGGTGCAACGCTATTACAGCACCAATGACCTGGGTGCAAATCTGCCACTGTCTATCAGGAGTGTGTATGTTCTCCCCGGGTTTGCATTGGTTTCCTCTGGGTGCTCCTCTTTCCTGACAACTTTCAAAAATGCACATGGTTTGTAGGATAATTGGTGCATTGGGGGGATGGGTTTGTGGACCGGAAGGGCCTGTTACCATGCTGTATTTCTGTATATACCAATTAATGGACCCTTCTAGCTCCTTTCGTATTATCGAAAGCTCTGATTACTCATTCACTATTGGTTACTTATTCTCTGTGGACCCACCACCTGATGAACCTGAGCACTCCCCTCTTTCCCTCCTATTCACCAACAAACCCAGTTTTAAACATCTTATCATGTTATTCATGGGCTTTGTTACAGCCTCTCTGTGATTTTCATTTCTGCAGTCTTCCTTCCAAAGTGCTCATTACTTTGTCTCCAGGCAATGTGTATCTCAGTTACCCATGCCTGCCCCAAAGCCCATTCCCCAATTATCTCCTTCCTATCCCATCTGCCCTGGCTTCCAGCAAAGCAATTCTTCAGTTTTGGAGCTCACACCCTTGCTTTCAAAATTCTCCACATCCCTGTCTCTATTATCTCCTTTGACTGTCTTGTCTCCTCAAGGTATTCATGATCATTCATTTTTTATTTCCTGCTTATCCACCATTTACCTACGATGGCGACCTCCACGACTCTGGAAAACCTCAACCTTGCTTTCCAGTTTTGATGACATTTGTTGGCCGTTTCCCTTAATGCATTCTTTGTAACTCAACATGAAAAACAATTGGATATTAACGCAGTTGCTATTGTCCTGGAAGTCAGCCTGAAGAAAACTGAGGTCCTCCATCAGCCAGCTCCCCACCATGACTACCAGCCCCCCCCCCCACATCTCCATCGGGCACACAAAACTCAAAACGGTCAACCAGTTTACCTATCTCGGCTGCACCATTTCATCAGATGCAAGGATCGACAATGAGATAGACAACAGACTCGCCAAGGCAAATAGCGCCTTTGGAAGACTACACAAAAGAGTCTGGAAAAACAACCAACTGAAAAACCTCACAAAGATAAGCGTATACAGAGCCGTTGTCATACCCACACTCCTGTTCGGCTCCGAATCATGGGTCCTCTACCGGCATCACCTACGGCTCCTAGAACGCTTCCACCAGCGTTGTCTCCGCTCCATCCTCAACATCCATTGGAGCGCTTTCATCCCTAACGTCGAACTACTCGAGATGGCAGAGGTCGACAGCATCGAGTCCACGCTGCTGAAGATCCAGCTGCGCTGGGTGGGTCATGTCTCCAGAATGGAGGACCATCGCCTTCCCAAGATCGTGTTATATGGCGAGCTCTCCACTGGCCACCGTGACAGAGGTGCACCAAAGAAGAGGTACAAGGACTGCCTAAAGAAATCTCTTGGTGCCTGCCACATTGACCACCGCCAGTGGGCTGATATCGCCTCAAACCGTGCATCTTGGAGCCTCACAGTTTGGCGGGCAGCAACCTCCTTTGAAGAAGACTGCAGAGCCCACCTCACTGACAAAAGGCAAAGGAGGAAAAACCCAACACCCAACCCCAACCAACCAATTTTCCCCTGCAGCCGCTGCAACCGTGTCTGCCTGTCCCGCATCGGACTTGTCAGCCACAAACGAGCCTGCAGCTGACGCGGACTTTTACCCCCTCTATAAATCTTCGTCCGCGAAGCCAAGCCAAAGAAGAAAAAAAATTGTCTTTACTCTTGAATTACATTGATTTTTCGTCCTGATCAGTGCCTAATTCGGGACAGTTAAATAGTGGAGAGAAGCAAGCAGCTGAAATACTGCCCTTTCAGCTGTGAACAATGCAGATCAATCAACAATAAACAATAACAAAATGCTTCATCTGCATTACAAAGGCACCAAGCTATTTATTTACGCCCTATAAAAATTCTTATCATTGTTCCACTGCAAACTAATGTGACTGATATTAAATAAATACCTGTCCTTGTTTAATCTACTCTGCAAAATATTCAAATTATACATATTTATGGTGGATTCATGAAAACATGACTTGTTCTGGGTTGCATTTTAAATAGTTCAGTGGGAATAATAGGAAAAATACATATGTAGAAGGCATCACAATAAATGTTAAAAGGGAAATATCTATTATAACAGCATTTTAACATTGAAGCAGAAATGTTTAGGAGACTACATTCTAACTAGCCATAGCCCACCACATTATTCAAGTTAAGAGAATGGCATTTAACAAAGAGATCACAGAGGAATTCTTCTGCAAACATATAATGGGGGCCTTGCCATAACTAATAACCTTCTCTTTATATTCCTTCTTTAGAATGTGACCCTAGTCATTTTTTTTTTATTTTGCACAGTAACTGTGATTTTAAATAAAGGAAAGAAACTTGCAAGACTGGAGGGTTCATGAATAATAATTCATACTCTAACGTTCACACCTCCACCCTCAAATACCTCACACCAGTAACACAATTGTTAAAGAATATTTGACATTCACTCTCTGGATATTATCAATATTTACTACTTTACAACAGATATTTCTCATGTACCTGGAAAAGTATTTTTCTGCTGCAAGCAGCAAAGCTGAGTTCACTGCTCAAGGAACTAATCCCACGATGAATTGATTTGATTGATTAACAGAGACAACCTACAAGTTCACTACACATCCCCAAAAGAGTAGTCGAGATTCAGTAGCAACACTGGATTTGAGCTGTGATATGGAAGTTCAAACACTAGACTGGATTCACTGAAGCATAACACACCAAGAGAACATGCTGACAAAGCTATCCACAGTCCTATTATTTATATCAGGATCCATGAAAAAGGCAAACCAAAAAATTCCACTTTTAGTTTCTGTCCATTTTTCTACAAAATACATTACACTGTTCTCCTAATGATGACTGTATAATTTAATATTTACTGTTGGCCCAAAGTGAAAATATTATGACCGAAGTGAATTTAATATTCATTGCTCCGATTGAGGACACTTTGGACTCTAATCTTTTAATAGTATTTATACCTCTGCTTTTGGTGGCAGTTCTCTTTGTTCTCAACTAGGAAAATTAACACAAAGGGAATTAGGAACCAGATTAGAGATTAGCTTTGCAGAGAGCCGCCACCAGCCCTCACACCGCCACCAGCCCTCACACTGCCACCAGCCCTCGCACCGCTACCAGTCTGTGGGATTTAAGATATTTTGGCTTAGATGCAGGTCCCACTCTGGAATTTCTTTATTCATTGAAAACTAGGTGTTAAATACATTATCAAAATTTAGCAGGGGCTGCATTTTGAGTGGCACGCATTTTGAAGTCGAAATTAACCTGAGGCTCAGACTGTTTATTGACAGTCAAGTATATTTACACCCTCAAGCCTTAAGTTGTAAATATTCTTTGGAGGGTATTTAATTTACCCTGATGCACTTTGAGGATATGAGGGATGTGAAAACTACAAGAGAAAAATACAGGAAAACCGCGGCACGACTGGCTTAGCGGTAAGTGCAACGCTGTTACAGCGCCAGAGATCGGGACCAGGGTTCTAATCCCACGCTGTCTGTAAGGAGTTTGTACATTCTCCCCATGTCTGCATGGGTTTTCCCCAGGAGGTCCGGTTTATTACCACCATTTTGAAACACACTGGGGGGTGTAGGTTAACTGGGTGTAATTGGGCGGCACGGGCTCATGGCCTGTAACCATGTTGTAAGTCTGTGCGCTTCCTCTTCCATTTTGCGCAAGTGCTCAGCAAGGATCCTTCTTGAAATTTCTAAAAAACGATGTTATGAAAATTTAAACCTTAACTAATGCTACCAAAAGTGTGCCTGCTAACTGTTACGAATATGTGAAAACTTATTGTCATAAACATAAGTAGAATGCATTGAAATTATGACTTTCTGTAGTGACACAGATACACAAGAAGCAACAGCTACATTACGGGAGGATAAATTAAACTACCACAATGTGCCAGGAGACAGAACAAGATATAATACAATGATAGATAAATGAATACTCACTGTCGCAGTTATTCCGTGTATATATATAGGTCGTCATTCAGTTCAATGCAAACTAAATTATGTTTCAATCACTCAGACACATCTTTTTGATAGTCCCAGAGTGGTTTATAATTAGGGCAGCATGGGGATATTCAAAAACTTGGATCCAAAGAGATGCTATGATTGTTGTAGAAACACAAGAGTTGCTGGAGGAACTCAACCGGTCTCGTCGCATCCATGGGAGGTAGACATATTACCGATGTTTCAGGCCTGAGCCCTTCTTCAAAGTATAAGCAAAAAGCAGGTCGGTGTCTGAATGAAAGACAGGGGAGAGAAAGGTGGGTGGGGCAGTATAAGGAGTACAGACCAACAGACTGATCTGTACTCCTCCACCCCATTCCTCACCCTTTCTCTCCTCCCTGGACCTTCCATTGGAGGAGCATTCTGGGCCTGAATTGCCCACTCCATTTTGCTGCAAGGAGCCTGAGAAGCAACTCAGTGGCTCGAAATATTTTGGAATGTGCAAAATCTCTGGATTAAGGAAAGCCCTTATTTTGTGCAGAGACATATATGTCCTTAAAATATAGTTTCAATTATTGCCGTCAGTGCTGTGGAATAATCAAGGAGTATAAATCCTCAATGTCAGACTGCTTTGAATGAAAAGATATTTGCAATATTTTGGAATGGATAATTGTGTCTACCAAGACATCTGATTGGAGGAGATTTACACATGAGGCAAATCATGGGATTATTTCAAAAGTCTAGAGACTCAAATGTTACAATATTCACAAGAATAAAACTACTTTTTTCTATGATGAAGTTCATAGATTCTGTAAACAACTATCCTATTTTGGTAAAGATGCTATGATCAACAACTCTGGATTTAATGCCTCCATTTGGCAGATTCTCACAAATTACCATCGAGTTTCCTACTATCCCTTTTTGTCCTTACAATGTGTGGTAGATCATGGTTACACCATGATGGGCTGATATCGACTGGACATGCCTCCCGAGACCAATTCTGCCCCTTACCCTTTGCAGGCTCCCCCTTCCCTTTTGCTCTGATCAGTCAAGGAGGTGGATGGTTGTTTGATAAGCTATAAAAAGCCTGATTGTTTCACTACTCAGCCTTTTATGAATTATTGATCACAAAATCTGTCTCAATGTTTCCCACAAATCTCGAATGACATCTAAATGCCTGTTACAGCACTGAAATAAAGGTTCCAACATTTTTATATTTTACTTCACAGACTACATTGTAAAAGTGCTGAGCCTTTGAATGATGCTGTAGGAGTCACAAGCTACATCCTATGACATTGTGAGCATGGTAAACTTTCTCTGTTTCTCCTTTCAACCTATAAATTGACCATATTATCCTCCTCATGCTCCACTTCATCTGGTTGGTTAAACACACATATCAGTACAGCACAGGAATTGCCCAGGATGTTTCTGCTTACCAAATTAAACAAAACCTCTGCTGCTTGCACCTGATGCATCCCCTGACTTCCCTTGTACATGCATATGCTTATTTAGAAGCCTTCTAAACTCCTATTGCATCTATTTCTACCATTACCCCTGACAGCTCATTCCAGGCACCTACCACTCTCTGTGTAAAATAAATAAATAAAGAGAAAGATAAATGTGCTCTATACATCTTTAAACTTTCTCCCCCTCACGTTAAGTGCACGTACTCCAGTATAGATATTTTTACCATGAAAAGAATATTCAGCCCTGTCAATGTGTCTCATAATTTTATAAACCTATCAGGTCATCCTTCGGCCTCTGACGATCCAGAGCACACAGCCCAAGTTTTTCCAACCTCTCCCCATAGGTCAGGGTCTCAAAGTCAGGCAGTGTCCAAGTCAATCCCTTCTGTACCATTTCCAAATCCTCCAAGCTCCTACTGAAATTGGGTGACCAGAATTGCAAACAATATTCCAAATGCAGCCTTGTGTCATGGATTATATCATATTTTATATTGTATAGAGATATGTTTTTGAAGGAGATAGATTGTAGGGGTAGTGTAGGTCACAAACAAACACAAACACTTCAAAAAACAGATCTAATTCATTTAAAATGCCAGAGCTCTGCTCAAGCCAGACAGTCCAGGCTCCGAGTGCCTTTGCAAAAACTTTGAAGGATGCCTATAGAGGCTTCATAAGTAAGTCTTAATTGGACATGCTGTGGAGTAATGGATTATTGTTTTGAAAGCCACAGATAAACGGGCTCAGAAGTTTGGGTCCGGTTCAGAGAGAGAGAAAGAGAGAGAGAGAGAGAGAGAGAGAGAGAGAGAGAGAGAGAGAGAGAGAGAGAGAGAGAGAGAGAGAGAGAGAAAGAGTGAGAAGACGGATTGTGTGTTCTGAATTCAGCCTGTTGAAAACGCTTGTGGTCCTTACAAGAGGAAATGGCTGGCTAGAGTGTTTCACCAGAAGTAAGGGAAGCAAAAGGAACTCTGTGGTGACCTGCAGAAGAAGAGGTTATCATTTGGAAAACCCTGATGGGACAAGTTTCTTCAGCAAGACACTGAAGTGACTGATGGAAGTAAATCAGCTTGTGTGCATCTAAGGAGTGATAAATTTCTCTCTGAAACTGACAAGAACCTTCCTGAGCAGTAACCATTTAAAGTACCAGAGCTTGGTGAAAATTCATAAATGTTAAATTCCATGCACAGTATAAGAATTGCCTAATCCCGGTGAACTTGGAGGAGTGAGAAGTGAGATTGAACTGTGAACCAAAGAACTTTTCTGAACTTACACACACACACATTACATACACGTGCACTTAGAATTAGAAGGGGGTTAAGTTAGGTTAAGTAAGTCAATAGAGAAACATTAAAGTTTGATTATATTTTCATGCTTAAAGATAATTAAAAGCAGCTTTTGTTGAAGTAGCCATTTGTCTTGGTGAATTTCTATTGCTGCTGGGTTTTGGGGTCCTCTGAGCCCATAACATTTGGAATAAAGTTTTACATACCTGCCCATGCTTCCTACAATATTCTTATTTGATTGCTAACTGTAGCCAGAGAGAAATCTCTGCAATGGATTTCCATGCTCATCAAAGACAAATCCATGGACCTCCTTATTTTTCCAATTAGATTCTTTTTTTAGTGTCTTTCAAAAGTACACTATCTCTTTCTCCATATACAGTAATGCACTAAATTTCTATCAACAATGTGACCCTGGCATATTGTTTAGTTTAATTATAATTAATATTGGATATACTGGAATTTAATTTTTAGGATATTTACATATATGAATTTGCTATAAACGTGTTGGTTTACATAATATTCCCAGATTTTTAAAAAAATCCATTCCATTTTTTCTCCTTTTTTAAGTTTCTCCTTTTGTTGGGGGGGGGGGTGTTGAGGTCTTTTCTCTTTTTTTTCTTAGGGTTTCTGGGGGGATTGTGTGGGTTGGAGGGGCTATTTGTTTTTTAAATTTACCTTTGGTCATTTACAAGCTGTTGGAAGTACAATCACTGTTGAATATAAGTTGTTAAATTATTATTAAAAATCCAATGTTGATAAATAGTTTCTCTTTAGTGAGTGCTAAATGTTCCTGAAAAAAATCTAATGATATTGTGCAAACCTAGCCAGTTAATTGTGTGAAATGTATTAAAGTTGGCATATTAACTGACAAGTGGAGTGTACAGATGCTATCTTTCTAATCATTTTGTAAAGATGCTCTAAATCATGAAATTCAGATTAAAAAGCCAATTTAACATTTCCCTCTACAAGCCCTCAGACATGACATGCTCCACCATTCATGACTTTCAACAACAAAGAAACATTCAACACTAATTTTGCATCAATGTTCAACATCACTGTCCCATTTTAAAAAAATGTGTTTATATCTGAAGTGATGAAGATATTTCCTAATGATCAAATTGGCAGAGGCCAGGAAGTGCACAGCGGTTACCTGGAAATCCGACTCCTACCTGAGAAATGCACGCTGGAAATTAAGAAAAAAGCATGATGCTTTAAAAAAATTTGACCATACTTAAATTCCATAGGAGCACCACTATAGTGTGGTCCGTTGTGCCTCACTGCCCTACAATCTCTGTCTGCTCCTCATTTGGTTGAGGGGGGGAGGGTCCATCTCATCCTAACCAGGTAAAGTCAAGAAAAGAAAGCAGGCTGATCTCTTGTCGCCGTGCCATGACAAACCAACAAAACCCTGATACAGGTTTCACACCCATGTTGTAAATGTCACGTGTAACTGTGGTTAGTTAAGTATTAAGTATTAAACGTTGAGGGTCTGTGATGGGGGGGAGGGGACGGAAAGAGCTTGAACACTGCAGAAAATTTTGTATAGAAATTATACCAGTAAACTGTAGTCAATGTTGTTATTGTTAATATTGTAGCAGCACTATGGAAGCACTACAACTCCCAGAAGGCATCGAGCTGGCCATGTGTCGTCTGTGCGCAAGGACGTCAGCGCATGTCGGGTGCATGATTTGGACTTTTAAAAGGTTGCGCACGTTCTGACCAGTAAATCCATTTGATTCATTGAAGAAATACTGTGTGTGGTTATTTCCTCATGTTCACTGTGATTCTAGTGGCCACAATATTGACATTGATAATGATGAGAACTGTTTGAGTACAAGTTTGGAAAATCATCAATGAAATATTAAAAAATATATTTGGTGCAACATCTCAGTTTTGTCGTTAATTATTTGGACTCTTCAGTTGTGAACTATAAACTACTTCATCATCAAATCATGGATGGAACAGTTCATTGCAGTTTTTAAATCACGTCATCCTATTTATAAGGTAGACATTTATACTAACCATGTAGGAATTAAAACAAGAGAAGACAATTTGCCTCCATGAGCCTGTCCCACCACTCAATAAAATTACTACTAATCTGATTGTAACCCACTCTCTGCATTTCTGCCTTACCCAGGCAATCATTCATCCAGTAGTTTATCAAAAACCCATCGACCTCTTGACTTAACAATATGCAAAACTCTGATTTGAGGAAGAGAATTCCAAAGATTCACATTCTCCTGAGACATTAAATTTTATCTCCTTTCTGCCTGAAATGGGACACCTCTTTTTCATATTTTATGGGAAACCCATTTCTAGATTTAAGACAACTTAATATAATTACAATTTCACGTAAAGAATTTTGTCCTGACGATAAATGATTTTTTAAGAATAAAGCTGGAATCTGATTTTGAAATATATTACACATTATTATATGCCCAGATAAAAATAGGATTTGCTTTTTCTATTCTATTCTACAAAATAGGGAAACCTATTTTGACACTGTACTATATAATCTATTTCTATTATTAATAATGTGTGCTCCAACATTTTGTCAAGGTTCTCTAGAGCACCTCCTTATTTGGAGACATGCGGAATAGCCCAGGGATAAGCCTTTCAACCCACAAACTGTGCTGAACACACAGACATGCAAGGCCACCCTGGACAGACATGCACAGACAGATAGACATCGTTAGACACACAGACAGACACAGACATGCAGATATAATGTATATACAGTGTCCTGCATAATGTTCGAGTAAAGACACTTTTTTCCTTTCTTTGCCTCTGTGCTCCACAGTTTTAAATTTGTAATCAAGTAATTCATGTGGATTACAGTTGCACATTTCAGATTTTATTCAAAGTTATTTGTATATATTTTGGCTTGACTATGAAGAAATTACAGTTCTTTTTATATATAGTTCCCCTAATTTCAGGCCACCATAATATTTGGGACATAGCAATGGTAGGTATGTTAAGGTAGTCATGTTTAGTACTTTGTTGCATATCCTGTGCATGCAATGACTGCAAGAATTCTTTGATTCATAGACATCACCAGGTGCTGAGTATCTCCTCAGGTGATGCTCTTCTAGGCCTCTACTGTGGTCATCTTCAGCTCCTGCTTCTTTCAGGGGCTTAGACCCCTACGTTTTCTCTGTAGCATATGGAAGGCATGCTCAATTGGATTTAGATCAGGTGGAAGACTTGGCCATTCAAGAATGTTCCTGTTTTTAGTTTTGTAAGCTCCTTTGTTGCTTAAGCAAGATGTTTTGTGTCAGGCTACTCATCGGAGTAACTAAGTACTGCCTGTGGCATGGCCGGGTGGTCAGTGGCTAGACCGGCTCCCCCTACCAGGCATGCCTAGATACCCTGCAGGGTGAAAAACAAGATCTATTGAAGGGCAGATGACCCCCCTCATATAGACAATGGCCATCTTGCAAACACTTGCCATGAAGCATGGGAAGGGCATCTCTTGCATCGAAGCTTAGACTGGACATATACTGCAACAGAATTTCCCCCATCCGTCTTGGACCTCACCATGCCACTGGATCCAGGAGGGGGTGTTGAGAGCGTGGGTCTGGACCTATGCAGCACATGCTGTTCCTTTCTGAGGACCATCATCATCCGACGGGATGGATAGATGGAAGACAATGTTTGGGATCATTGTCCTGCTGTAGCATAAAGTGTTGTCCATTGAGTTTGGAGGCAGTTGTTTGTACTTTAGCAGATAAGATGTTTCTATACACCTCTGTTTTTTTTTGTTTTTCCCACTGCCATCAGCAGTTACATCATCAACAAAGTTAAGTTCGCCAGTACCTGTGGCAGCCACACATGCCCAGGCCATTACCTTTTTTCCTTTTTTCCCAGATAAGGTGGTGTGCTTTGGATCTTGGACACTTCCTTTACACCTCTACACTTTAATCCTGCCATCACTCTGATACAGATTCATCTTGGTCTTATCAGTCCAGAAGATTTTTTTTTCAGAATTCTGCAGGCTCTTTTAAATACTTCTTGGCAAACTAATCTCCCCACCCTGTTTCTGTGGCAAACTAATGGTTAGCAGCTTGCAGTGTACCCTCCTTATCTCTGTTCATGAAGTCTTCTGCAGATAGTGGTCACTGACACATCCTCACCTGCCTCCTGAAGAGTGTTCCTGATCTGTCGGACAGGCGTTTGGGGATTTTTCTTCATTATGATGAAAATCCTTCTGTCACCAGCAGTGGAGGTCTTCCTTGGAATCAGTCCCTTTGCAATTACTGAGTTCATCAGTACGCTCTTTCTTCTTAATTATGTTCCAAACAGTTGATTTTGATCATCCTTAGGTTTGGGCAATGACTCTTATTCTTGATTTCCGGCCTCATGGTGGCTTCTTTGTCTTTCATTGGCACAACTCTGTTGAAAAAAATGGCAATTACAGGCTCCAAAGATGATCAAAAGCTTAGAGGCCAACCTAGCTCTCTTTTACCTGCACAACTGAAGCAATTCAACCTACATGAGTTCTCACAAACACCTGGGAAGCCAAATGAACCAAACATTATGGTGCCCTGAAATGAGGGGACTATATATCTTTTCTCTTTTTTAACAATTACAGCATTGAAACAGGTCAGTTTGGCCCTTCTGGTCCACACTGAACCAAGTACTCTCCTCCAGTCCCACCTACCTGCATCTTGCCCATAACGCTCCATTCCCCTTCCATCCATATAACTATCCAATTTTTCCTTAAATGACAGCACACAGTATTCCAAATTTGGCTTCACCAATGCCTTGAACATTCTCAACATCACCTCTCAACTCTTGTATTCTATGCTTTGATTTATAAAGGCCGGCATACTAAAAGCCTTCTCCACCACTCTATCCACATGAAATTCTGCCTTAAGGGAATGATGCACTGTTATTCCTAGATCTTTCTGCTTCAATACCCTCCCATTATATGTATGTCCTGTTTTGGTATTCCTTCCAAAATGAAGCAATTTGCACTTATCATCATTAAACTCCATCTGCCATCTTTCAGCCCACCCTTCTAAGCAGTCCAAATCCCTCTGCAATCTTTGAAAACCTTCTTCATTATCCACAACTCCACTTATTTTAGTATCATCCACATATTTACTAATCCAATTTACCACCCCATCATCCAGATTATAAATGTAAATGACAAACAGCAAGGGACCCAATGCAGATCCCTGAGGCACATCACTTGTTACTGACCTCCAGTCTGACAAACAGTTATCCGCTACAACTCTCTGGCATCTCCCTTCCAGTTACTGTTGATTCTGCTTGACTATCTCAAAGTTTATACATAGCGCTTGACCCTTACAAACTAACCTTGTATGTGGAACCTTATCGAAGGTCTTACTGAAGTCCATATAGACAACATCCACTGCTTTCCCTTCATCAACATTCCTAGTCACCTCTTCAAATAATTCAACAAGACTGGTCAAACATGACCGTCCAAGCACAAATCTGTGTTGAGTGTTCCTGATCAGACCCTGTCTCTTCAGATTCTTTTTAATTTTTATGCACACACACACACACACACACACACACACACACACACACACACACACACACACACACACACTTTATCTCTAAGAACGCTTTCCATAATTTACCTACCACAGACATCAAACTTACAGGCCAATAATTGCTAGGCTTGCTCCTCGAACCCTCTTTAAACAAAGGAACCACATGTGCAATACGCCAATCCTCTGGAACTATACCTGTCTCTAATGACATTTGAAAAATCACTGTTAGAGTCTCTGCTATTTCCTCACTAACTTCTCTCAAGGTTCTGGGAAAAATCCCATTAGAACCTGGAGACTTATCCACCTTTATATGCTACAGAAGCTCCAGTACTTCCTCTTTCTTAATCACTACATTTTGCATAATTATCCTCTTTGCTTCCTTTACTCCAAACAATTCAACATCCTTCTCCCTAGAAAAGAACTTGTTCAAAATCTCCCCCATCTCACTTGGCTCCACACACAGTTGTTCACTCTGATTCTCTAATTTGATCCCTCACACTCCTTTTGCTATTATCATATTTGTAGAAACCTCTTGGATTTAATTTCACCCTGTTTGCTAAAACCACCTTATACCTTCTTTTAGCTTTTCTAATTTCTTTCTTAAGATTCTTTTTAACATTCAATGTATTCTCCGAACATCTCCTTTATTTCTTGTTTCTTATATTTATTGTAGTCTCCCTCTTTTTTTTGAACCAAGTTTACACTATCCCTTGAAAACCATGGCTCTCTCAGACTTTTGACCCTGCCTTTCAACCTAACAGGAACATAAAGATTTTGTACCCTCAAAATCTCACCTTTAAAAGACCTCCATTTCTCTACTACATCCTACCCATAAAACAAATTTTCCCAACCCACTCCTCGCAAATCCTATCTCATCTCCTCAAACCTAGCTTTTCCTCTCTTGAAAACCTCAACCCTAGGCCTTGACCTATCCCTTTCCATAATTACATTGAAGCTAATGGTACTATGATCACTGGATCATAGTGTGCTCCCCGACACATACCTGCATCACCTGACCTATCTCATTCCCCAATAGTAGATCCAACTCTGCCCCTTCTCTAGTCAGTATTTCTTCATATTGCTCTAAAAAACTATCCAGCACACATTTTACAAATTTCAGTTCTTCCAGCCCTTTTACAGAATGGGTTTCTCAATCTATATTTGGAAAATTAAAATCTCCCACTATCACAACACTGTACTTTTTACAAATATCTGCTAACTCCCTACAAATTTGCTCCTCCGGTTCTCGCTCCCTATTAGGTGGTCCATAATACACCCCTACAGGTGTGACTACCCCTTTCCCATTCCTCAATTCCATCCATGCAGCCTCCCTGGACAAGCTCTCTACTCTATCCTGCCCAAGCACCGCTGTAACATCTTCCCTGACAAGCAATGACACACCACCCCCCTCTTACCCCTTCAATTATATTGTACCTAAAACAATGAAATCCAGGAATATTTAGCTGCCAATCATATCCCTCCTGCAAGCACGTTTCACTAATCGCTACCACGTCATACTGTCTATCCACACCCTCAGCTCATCCATCTTCCTTATTATGTTCCTAGCATTAAAGTCTATGCACTTCAGAGATTTTCCACTACTTATTCTCTGTTTCCCCATCTTTACAAACAACTCTATTATGTTATTTTTCTATGATCTTCCCTCCATCTTCATACAGATCATCTCCTTTCTCTCTCACCTACCTTTCCACACTCAAGCACTCTCTACAAGCTTTCTCTGTTTGAATCTAACCTTCTCCTTGCTATTCTCCTTTACTTGGATCCCTCCCCCCAATCATTCTAGTTTAAGGTCTCCTGAGTAGCTTTAGTAAATGTCCCTGCTAGGATCCTGGTCCCCGTGGGATTCAAGTGCAACCCATCCGTTCTGTACAGGTTCCACCTCCCCCAAAAAAGGTCTCAATGATCCAGAAACTTGAATCCCTGCCCCTTGCTCCACCCCTTCAGCCACACATTCATCTTCCACCTCATTCTATTCCTGATCTCACTGTCACGTTTCACAAGCAGTAATTCCAAGATTACTCCCTTCTCGCTCCTTCTTTTCAACTCCCTACCTAAGTCCCTGTACTCACTTTTCTCACCTCTTTTCTCTTCTTCCCTATGTTGTTGGTACCTACATGAACCACAACCTCTGGGCTCATCTCCCTCCCACTTTAGGATATCTTGGACATGAGCAGCACCAGGGAGGCAAATCACCATCTAGTTCTCCTTACTGTGTCCACAGAATCCCCTATCTGTCCTCCCTATTGAGTCCTCTATGACTATTGCCCTCCTCTTCCTTTCCCTACCCTCTTGAGCCACAAGGGGTTAACCCTGTGCCAGAGGTACAGCCACTGTTGCTTTCCCCAGCTACACTGTTCTCCCCTCCAACAATACTCAAAGAAGAGTATCTATTATTGAGTGTTACAACCACAGGGGTCCTCTCTAGTACTTTACTCTTCCCCTTACCTCTCCTAACTATGACCCATTTATCCTCCTCCCGTTGCCCTGGTGTGACCACCTGGCTGTAACTCCTGTCTATGATGTCCTCATTTTCCTTGACCAGGGCAAGGTCATCAAGCTGCAGCTCCAGTTCCCTAACACGGTCCCTGATAAGCTGCAGCTCAGCACTCCTGGCACAAACATGGACGTCCGGGAGGCTAGAAGACTCCAGGATCTCCCACATCTGACACTGAGAACAGCAAACTGCCCTCACACTCATTCTTTCTCTCTCCCCTTCCTCCAATGTGAAATAAACAACTACCCAGCCTTACCTTAATGCAAACAAGCTCGACCTCAGCCTCTACTTGCTGAATCCTCGTGAGCCAAAGCTTCTAAGTCCCACTCTTTCGCTGTGCCACTCATTCGCTGGGCTGCTCCTCGCTGGCAACTCCTTTACCTTACCCTCCTTTTATTGACCCTCTACTAATTAACCCCCATCACTGTCACCTTGCTCTTCCTCTCCTGGACACCTCTGACTCCGAAGCACTAGGCCCGAGCCCCGGTAAGCACCAAGTACTAACCCTCATCATTCTCACTGGCCATTAGATTTTGATAGATGACAGACTCTCTCTACTGATGCTTTGGAATGTCTATCAACTTTAATAATGTGCTCATAATCTTTCAGAAAAGTTTGCAAAGAGGGAGATGTCATTCCATTAATATGTGATGCATAATGAGGATGCTTCTGAGTCTTCTCAAATTTAATGGTAAATCGGAGAAATAGAAAAGTGAAATAGCTTGTTCAGTCAATTTGCTTTTCTACTGATTCATTACTAGAGTAACGAGGCAATGTCCATCGTTCAGCAAAAAATGAGCTCATCTTAAAGTGCAAAAAAAGTTTAAATCTCTTGTAGGAAAACAAATATAGCTCAGTCAATCCAATTAATGACTTTCAGGTCTGATTTTCTCTCGAGTGATTACCCATGTTTTGGAGTGAAAACACAAAATGCTGGAGAGACTCGGCAGGTCAAACAGTATCCTTTATGTAGCGCAGGTAGAGATACGTGTGGCATTTCGGGCTTGAGCCCTTCATCAAGATATAATAAAATGCTGGTGAGCGTCAGAATAAAAGAATAGGAGAAGGAAGGGGGACAGTGGAAGGGCAGGAGATGATAGGTGGAGAAGGAAGGGAGGGGACAGTTGTGGGGGGTTGAAGGCAGGGCTGCATAGATGAAAGAAATGGAAAGGCAGGAAATGGGGGGAGGGGAAGAAAAGGTGAGCAGGTTTAATGGAACCAGTGAAGTCAAAGTTCATGCCATTTGGCTGGAGGGTGTCCAGTTTAAAAAAAGGTGTTGTTCTTCCAATCTGCGGGTGGTCAAGGTGGGACAGTACATAAGGCCATAGACAAACATGTGAGTGTGGGAGTGTGACCCAGAATTGAAGTGGTTGGCCACTGGGAGGTCATTGTGGTTGCGGACGGAGAAGAGGTGCTGAGCAAAGTGAAGCTGGGGGTGACAATTGGATCAAATTATATTCTTAAATTTGTCTCTTAAAATTGCATTGTTCTCTTCTGGAAAGAAAAGTGCATTGCATCTGAAGTCCTGCTAGAGATCAGATTTGTTATATTCTATAGGTTCAAAGGCAGAGAGCTAAGCTTCTCACAATAAATGCCAATTATGGCCCAAGTCAATGCCAAAAATATTATATTTTATCCCAACTAATTTCAATATATTAAAAAAATCAGAGATGCTAAGACAACTGCAAACTATCCTTCAGGTGGATAGTAATCATGAGATTCCACTTTTTGTACAATCCCAAGGATATTTAACTTTCCCCAAAATATTGTTATTTTGCAGTCAGAAAATCATCTGAGCAATTGGCTGTACACATGCATTTCTCTGCAAACCCAACCTTGGTTGTCCAATAAAAAATGTATCTTTGCAATAAAAGTGTGAATAGATAGAGAAGTCTCAGTTGAAAACTTTGTTGTCAGCTCCCTACTTCCACATGGATGGCCATCAAGACAAGAAGATGTCAAGAGATATTAGGAAAAAAGTGCAGATGTGGGACCGAACATGGAGCAAATCTTGACAGCTCTTCTGTCACCTTTGTTTTCCCTCTATCCCCTCTTGGTCTGGCTTCTCCATTTGTTTGCAGATGACTCATAGTCTGCGGAAATGCTCAGGGAAGACTTGAGAAAAATTATTTGACCTTAGTGAATCTGACCATTGTAGGGTTACAGAGGTCATGTAATTATATATCACTGGGTCAACTTGCAAGTGATCAAACTTCAGAACAATGTGAATCAGGCATCACAATGTCTCTCTCTGAATAGATCAACTTTGCATGCTGTAGGTATGAAAATTTAAACTTCATTGAAAGATAATTGCCTCAATTTAATTGTATGAAGTACATTTTTCATTGAGAGAATAAGGGGAATGCCTTGCCCTCTCTAGAAATAGTGTATGAGTACATTTCAAACAACTGGCATCTCAGGCAAAAGGGCTGTAACACATGTTAGAACTATAAATAAGAGCAATGCTCTTCTTGGCATTAATTACTGACCATCAAGTGCTTTTGGTGAGCTCCAAGGGACACATTTCCTTTCAAATCCTCAAAGCCATGGGGATTTGTCTGAGGTGAAGTACAAATGATCGATGGTGTAAACATGTGGGAAGTAGCAACAGATGTGAAGTATGAATGCACAAGTTTTGTTTCAGGCGAGGCTCTGCTGTGATATGATTTCTGCCCACTTTGCTGTGCAGTCGTTGGCTCCTTCCAGCACCTTTATTGCTTCCATTTTTTAAAAAGTCAGAGAACAACTCACACTAAGGAGATTATGTGTAGTTAATAAAACTCAAAAGCAAAAGTTGAGCTGGTTTGGGTCTGTCATAATTAATTCCCAAAGGAAATGCTTTGTTATGCACTCCCCGCTTTGCATTAGGCATCATATCCTCAGCGCGTAATAGGACGTCAAATTGGAATAAAGAACCTACATTGACATTTTAAAGAGCATTCACGATTTAGAGTCTTTTAGAGCTGGGTTTTGATTGGACCCAATTAGTATGAGTATAGCACTGCTGCAGCTCATTGAGCTGGTGAACTCTTCTGGCCTGACCCAGTAAGACTTCAGAGTGCTGTCAACCAATTGGCTGTGGGAAGACTGGGGCATTTGCTGAATACAACACATTCCTGTGAAAAAAAAACAGGAGTCTTAATTTCTCTGATGCATCTTTCAAAGAGAAAGAAGCCATTTTGGTGGCTTACAAGGGCTTTATTTCAAATGCATGTGATGATGCCCACTGGGGCTATTCTTTAACAGGATGTAGAAGTTAAACACAGCATGAAATGAAATCTATATTGACTGTCAGCAGATTTGAGTAGTTTAATATGGACGTCTACTCCTGTTTGTGTGCTACAGTATTAAAATATTATCATTATTAACTCTCTTTCAACCATAGAATCAAAGGTAAACAACTTTAATTTTCAATGAAACAATTTCCTTTTTACATTCTTCAGCTTTATTCAGTTCACCAAGATTCCGAAAGGATCAGAAATGGCTGATGAAGTGAAAGTAAGTTAGGAATAAATGATTACGGTCCCCAATTCAGTTATACCACTTTGCCAAGACAGAATTTGAAATTAGAAATCCATGACAGATTTTTAAAAGTTGTATTTTCTGCCCTTGTGAAGAAAAGACAGCAGGAAATATGACTCACCTCGTGTCCTTCCCCTTCCACCCATTCACCAAAATATTACACTCCCTGATTACACTTCTAATCCACTGAACACCCCACCATGCACGATGAAGGCGTGGGGCATAGGGAGGACAGTCTTCACTGAAGCAGTTGAGCATTGTTCCTTCTCCTGTGTGCCCACCAGACACCCTGAAGTGATTTTATATTAAAAATGGATGTGAAAGAGATCAAAGATGTCTCAGATTCTTTCAAGATATGATGATGGCTGTTATTTTTCTCTCGCACCTCAGGGCAAAAGAATCGTTGAAAGGAGGAGAAATTGACAAGTGAGAATTTCAAATAAATGTCAACTCAAGCTGCTTGAGTCTGATTTCACAAAAATCTCTGCAGAAAAGTTTGGCCTCTGCTTGCCAGAAAAAAAAAACTGTTTGTCCTAAGTACCTTGTACTTCAAACATGTTATGGAAAGGCTTCATCCTGGAGCATCCTTTGAAGGCAGCACCCTTAAGAACCAGGAGCAGGAGTAGGACATCAGGTCCATCGAGTCTGCTTCACCATTCAATAAGATCGTAGCCATGTACTCAGCTCCATTTACCCATCCTTCCTCCATAAACATTAATTCTCCAACTATGCAAAACTCTAACGGTGCCTATAGGCATTTTTATGATGTAACACCGCCTTGAAGGCAGCTCAACGAAAAGAATACAAGTTGAACTTACCTTTTTATGGAGAAAGCCTACAAGGTGGATCCAGCTTTGCTTTCAACTCAGCAGCATCTGGACCCATCTTCTGGAGCTGAGGGAAGCAGAGCAAGTGGTGCAGTTGCTCTGCCCGTCACTGTGATGTTATCCACATGCGCCGAGAAGGGAAAGCAGCCTACATCCACAATGGCGACTGAAGAGCAGGTGAGAGCCCTGGTGGAGATCTGTTCAAGGGGGTCTTAGGACTCAGGCTGTTCTCCTGTGCAACATAATTAGATTTATTATGGCATTCAGGATTTTAAAAGCCCACTGCCGGGTGGCGAGCTGTCGATGTCATCATGATGCCATCATCCCACCCCTTTGGAGCCACTTTCAGTGGCAATGCCTTCACAGAGGAGGTGGAGGGAGTCACTTCACCTCTCACTCTACCCCCCCCCCCCACCGGCGGATCAGAGTCTAACTCCTGAATCCACCTTCGGAGCTTCAAGCAAGGTGAGGGAGGTGATGTAAAGGCGGAGAATATCTACACTTTTTATTTTTCCACTGTAAAAAGGCCTCATCTGTGTTTCTTCTGACTCTTTGCTTGGGACATAATGCAAAAGAAAAGCATCCCTCACCACTTCCCACAGCACTAACTGTTGGCCCATTACGAACCACCAATGCACGCCTCCTTTCCAGCTGGAAATTGCAAACAACTTCAATGAGTTGACAAATTTTGCCCAGTCAATTAGTTTCAATTAAATAACTTGCTTACTTCAGTGATTTGCAACTTAATGATTCGAATCAGAAGAGCTCATTCAACATCATTAAAGGTGATAGTTTGAGGCCAATGTACGGCAAAGAGCGAGGATTCAATTACAGATGGAAAACATGGGCACAGAACATATATATTCAACTTGGGAAGCTGGATATTGTTGGATTCAGTGTTCAGGCCCCAGTATCTCATGAGTTATATCAGCCATTTTGATGGGATGATAAAGTATCCAGGTTTGGAGATGATACAAAGTCAGATGTGATTGTGAGGGTGCAGAGCATGAAGAGAATCTTCAAGGGGTAATGGAACCATAGCAACAGGCCTTTTGGCCCATCTAGTCCATTCTGAACCATTACTTCACCTCGTCCAATTGAGCTGCACCTGGACCATAGCCCTCCACTCTCCTCCCATCCAATATCCTCTCAAATGTTGCAATCAAATCTACATGAAACACATTTGCTGGTAGCTTGTTCCACACTTCGACCGCCCTCTGAACAAAGTAATTCCCTTTAAACATTTCACATTACTCCCTTAACCCATGTCCTCTAGTTTGTGTATCCCTCAACTTCAGTGGAAAAAAAAGCCTGTTTGAATTTACCCTATCTAACCCCCTCATAATTTTGAGTTACCCTCTATTCTTTGATGCTCCAGGAAATAAAGTACAAACCAATTCAATGTTTCCCTATAACACAGCTCCTCAAATCCAGGCAATGTCCAACTAAATTTACTCTGCACTCCCTCAATCCTGCAGACAGGAAACTGTACACTGAATTTGGCCTCACCAATGTCTTATACAACTCCAGTATTGATTAATTGGATTTATGAAAGCTGATGTTCCAAAAGCTTTCTTTACAACACTATCTAATTATGATGCCACTTTCATGGAATTATGTAGTTTTATTCCAAGATCCCTGTGTTTTATTGCACTCTGCAGTGCCATACTGCTTACCATGGTTCTTCTCTGGTTTATCCTCCCAAAGTATAACATCTCACACTTGTCTGCATTAAACTCCATCTGCCATTTTGCAGCCCATTTCTCCAGCTGGTCTGGATGCAAGTTTTGAAAACCTTTCTCGCTGTCATGTGCACCTATAGACTCAAATTTACTACCTCACTATGAATACTGATTGAACCTTCTTGACCAACCACCCACACAGGACCTTGTCAAAGTTAATGTAGACAACATTCACTGCAATTCCTTCATCCTTAATCCTGGGGACAAAGTAGGTGAAGGGGCCAAATGATTTAAGGAATATAATGTGGAAAATGTGAAGTCATTCACCTCTCTCAAAACAAGGAATTTACGCTGTCTTCAAATGGTGAGATATTGAATAAAGGCCCGCTGGAGCCGAGGTTATTTTTGTTGGGGTGTAGCGAGGTGCTACACACGGAGCTAATGGAAGAACACACAGACACCACTGTGGCTGGAGCAAGAAAGATTTAGTTTCTGTCCCAAGCTTCTCAGCCAGAATTGACATCATTACATCATTCCAGCATTCCCTCTGTTTGTAGTCTTTCTGTCCATTGAAGAAAGAGACCCGGCGCCAGCTCGACCCTAACCCTACATCTGACATTTTGACCAGTGGTTCGCATGATCTTAGTACCGGTGCCGTTAAACGTTGCTGGTGCTGCTACAGGGGAATATTAAAATGTTTAGTTTAAAATTAAGATTAATTATGTACCATATTGAATTTTTATGATTAGTTTCAGCTGTTTCTAGGAAATGTGTAGTTATTACTTGGAAATCAGATATGGATTTAGGAATGCAAAGATGGTACATTGAAATGAGATCTTGTATTCTTTTGAACAAATAGCATAGTTTACATGATAAATATAATTTTTTTTCCAGAAAATATGGAGCCCCTATTTACAATATGTTGGCTTGAAAATTTAAGCTCTCAATATCTCGTCCTGGTGGTGGTTTTCAGTTTCACAGTAGTTGATTTGAATTAGTATTTCTATATTGCTAATCTCCTTCTCTTCTTTCTTTTCTTTTTAGGGGGTAGATGGGAGGGAGGAGGGTGGTGGGGAGGGAGAGAGGGATTAGGTTCATATACCACATGCATTTGTTTTTAGATATATAATCCATTATTAATTGAAATGTAATACTGGTTTTCAAAATTCTTAAATAAAATATTCAAAAATAAAGATATTGAATGATGTAAGTTTTCAAAGGGACCTTTGTGGACTTGTGTATGGAAATTAACATAGAGGGACAAGCAGCATTTATGACAGCAAAATATATGTTCGCCTTTATTGCAAGAAAATATAAAGTTGGAAACACCTTGCTCCCTTTATATAGAGACTTTGTAATACTGGAATATTGTGCTCTGCTCTCCCCACTGAAGGATCTACTTTCATTTGAGGGAATGCGCAAGGCTTCGCCACCTCGACTCCTGCTATGGTAAGTTCATCATGTTACAGGAGGTAGAACAGGAGTGCAGAAGCTCTAATATTGAGTTTATTCAGGATTTGGGGATGTTTAGGGAATTGTGAGATTTTGAGAACAGTTATGCAAATAGTCAGCCATGATCTTACTGAATCACTGGACAATGAAGATTTTGCTTCCTGAACACTTTTGGGTGTATTGTATGGACTTTAGGGTGTTGATCACGAAAATCACCTTAAAACTTGCCTATAACGTACTGTATTTTGGATATAACCTACTTTTGTAATTTCAGATCTGCTACCTCTGTATGCTGCCTACAAAGCAAGCTATTTTAGTCAGACCAAGTATGCCTTGGCACACACTCATTGCAGGTACTATGCAAATGTTATCTTAGGCCTGGGCATCCTTAGTCATGAGAGAGTCAGACAGGCTATAAAAGCAGCTCACATTTACAGATGCTGTGCATTACATTGATATAGATTAAACACCTGTTGATGCACATGTTCTTCAGGCAATAACATAGTGAGTGGCCTGTGAGCTCTACATTGGTTGCAAAATTAGTGACCAAGACAAACCCTGGGCTGTTCACATTTGTTCTGCACCATGTGCAATCAACCTGGGAGCATGGCTCAGAGGTACTCGAAAGTAAATTTCATAAATATTAATTTAATGTTTCTCCAGCATACAGCAAATCTGAAAGTGTTAATCTTGCAGTTGTCTATCATAATCTCCATTTTTTTCAGGAAGTAAACCTTTAGAAAAAAATGTCCAGTGACAAGCAAGAAGGGCTAAATGGACATTTCTTGATTGTATCTTTTCTGCTCATCAATCATGATCTATCTTGTGTGATGAATATATTTTTATATTGTATATAGATATATTTTAAAGGAGATAGATTGTGTCACAAACAAAAAAAAACACTTCACAAAACAGATCTCATTTAAAATTCAAGAGCTTTGCTGAAAGCCAGTCATGTAGACATTGCCTTTGCAATGACATTAAAACAATGAGACTGCTTTGTAAAAGCAGGTGTAAATGGAGTAATGTTTTGAAAGTAACAGTTGAAAATGGTTCAGAAGATTGGGTGCAGTGCTGGAAACTGTCTGGTTGCAGTTTTCTGTTCTATGAAGATCATGTGGTTTTGCAAGTAGAGAGAGAGAGGAGAGAGAGAGGAAGAGAGAGAGAGAGAGAGAGAGAGAGAGAGAGAGAGAGAGAATTGGTTTCTGCAGTGACTTTTGGAAGCTGGAAGCTTGTTTAAACCCCATTTTGAAGACAGGTTGTGAGTTCTGAATTCAGCCTGTTGAAAACCTTTGTGGTCCTTACAAGAGGAAATGGCTGGCTCGAGAGTTTCACCTGAAATAAGGGAAACAAGAGGAACTTGGTGGTGACATTGAAGAAGTGGTTATCACTTGGAAAACCCTTGATGGGGAAAGTTCCTTCAGCATGACACTCAAGTGATTGATGGAAGTAAATCAGTTTGTATGTATCCAACAAGCAATGGATCTCTCTCTGAAACCCAACAAGAATCTTATGGTAACCATTTAATCACCAGAGCTTGGTGAAAATTCATAAATGTTAAATTCTGAGCACAGTATAAGAATTTCTTGATTCCAGTGAACATGGAGGAGTGGGAAGTCAAATTGGACTGTAAATCGAAAGCTTTTCTGAACTTATACACATAGAAACATAGAAAAATAGGTGCATGAGTAGGCCATTTGGCCCTTTAAGCCTACACTGCCATTCAATATGATTATGGCTAGAAGGGGGTTAAGTTAATAGTAATAAGTTAAAGTTTGCTCCAGTTTTTATGTTTTAAGATAAATAAAAGCAATGTTTGTTTACATAACCATTTGTTTACATAACCATTTGTCTTGGTGAACTTCTATTGCTGCTGGGTTTTGGGTTCCCCATCGTTTGTGGGGTGACGTTGAGAGGCAGAGGCGGGAGACAGATGTGTGCCAGATATAGTCAGAGAGCAAGGTGAGAGAAAAACATGCTTACACATCAAAATATTTCAAGCTTACGATTGATGCTGCGAATAAAAAGTAAACCCACAGAGTGGCTCACTATGGTATTCAGGTGGCTCCAGCGATTGAGCTAGGTCTGTGGACTCAGGCAAAGTGACACAGGTGTGTGTGCTTAGATGGGTTTCATAAATACATACTTGCTCCAGGTATCGCTGGACAAAGCACTTAACATTTAGCTCTTATGGGAGAGATAAACAGCTAAGATTACATGTTCTTCAAACCGGTGCTGGTGTCCAATAGGCTTGTATTGTGCTGCAGTAGCATTTTGAGCTGCAACATTAAGCTAGCCTGAAATGTGTTGCACTTACCTGAAAGTGCCTGTAGAGGAACCATGGACAAAATGCCCTTTTTATTAATGTAATTGAGACAAACAGTACCAAAATTACCACCACAGGTAAATAATTAAATGCAAGTTAATCATGTTCCAAATATAGCCCCCACCACCCCCAACAAAACCCTAAATAAATGAAGAAAAGAAAAGGGAAGAAAGAAATAAAAAAGGACAGAAATGAGAGAAGAGAAGGAAAAAGGAAAAGAGAGGAGCTGTCGAGATCTGGACTCCAATTCAACAAAAAGGAAGGGGGGCAATTATTTTTGTCTCAATCTCAATAAATAAAAGGAACAAAAATAAATAGAATAAATATTTTTTAAAATCAAATATTCAACCCCACCCTTTGTAGGTAAGGTTGCCATACCTGCAAAAATGTGTGGTACTTATTGATATATTAAAATATTAAGATGTATACAGTAAGAGTCCATGGTACACAATCCCCTAATGTTCTGGGAGTTCAGGAATCTGATGACTTGGGGGGGAAAAAACTGTGGCCTGATCTGGACATAAAGGCCCAAGTGCTGCAGTATCCCCTACCAGACAGCAGAAGGGAGAATGATTTATGTGAGGGGTGTTGTGGAGTCCTTCACAATGTTTATTGCTTTTCACTTGCATTGAGTGTTTAGAACAGGGGTCTCAAGCTTGCGGCCCGCAGGCCAACTGCGGCCCTCGGGACGATAGTTTGTGGCCCCACCTTAATATGAAAGTTTAATGTTAGTGCGGCCCGCGTGTTTGATATGATTGGCACTTTTCAGTGTTGTGTGCGGAGATGAACGAACCTACCAATCACAGTGGGGTATATTGCTCTCGGGGGCGGGACATCGGCTGGGCTTATTGCGAATATAAGCATATTTATATGCATTTTCTATTTGTCATTATATGCACGTGGCACATGCGCAATTTCCGCGGTCGCTCCGCTTCACACGCTTCGGCGTCCAGTCTGAACCCGGAAGTTGTGGCTCGGCTATGCGAGAGGAAGCGCTGCCAGATCTCTAGCAGTAAGAAGTAGGCAGAAGAAGACATGTTCATAACAGTTTATGTTCAATGTTCCATTCATGTTCAGAAAGTTAAAGGTTAAAGAACTGTTAATACAGACATTTGAATCTGAATAATAATAATTACATTTCTTCAGTTAGCAACTATATGTGGTTTCTTCAGTCTTCTATATCTGCTGTATTATTATTATTTTCATTATTATTATTTTCATTTTATTTATTTATTACTGATTGATTTTATTTTTTTTCTTATGAATTCTTAATTTATTTATTTTTTCATCTTATTTTGTGTTAAAAAATAAAAATAAAGACATTTGATAACATTGGAATGTTTTTGTAAGAGCTTTTCTTGTGGAAAATCTGATGCAGCCCAGCCTCACCCAGACTCTACCTCCAGCGGCCCCCGGGTAAATTGAGTTTGAGACCCCTGGTTTAGAATGACCTTCATGGTTGGAAGAGAGCCCCCAATGATCTTTTCCACTGACTTCACTATCCACTGCAGGGCGTGACGGTCTGAGTTGGTATAGCTTCCAAACCAGGTGGTGAAGTATTTCTTCTGTGATATTTGAAAAATGTGTCATGGCAAGAGCAGTCCCTGCATTCCACAGTTTGGTCTTTGCTCATTGCTGTTGACTTAATCATTTCATTGCTCATATCTCTGCCCAGATCTTATAAACCCTTTAACTGGTTTTCAAACAAAAATAGACAATTTGTTCAATAATTTTGATTTATTCTGCTCTTCTTCGATACAGGCAGGTCTCAAGTTGCTTAGAAGTTCCATTCCTGAGAACAGTCCCCAAGTCAAGTCAGAATCATCCATTTCCATAGCTACTCAAATCATATCATTCTCCAGACAGTTGTTTCACAACACCACCATCATTGAACTAATATACTGAATCCAGAAAAAACATGATACATTTTATTATTAATGGTACTCACTTGAAAATGCTTTAAAAATATGTGGGAGAATTTGTGAGGTCAGATTACTGTAAATCACCACCTCCCCTACTTTAAATATATGTCCTCTGGCATGAAACATTTTTGCGCATGGAATAAAAATTCTGTTTACCATTGTCGGTGGCTCTCATAAATTTATAAACTTCTATCAAGTCTTCCCACTGATTGATATTTTTGGCTTGGTCGTAGTAGTGCTTGAAGGGTGCTTTTGATGACTGGACATTTGTAAGCAGTGCTGCACTGCAGGCATTGGTGCTAATCCCATTGTTGTTTGACATAAATGACGGATGGGAATGTAGGTGGTCTGGTAAGTAAATTTGCTGATGGCACAAAAATTGTCGAGGTAGAAGGTACTACAGAAGGTGGTGAAACAATATGGAGAGACATTGATCAGTTGAAAAGTTGAGTGGCAGATGGAATTTAAATCAGACAAGTGTGAGGTCGTGTATTATGGGATTTTGAAATGCTATTACAGTGTCACTGACATGAATCTATAAAGATTTTGTACATTCTCCCTGTGACCTGCATGAGTTTTCTCCTCTGGGTTTCTTCCCACCCTCCAAAAAAGTTTAATAAAAAAGTGCCCACTGGATATAGATTGTAAATGGTAGGGACCTCAGGAATGTTAATGCATATGAGGATCTTGGAATGCAAGTTTATAGTTCCCTTAAAGCTGGATGGGCAAGTGAAGAAAGCATACTGCCTGTTGCTTTCATAGTCTGAGGCACTGAGTACAAAAACTGACGTTTCATGCAGCAATTTTACAGAACAATGGTAAAGCTACACTTATATAACCATATAACAATTACAGCATGGAAACAGGCCATTTTGGCCCTTCTAGTCTGCACCGAACTAAGTACTCTCCTCTAGTTTCACCTACCCACACCCTGCCCATAACCCTCCATTCCCCTCCCATCCATATACCTATCCAGTTTTTCCTTAAATGAGAAAATGGACCCTGCCGCCTCTACTTCTCCCAAAAGCTCATTCCATACAGTCACCACTCTCTGAGTAAAGAAGTTCCTCCTCATGTTATTTCTAAACTTGGAGCAGTTCTGTTCAGTTCTGGTTGCCACACTACAGGAAGGATGAGATAGCATTAGAAAGAGGGCAGAAGAGATTCATCAGTTTATTGCCTGGAATAGACAGCTTCAGTAATAAGGAGAGATTGAATAAGCTATATTTCAAGGTTCCTTATATTGTCACATTGTAATACATTGAAAATGTCATATACTGTACATGATATACTTTAATTTTTGCCTGGTGTAAGGCAGATGGAGTTGCTATTAGTATTGTCCAGTACCCTTTGCAGTACAAGAGAAAGAGAGTAGACAATCTCTCCAAGAGAGGCATGGGTGGTGTTGCAGTTGGCGCAATGCCTTTACAGCGCCAGCGATCAGGACTGTGGTTCGAATCCTGCATTCTCCCCATGTCCTTGTGGGTTTTCCACTGGAGCTCCCATTTCCACCCACTGTTCAAAATGTGGGGTTGTAGGTTAATTGGGAGTAAATTGGGCGGCATGGGCACATGGGCCAAAATGGCCTGTCACCGTACTGGATGTCTAAATTTAAAATTTAAGAATAACATCTTCCCTTTCAGCAGCTATAATACTACCCCTGATTAGTAATGCTACTCCCTCCCCACACTCTTTTACCTCCCCTCCTATCCCTTTTGAAACATCTGAACCCTGGTACCTGCATCAGTCAATTCTGTCCTTGCATCAGCCAAGTCTCAGTAGAGGCCAGAGCATCATATTTACATGGATTGATCCGTGCTCTGCAGAAAACCAGAACCAGGGGTCACAGTTTAAGGATAAGGGGAACTCTTTTAGGACTGAGATGAGAATTTTTTTTCTCTTAGAGTGTGATGAATCTATGGAATTATTTGTCACAGGAAAGAGTTGAGGCCGGTTCTTTATCTATATTTAAGATGAAGTTAGATTTGGCC
Source organism: Narcine bancroftii (assembly GCF_036971445.1). Classification (NCBI taxonomy): domain Eukaryota; kingdom Metazoa; phylum Chordata; class Chondrichthyes; order Torpediniformes; family Narcinidae; genus Narcine; species Narcine bancroftii. The sequence goes on from NC_091469.1 coordinate 209,198,788, forward strand.
CTTGTGGTTAAGGGGATCAGGCGGTCTGGGGAGAAGGGAGATACTGGGTACTGAGTGGATGATCTGCCATGATCAGAATGAATGGTGGTGTATGGCCTACTCCTACACCTATTTTCTATATTTCTATATCTTTTGTTGCCTGAACATTTGCAGTTTGTTAGATTAAATTTACATTCTTACTCCCCAAAAGATGTTTGGGGATGGTGCTGGATGGGCTAGAAGCATAAATTTGTTGTTGGTCACATCCATTAAGGCCTCAATAATTTATTTGCAATGGAACCAGATTTTGGAAATGAAAACCAATGTGCACTGATCAGAAAATTAACACATTAAATCAATGGTTCTCAACCTTTCTCTTTCCACTCACATACCACTTGAAATATTCCCTATGCCATCGGTGGTCCGTGATTAGTAAGGGATTGCTTAAGGTGGTATGTGGGTGGAAAAAGTTTGAAAACCACTGTTTTAATCGTACCTCATTGACTCGTTATGTGCATGGTTTTATAATTCCAAAGGAAATGGGACAATGACAATTTTTCTCAAGCAAAATATTTCAGTAATAATTGGGTTTAGAGCAATGATTCTCAACCTTCCCTTTCCACCCATATACCACCTTAAGCAATCCCTTACTAGTCACAGAGCACTGATGGCATAGAGAATACCTAAAGTATTATGTGAGTGGAAAGAAAAAGGTTAAGATCGACTGCATTAAATTGAGGATGAACCTTTCCCTACGTTCTTTTTTTTTAAACTTTATTTAATATTTTCAAAACAAAATCTTTTACAAAGTCCGTAATATAAAAATGAAAACTACAACTAACCCACCTCCTTCCACCCACCCTCAGCAAACTCCACAAGGGAAGCATTAGGGAAATAAAAGAAACACATACAACAGTTTAAGATATTACTAAATTCATACATTTCAAATAAGGCGACCACGTCTTAACAAAAAAGTCATAATTATCATGCAAGTTATATGTTATTTCTCATATAAATACAGGACCTCAACTCGTTATGCCAACGATTTACATTTATCTCAACTTCGTTCTTCCATGAAATCACAACACATTTATGTGCTACAGCCAATTCTAAACAAAAAAATGCTGTCTGAAACTTATCTAACCCCAAATCCATAAATGGAGCAGTATAACCCGATAATTGTTTTTATGGATCTAACAAATATTGGATCTTAAACAAATTTTGAAGAAATTCCCTAATTTTATGCCAAAATGATTGAACTTTATCACAAAGCCAGGCTGAGTGTAAAAATGTTCCTACACAAAATCCACATCTAAAACACAGTTCTGAATTACTAAATCCATATTTTTTCAATTTCTCAGGGGTTAGATATAGCTGATGCAAAAATTTATAATTAACCATACTATATCTTACATTAAGCAATTTAGTCACACCATCAAAACATATCGTCTTCCAATCGGCCTGATTAATATCACAAATTAAATCATTTTCCCATTTAATCCTAGATTTATCTAAATTTATTTTATCCATAGTGTGTTGTAACAACGCATACATCTCAGAAATAAAACCCTTATTTAAAGAATGAGAAATCATAAACTAAAATTTTGTTAAATTAGGATTTTTCATTTCTCTTCCAAAATTATTTTTCACTAACACTCTAATTTGATTATAGAAAAACAAAGAATTCACTGAAATTCCAAATTTCTCTCTAAGTTGATTAAACAATAAAAATTGACCTTCTTCAAAACAATCCTCCAATGACTTTATTCCTTTAATCTGCTTTCTTTTAAAAATCTATTATTCAATAAAAAAGGGATCAATTTATTTTGATACATTGGGACTTGAACTGATATTTTACCTTTCAAACCTATTAATAAATTCATTTTAGTCCAAATCTCCAACAAATGTTTTAAAATCGGTACATTATATCTCTGTAATAAAACAGAATTCCAGTTAAATATAAATTGATGTGAATAAAGTTCAGAAATACCAGCCAATTCTACCCTAGCCCAGCTAGTGGGGCATGAAGCATCTAGCATATGGTTAATAAATCTTAATTGAGCTGCTTCATAATAATTTTGAAAATGAGGTGATTGTAAACCTCCCAAAGTCAATTTATGTATCGCTACTCTGGCTAATTTTCCCTTCCATAAAAATTCTGGTACTACTTTATTTAAATCCTGAAAAAAAGATTTTGAAAGTAAACAAGGAATCGACTGGAAAAGATATTGAATTCGCGGAAAGATATTCATCTTAATACAATTTACTTGGCCTATTAATGACAAAGGTAAATCCTTGCATTTAATCAGATCCACTTTGATCTTTCTCATTAACAGTACATAATATAAATTGTACAATGATTGAATATTTACATAAATCATTATACCTAAATACTTGATTTTATCAGTCCAACAAAATTTAGTAATTTGTCTACACTGATCATAATTTACCTCAGAAATTGGTAATATTTCACTTTTGTCCCAATTCATTTAATATCCTGACAATTTATCATATTGTTCTAAACATTCTTGCAAGTAAATTAAAGATTGTTCTGGATTAGTTAAATATATCAAAACATCATCAACAAATAGATTTATCTTATATTCATTATCTGCTATCCTTATACCTCTAATATTTTCATTCTGCCTAATAGCTTGAACTAATGGTTCAATGACCAATGCAAATAGAGCTGGCAACAAAGAACAACCTTGATGAGTTGAACGCGATCATTTAAAAAAAGAAGAGGTTCGACCATTTGTCGCCACCCTAACACTGGATTATTATATAGTGCCTTCACCCAACCAATAAAAAAGAGTCCAAACTTATATTTCTCCAAAACTTTAAATAAAAAATTCCATTTGACCCAATCAAAAGCTTTTTCAGCATCTAAAGCAACTACCATTGGTAGGTTGGGTTGCTGACGTGAAGCGTTTATCAGCGAAATCACTCTAAGAATATTGTCAGAGGCATACCTATTTTTAATGAAACAAGTCTGATCAGCATGTACCAATTGTGGTAAATACTTAGCAAGTCTATTTGCCAATAATTTCACTATTAATTTATAATCTACATTTAATGAAGAAATTGGCCAATATGAAGCTACATTCAAAGGGTTTATATCATTTTTTGGCATAACCATTATTATTGCACTTAGACATGAATCTGGTAAAGCTTGTTCTTGCATTACCTGGTGAAGAACATCTATAAATAGAGAAGACAAATCATCATCAAAAACTTTATAAAATTCAACAGTAAACACATTATCTCCTGGAGATTTCCCATTAGGCATTTGTTGAATAACATTCTTTATTTCTAAATCTGTAAAAGGAGAGTCCAATTTCCTCACATCATCAAGTTTAATTCTAACAAAAAAGATTCAATGGAACCATCATCTCGAACTCCCTCAGAAACATAATTTCAGGTAAAATTATAAAAATTGGTCATTGATTTCCTGAGGTTTAAAAGTAACTGAGTTATCTTTCCTCACAGCATTAATAGTTCTTGATGCTTATTCTGTTTTCAATTTCCAGGCTAAAACTTTATGGGCTCTGTCCCCTAACTCGTAATAACGTTGCTTAGATCCTTGAATCAAACATTCAAATTGATATGTTTGTAATGTATTATATCATAACTTCAATTTAGTCAAAATTGCCTTATTATTCTCTGTACAATTCCTCTGAAATTCTTTTTCCAAATCAGCTATCTGTTTTTCCAATAACCGACTCTCCACCAAAAATTTCTTCTTTTCCTTCGATGCATAGCTAATAATTTGACCATGTAAAAATGCCTTCAAATTAGAAGATAGCTTGAGAATACAGCAATGGTACATAGAAATGAATAAATGTATTTCATTGGAAAAAATAACATATAATTTAAGAAATAACTTCACTGTATTTGAACAAATTTTGGAACTGTACATGGAACACAACAGAGAAAACCTACCACAGACCTCCACCACCTAAAATGACAGAAGGAGAAGAAGACGAAATGAACTGATCCAGTGTGTAAAAGTAGAAGACACAAATTGCTTGTTTATTTTCATTGTGTGATGATATTATTTAATGGGTTTAATGTATCATATATGTTGAACGTTGAGTGGGTTGGGAGGGGGGATGAAGGAGGGAGGGCAGGGAGGGGGAAAGGGGGAGAAAATGACACTGTGTATATTCAAGAGGGAAATGTTTGTGTGTATTTTGGTCAGTATGGTTCATAGTATGAAAAATTTAAAAAAAATTAAAAAAAGCATCCCATAAAGTAAAATTACTCTGAACTGTATTCCTATTCAAGTCCAGAAAAGAAGGAATTTGACCCTTAATGAATTTTACAAATTCCGTTTTTTCAATAACATTGCATTAAACCTCCACCGAAAAGTTGATTGAGTAGCTTCCGACCCAACAGAAGAAATTAATAACAATGAATGGTCAGAAATGATCCTACTCTTATATTCAGCTTGAGTAAAACATGATTGCAAATGTGCTGATGCCAAAAAGAAATCAATCCTTGAAAATGAATCATGACGCGAAGAATAAAATGAAAAATCTTTCTCAGTAGGATTTAACCTTCTCCAAACCTCTATCAAATTTAAGTCTTTCATCAAGGAAACCAATTGGACAGCTGCTTTTGATTTTTTTCAAGATTTTCAGAGATTTATCCAATAATGGATCTAATACATAATTGAAATATCCCCCAATCAAAATATTTTCTTTAGCTTGACTCAGAGTTAAAAAAGTTTCAGACACAAATTGTTTGTCATCAACATTAGGCACATACACATTCAACAAAGACCATGACTCAGCAAACAATTTATAATTAATCATTAAAATTTGGCTAGCTGTTTCCATCAAAGATTCAAACTCAAATGGTATTTTATTGTGAATCAAAATCTCCACTCCTCATGCTTTCAAATTAAAAGAAGATGAAATTACATGACTGACCAACCCAGTCTCTCTTCAATCTTAAATGTTCTTTTTCGGTTAAATGAGTTTTCTGCAAAAAAGCAATATCGACTTTCATCTTTTTATATATAAGCTAAAACTCATTTACGCTTAATCGGATTGTTTAAGTCCTGAACATTAAATGTTGCAGAATTCAAACTAGGCATTATTATCAGAATAAACCCGCCCCCCCCTTCTATTCCTTCAATCCACAAAAAACCTTCTCCTTAATAAAAAAAAATTGAAGCTCCCCTTGCTAAATAGCCCCTAAATTAAACAACCACTAACTCCCCACCTAAACAAAATAAAGCTTACACAAAAATTAAAAAAAAAGATGTTTTGAAAAAAGAGACTATAAAAGTAGTAAGTTCCCACTTAACTGGGTGTGGAAAGAAATAAAATCCTCCCCCTCACAGGTGGTGGATGACTTCCAAAAGCTTCACCGACGTCTATCCCCCCCAACTAGACTTACAGAATTATAAGTCTAAATCAGTTCGCAGCCCCAATGAATTCAATCCCAAGGCTTGTTCCGGATCATCAAGCTCTTTGACATATTTGCCTTCCCTTTTCCATTTCCATTCTTCTTATCGGATGTCTTCCTCTTCAGTGAAGAATGCCTTTCAGTAGCCCTGTCTGGCAAAGAATTGGCAAAAATTAAAGCATCATGGTTACTCTCAAAAAACTGTGATTGGAAATTACCATAAAAAATCTTCAAAACTGCAGGGTATCTAAAAGAGAATTTATAACCCTTCCTCCAAAGCACCTCTTTAGCAGAATTGAATTCTTTACGTCTTTTAATAATTTCTTGACTTAAATCTGGGTAAAAGAAAATCTTATTTCCCTGTACCATCAATGGAGACGGATATCTACGTGCATTTTGGACCGCAACTCGCAAAATAGTTTCCCTATCTTGATACCATAGACACCGAATCAAAACAGCTTGCAGAGGTTGGCGCGGATATGGTTTCCTTCTCAAAGCTCTGTGTGCCCTATCTAATTCCAAACCTTCTGGAAAAAAAATTCCAATCCCAATGCTTCAGGGATCCATAATTTTTTTTTATTGGATCCGAACCCTCAATTCCTTCTGGAATTCCCACTATTTTGACCTTTCCCTACATTCTCTAAAAAAGGACCAAGGTTATGCCCTGAGGTATTTGTGATTAATCTGGGACTAGAACTACCGAACATTGATGAGTTTCACACTGTTTATTTGCCTAGGATTATTCTGAGCTCTGAGGCTCTATCTTTTGGATAATATAGAGCTACTTTATTCAAAATCAAGTAATTATGAAAGTTTCCATGATACCAGCTGGGAACTCAATGTGCTTCAGAACAGTACCCATAATGTAAATGCACCATTACTCAGTGCTAGTTGTGTAGTTCATCTTTGAATTAGAGATCACTGATAATGATTTGCTAATGTAAAGGTCAGTGAAAAAAGGTCAAATATCTGAAAAGGGAAAGGTTCCATTATACCACATAATACTACATTTAGACTGTAAGATACATGAAGTTCTTAAACTTTTGTCTACCATAAGGCAGGGAGTCACCACTTTGTCCAGCCCCCCTCACAGAAACCTACAGCACCTGGTGTTTCTAGGTGGTCACCCCTCCAAGTACTGGCCAGTCCTGAACCTGCTTAGCTTTGGAGATCAGACAATCCCAGGTCTATTAGGTGCTGATAGTACTTTAAGTAAAAAAAATCCCACCAAAATGTTTATGGATGGGGTGGAATGAAACAAGAGGTAGAATGCAGGGAAATGTCTTTGTATGTATATGTCACACAAAAAAAATATGGATTTCAAAAATGGCAAGGAAGGCTTATCCAATTTAATGTACTGAGGAACAATAACATACATCGCCTCAATGAAAATTTTGTGGAAGAGATAATGATATGTTCTCTCACTTGTATCAGGAAGCCTAGCATTCAGGAAGCATAGGTGAAAGATTGGATTATGATGTTGTCACTCTGTATTTCCTGCCAGCACACACCCCCTTCTAGAATCACAGATTTACTCTGTGCATCAACATTCGTTCGTTTAGATAAATCATGGTAAAAGCTGAATTTCTTGCAATCTTTTTATCACTGAACAAGCAGGATTGATTGATGTAGGGTATACTTTCTGTAAATTGCCATTTGTTCACATAATAAATACTGTGTTGTGGAGGTCTTCCAGAAATACTGTGGAGATGAGTGCAAATGGCAGTAATCACCAGTCACTGACTGGACTAATTGTTAACAGTTCTATATCTTATTCATCTTGATGACATATATTGGCCCTGTGCATTAGTTATCTCACTGTGGTAATGTATTTCCTTTATAATTCTCTGAACCCAGCAATTCCCACAGCCTTCAAGATTTCAACTTTTATGTCATTTGCCTTTCTCCCCCTCATCTATGTTCACATGCACCAAGCCTTCCTTTAATGTTGCACCTCCCTCCCTCTCTCCCGCTGCCCCCACGATGATTCATAATCAACCCATTATATTGATATCCCATCGGGCATTTCCACTCTCTTTGTCTCAATCACATCTCGAGTTGAAATCCATTATTTATCCACTGAATATTGAAAGGGCTGAATAGAGTGGATGTGGAGACGATGTTTCCAGTAGTGGGAGAGTCAGGCATTAGAAGGCACAACCTCAGTTCAAAAAGCCATCCCCTTACAGATGAAGAGAAATTTCTTCAGCTAGAGGCTGGTACAACTGTTGAATTCATGCCACAGAAGGCTGTCGGTAATAGCCCAATTTACACCCCATTAACCTACACCCCAGTAGGTTTTTTTAAGGGTGGGAAGAAACTTGAGCCCCCTGGAGAAAACCTATATAGACGCAAGGAGAACATACAAATTTCTGATCGCTGACACTGCTACCCTCAAAGCAGAGGTTGATTGGTACTTTCATATTTAGGGTGTCACAGGTTATGGGGAGAATGCAGGAGAACTGGTTTGGGAGAAAATTATTCATCAGCCATGATTTGAATGGCAGAGCAAACTCAATGGTCCAAATGGCTTAATTCTGCTCCTGCATCTTACGGTCTTGTGGCTTAAAAGAGTTTTTTTTCCCAATCATTGCTTTAAATCATTCCTTGTTTCCCTATTTTTTCAGGAGTAAAGCTCCCTTGATATTGATAATGTGCAAACAAACTCCAAACTTTCAGCCTTTGATCATTGTAGCATGCCTTCTTCTCAATTCTTCACCCCTCTCATCCTGGTCATTTGCCTTCATATGGACTCTTCCTTTAGTTTTTAAAAAAATGTAGACATACAGCACGGTAACAGACCCTTTCAGCCCATCAGTCCATTCTGCCCAATTGACCTACACTTCCCAGTACGTTTTGATGGGTGGGAGGAAACCAGAGCCCTCGCAGACACAGGGAGAATGTACAAAGTCCTTACCGACAGTGTGGAATTTGAACCCCGGAGCTGACTGTGGGCAGGGTAACAGCGTAAGCCTAACCATTACACTTACCTTGCCACCCTTACAAGTCTTGACAAAAGCAAGTGAATAAGTCTGGCACATGAATCATTGCTTTCTATTACTGAGACAATAGAACAAAGAACATTACAGCACAGTACATGCCCTTCAGCCCACAATGTTGTGCCAACCTATATAAACATACTCAACAAACAAAACCTTCCCTACCTCATAACACTCTATTTTCCTTTCCTTCATGTGTCTATCTAAGAGTCTTTTAATTGTCCTTATTGTATCCTCCACCACCACCTTTGGCAATGCATTCCATGCACACACCCCTCTCCATGTGAAAAATATACCCCAGCCGTCTCTGCTAAATTTTCCTCCTCTCACTTTGTTCAGATGTCCTCTGCTCTGGCTGTTCATTCTAGTGTGCCTCTCATAATCTTGTAGACCTCTATTAAGTCTCCTCTCATTGACTTCGCTCCAAAGAGAAAAGCCTCTGTTAACCTTCCCACATAAGGCACATTCTCCAATTCAGGCAGCATTCTGGTAAATCATCTCAGCAACCTCTTCATAGCTAGCAAGTGTGACAAGAACTGAACACAATATTCCAAGTGCATTCTAAATAGAGTTTTATAGAGCTGCATCATTACTTCTGGGCTCTTGAACTCAATCCCCCAACTAATGAAGGCCAGCAAACTATTAGCCGCCTTAACTACCCAATCAACCTGAATGCCCACCTTGAGATATCTGTGGATTTGGCCCCAAGGTTCCTCTGTTCTTCCACTCTGTTACAAATCCTGCCATTAACCATGTACTCTGCTTTCATGTTTGACCTTCCAAATTCCATCACCACACACTATTCTGGATTGAACTCCATCTGCTACTTCTCTGCCCAACTCTGCATGCTTTCTATATCCTGTTGTAACCTATGACAACCTTTTACACCATCCACAACACCTCCAACCTTTGTATCATCTGCATACTTACTGACCCATCCCTCTACTTGATCGTCCTGGTCATTTACAAGGGGTTCCAGAACAGATCCCTGCAGAAATTCACTAGTCACCGACCTCCAGGCAGAATACATTTCATCCACTACTACCCTCCACTTTCTGCAGAAAAACCAATTCTGACTCCATACAGTCAACGTGGTATAGATCACATGTCTCTTGACTCTCTGCACGAATCTCCAAAGGGGGACATTGCTAAATACTGTACTAAAGTTCATATACACCACAACTACCACCCTATTTCCATCAATTTATATTCTTACTTCCTCAAAAACTCTGTTAGGTTCGTGGTGCACAATCTACCCCTCACAAAGCCATGCTGACTCTACCCAAGAAAACTATTCTTCTCTAATTGCTCGTAGATCATATCCTTAAGAATCCTCTCCAATACTTTGCTCGCCACTGATGTAAAACTCACAGTTCTATGATTCTCAGGATCCTCCCTATTATATTTTCTAAATAACGGGACCACATTTGCCATTCTCCAATCCTCAGGTGACCAGAGAGGATGCAAAGATCATTGCCAACAGCCCTGCAATCTCTTCCCTCTTTTCTTGTAGCAACCTGGGGTATATCCCTTCTGAAACTGAAGACTTAACAATCCTCATAGCTATCAGGAGATCTGGCACTTCCTCAACATGCTTAGCACATAAGCTTGTTCTATTCTGACCTCACCTCAACCCAGGTCTCTCTCTCTGATGAACACTGAGGCAAAGTATTCACTTAAGATCTCCCCTACATCCTCCACCTCAAGACACATGATGTCTCCTTTATCTTTAAACAATCCTACTTTCACTCTTGCCAACCTTCTGTTCTTCACATATTTTCCTTAATCCTTCTTGCCAAGACCTTCTTATGCTCTCTTCTAGCTCTCCTAAGTTCTTAAAATAGCGCCTGTTATTTCCTCATTACAATCTGGAAAGGCCCCTAGACCCGATGGGTTCCTGGTGGAATTTTTCAAATTATTTTCTCAACTGCTCATACCTAACTTAAAGGTGGTGCTTGTTGATTTGTTTGAACAGGGTAAACTTTCAGACTAATTTAATGAGGCTTGCATATCTTTAATTGCGAAGAAAAGTAAAGACACAACCAAGTGTTCCTCCTATAGACCGATCTTCCTATTGAATGTCGATGCTAAAATTCTGGCTGAAATTTTAGCCAATAGGATGGAAAACATTTTACCCTCAGTTATTTCTGAAGATCAAATGGGGTTATTAAGAACCATTTTAATTTAATGTTTTTTAGCTCTTCACTTTCATTCTCACTAAGTTAATAGATAATCCCATCGTTAAACATTCTATGAGAATTTGGGCACAATTTAGAAAACATTTTGCATTTCATAATTTCTCTCTCAAGTTCTATCAGATCCAATCACTTTTTTCAACCCTCTTTTTAAATTACAATATTTTTCAGAGATGGGATCGAGAGGGTATTTGAAGCTTTAAGGATCTGTTCACTGATGGAAATTTTGCATCATTTGATTAGCTTTCTGCTAAATTTAACCTGCTCAAACCTAAATTTTTCAAATATTTACAAGTCTAGCATTTTCTTGAATCACAGAATCTAATTTTCCAAGACAGTCTGAATCAAATTTTGTAGATGAGGTTTTTTTTTTTAGCTTAATGCCTTCTCGTAAAGGTTTAATATCTATTATTTATGAGGAAATTGTTAATTTTAAATCAGACTTCATTAGCTAGAATCAAAAATGCTTAGGAACAGGGTTTAAATTTGACTATCGGATCTGGATTGGGGCACAATTCTTAAGTTAGTTAGTAGCACTTTGTTATGTGCTTGACATTGTTACAATTCAAAGTTATACATAGAGCACATATGTCTAAGACTAAATTGTCTCACTTTTATTCTGATATAGCTCCTGGTGTGACAGGTGTAAGAGCAGAGAAATACCATTAATTCATGTGTTCTGGACTTGTTCTAGACTGGAAAAATGCTGGAGACAAGTTTTCCATACTTTATCAAAGAATTTTTTAATATAGATTTAATACTGAATCTTTTGGTGACCATCTTCGGTACAATGGGAAGGAATGATACTTCTTTATCTCTGGTTCAGAATTGCACTATCTCTTTCGCCTCTCTTTTGGATGAGGTGAGCAATTTACTCAAATGGAAGGATGCTGCCCCATCTACTCATGATCAGTGGTGGTTGCGAGACATCATGTCCTCTTTGAATATAGATACAATTTGTTATACAATTAATACTTCAGATATATGATTCCAGATGCTGTGGGGGTCATTTATGGCTCACTATGTTAAAATTTTACATCAATGTAATTAAATTGTCTGACTCAGATCTTTTTCATGTTCCTTATATTTTATTTTCTACCTTCATTTTTCCTTCTAATAATAGTCATATATCGCATCTGGCCACACGGTTAGGTAAGAGGTTTGAGTTTTTCTCCTTTACTATTTTCTTCTTTCTTTTTTTTGTATGATTATAGGATTTTTTTCTTAAAAGGTATATATTATTTAGAATATGAATTATGGATATGATTTACAATTCATATATGTTAGTGTTATATGGAATGCCTTTGAATAATTGACCCTATCACCTTATAGAATTGTACCCCTTTTGTTTGTACAAGTTCTTTATTAAAATCAATAATCATATTTTAAAAAGAAAGGAAGGTGCCCTGTCCATGTCAATAACACCTCTCTGTTTTTATATGTAGCATCTAATAAGGATCACCAGTGTGGAATTCTCTCTCCTTCCTTATTTTCCTGTAAGTCAGAATATTGATGGCTACTTCCCAATCTCCATTGGATTGTTAATAAAATGTACCAGAGAAAGTAAAACTTCCACCTGAACATACTGACAGAAAATTCCCTTTCACTAGGCGTACTGACAAGGGTCTTCCATTCTTGTGGTTTCTGGGAGTAATGATTAATAATGGTCCCCTTCTATTTTATAAATTCAATCCTTCCGCTGAAGTGAAAGATTAAGAATTTTAACGCTATTTTAGGATTATAATTTAATTGATCAGTATAGTCCTAAAAGTGAATATTTTAGTTTTATGTGTACTAAAGTTTAAAAAAAAAGCAAGAGCTGGCATTCTATCATGCTTTTGCTTCATGTCCAAATCTGGACTTTTCTGAAACAATCCAGCAATTATATGTGCATCAAATTAGGATAAGAATGTGAACCAATCACCCCAGTATTGGTGGGAAATCCTTTTTGCCTTATTGGAAGCAGTGCTAAATCTGAGTGAACTGTCCCACTGGCTCAGTCACAGCCCAACATGGTCATTTTGAATCATGGCTCAGATCAGACCTAGACAAGGAACTTCCTATTGTGTACTCTCGTGCTCCCTCTGAACGCGATGAATTCACACTTTCTCTTGTTAAATACCATTTGGTGGAGGTACTAATGGGTAGCAAGGGCACAGAACATTGCGGAGGAAAACAATTTTACTTGCCAATACTCCTGATTGGTCAAAGGATAAAGGGTAAGCCATTTAGGACTAAGATGGTGAGAAACCTTTTCACTCAGTTAGGAACCTGTGCAATTCCCTATCACAGAAAGCTGTTGCGGCCAGTTCATTGTATATATTAAAAAGGGTGTAGCCCTCATGGCTAAAGAGATCATGAGGTATGGAGAGAAAGCAAGAGCAGGGTTCTGAGCCTCAATCGTATTGAGTGGTGCTATAGGCTCAAAGAGATGAATGGCCTATTTTCTTTTATTCTATGACAAACTGTTGATTAAGTTGGCTAAATTCTAAGATCAAGCTGACAGCCTAAACACTGACAGTACTGAGAGAACTAGCATGAACATCTTGCTCAGCCTCCTCCTCACTTGTTGCTGTTGTATGGCAACATAATTTTTGTGGCGTCCAATCCCTGCCTTTACATATGGAATATTCCTCTACACATCATGTAGCGATTTCACAATGTGAAATAGAAGAATTATTAACAAAATCAACAGCTCTCTAAGTGTGTATGGCAACGAGTACCACAATTGTCTGATTCCATTTATCCCCAAGGTTTTATCACCGTTAAACCAGATGAGCCAAATCTGAGTGAAGATTGTGGAAAAGCATAACAAGGGTATGAACAGCTGCATCTTACAACGCTGTACCAAACAAGCATACTAAATGGCAAAATTGCAATCTACCATCAGAACTAAAGAAAAATTACACAACCAACAGGTCATGTTAATGATCTGCAATCTGCCACATCCAATTAGCATCATGAGTATAGCAGCTTGTAAGATCAATGAAAGATTAACCCAAGTTTGAATCAGAGGGACTTCAGCAAAATGAAGTAATTGTGGATCTGATGAAAACGTCTCTCTTAAAGAGAGCATTGCCAGCACAAGAAAATGGTCATAGTCTCTGTAGGCAGAACACCTTAGAAATCAGGCAACACAGATTTTCTTGGGCAGTGTTCCACAGCTAAATATTTGCTGGGCTGACTCTTTCCTGAGTTTCACTGGAGCAGCCTGTTTTTCAGTTCATAATTGATAGGAAGGGGTAAGGTACAAGAGGAGGTGTTGGATTTCTTTTGATTGCATGGGAAAGTGGTGTGAGAGGAAAACCTATTGGTGGAGATGGAAAAGTAGATTGTGGAATTACAAAAGGAATGGTCCGTGCAGAATGCTGGGAGGCTAGTGGACAATATGTCTGGTGTTGATATATTGTTGAAAGAAGGAGCATTTGTAAAGGATGATCCACTGAATGTGGAGGCTGGTAGCATGATCTCATTAATCTATTAATTGGATCGCTTGTTCATTGATGTGCACTGCAGAATGTGTGTGAGAAACTTCAATCGCCACGTAAATGAATATACGTTATTCATTTTGAATAAAATCTGACGAGTCTGTTTAAAATCTGACGATTTCCTTCATGATCTCTAAAGCTACTTTAGGATATAATCAGCAGGTCAGAGATATGATAAATAGCACCTAAGATAGATATGGTGGCAAAAGTAATTGATGTCATTATCTCCCTTTATATTATGAGAACGATGCTTTGGGTACAATTCAACTGCAAATTTCTCTGGAATAGATGCAGCTATGTATAATTAATGATCTTTTCTGCTAACTTTTTAAAGTAGTGAACAAAACCAAGAAGGACCACTCATCCAGGAAGAGTTCTGCAGCTGCCATGTACTCAGAGTAAAAAATGTCAGAGTCGACCAGAACACACTGAAATTCAAAGTAGGATCTGTTTACCATTTAATCGCTCCGAGCAGTACACTTGAGAGCCCATATATTTGCAGTTAGCCAGGTCATCCTTGCAAAATGTTGCATGCAATAAAAAAAATTGGCGAGCTGCACTACATATTCAATTCATGCTCTTCTTCATAGCTTCTTAGCATTAGTAGCCTTGCAAAATCAGACGTTTGTGCAATGAAGCATTTTATTTTAATTTCTAAAAAAAAATTCTAAAAATATTTAATTCCTAAATAAAATTTGGTTTCAATGCAATAAATTATTAAATTAAAGCATGATTATTATAAATTGGTCCCCTTTGATGTGAAATCAATAGAACCCTTAATATAAGCATCGAATCCACGCTGCTGAAGATCCAACTGCGCTGGGTAGGTCACGTCTCCAGAATGGAGGACCATCGTCTTCCCAAGATCGTGTTCTTTGGCGAGCTCTCCACTGGCCACCGTAACAGAGGTGCACCAAAGAAGAGGTACAAGGACTGCCTAAAGAAATCTCTTGGTGCCTGCCACATTGACCACCGCCAGTGGGCTGATATCGCCTCAAACCATGCATCTTGGCGCCTCATAGTTCGGCGGGCAGCAACCTCCTTTGAAGAAGACCGCAGAGCCCACCTCACTGACAAAAGACAAAGGAGGAAAAACCCAACACCCAACCCCAACCCACCAATTTTCCCTTGCAACTGCTGCAACCGTGTCTGCCTGTCCCGCATCGGACTTGTCAGCCACAAACGAGCCTGCAGCTGACGTGGACATTACCCCTCCATAAATCTTCGTCCGCGAAGCCAAGCCAAAGAAGAAGAAATTTCTTATGAATCAATTTGGCGAATTTTACAGCTTTTAATGGAAATGCACGAATATAAAGTAATGAATATTAGTGACAAGTAATTAAACATGATGTTTTAATGTTATTTTTAAAGTTTATCCTGTTTTTATTTCCAATGCAGTTATCATGTGGCAGCTGAAACAAAGTAGTTAACCCCATGGAGTTAGTTGCCATCATTATTTACCTGAAATGACAACCATCTCTGCACTGTGACTTGATAAGTGTTTCTGCTTTTATTTCTGACTGCAGGAATCTACATAATTTTAAAAAATAGTTTATCCCCTTTTTTCATACAAAAGTGCGAAAGTTAAATGGAAGAAGTTATCTGATTTGATTCACAGTCCTGGACTTCACAATTCTCTGACTGCATTGAGCTGATCCAAACATGTTGATTCCAAGGCCAAAAAAAAATGCTAATAACTATTTTTTCAGAAGTCTGTGTAAATTCAGCGTGTCTTACCAACTTTCATAGAGAGTATCCTGTCTGGATCCCTACAGCTTACTACAGGAACTGCTTTGTCAAACCACCCCCCCCACCCAAAAAATAAAAAAAACTGCAGGGAATTATGAATGCAGCTTAGGGTATCTCACACACACACCAACCACACTCAACTGTTGACTCATTCTACATCTTCCGCTGTCTCAGGACAGCTGCCAACATATAAAAGGACCCATCCAATCCCAGTCAGCCTCTTCCATTGGGGAGAAAGAACATAAGTGCCCAGATATAAGGAGACCTTCTTCTTTTGCTGTTACGAGACTTTTAAGTGGCATAAGATGATGCCCTCGTTATGGTGCGCTGTTGGCCAGAATCAGACACACACAAAGATAAAGACTGTAAAATAGGCTTTAATCCCCAAAGACTTCCACAGAGCCAGGCTGGCTGTGGCTGCAGCAACTCTGAGTGAGGCCTCAGGAGGCCGGCACAGGCTTATGTTCCGGAGGGTGATTGACACCCGACCGGGTGGGGCTTGATCCATTCAGGCCGACTGATTGACAGCCAGTCAGGTGTTGTCCTGTCTCCTTATGCTCCTGCAGGTACAGAGGTTGCCCCCCGCAGTAGGCCGGTGGTGTACCACCACACTCGTATTGTTATAAACTACACTTCTCTCTATACCTTCCATTATGTTTCTGTAATCTTCAGTGTTGTACTATTGACTTATTATAACACTACTCACTACACAGTGGCTTGTTGTTTAGCAAAACAAAGCCAGACTCAGCACAGGAAGCAAACATAGCTAGGTCCATCCCAACCACTGCAGTCATCTATATCAGGCGCTGCCTCAAGAAGGCAGCCAACATCATGAAGGACCCCCACTACCCTGGTCACAACCTCTTCTCACTGCTAGCAATGGGCAGAAGGTACAGAAGCATGAAAACCGACACCTCCGGGTTCAAAAACCCTTTCCAACCGCCATCAGACTCTTGAACCTGCACTTGGTACACTGATCATGGACAACTCCGACAGCTCCAAAGGACTGTCTGCATGAATGCAAGTCACTTATGTTATGTCTAGTTGTCATGAGTTTAGAGCTGTTAGTGCTGGTTCTCTTCATTCCCCCCCCTCCCCCACCACCAGCATACTACTACAACTGTACACTTTCCAACACTGAATTTCATCTGCCACCTCTTTGCCCATTCTCTTGATCTATCCAAGTCTCTCTGCAGCCTTTCCGTAACCTCAGCACCACCTCTCCTTCCACCTATTTTGGCATCATCTGCAAATGTAGACACAAAACCACCTATTCCATAATCCAAATCATTTATATTTAACCTGAAGGGTGACCCCAGCAGAACATCACTGGTAACTCGTAGCCAACTAGAATAGGATCCCTTTATTCCCATTCTGTTTTCTGCTGACCAGCCAATGCTCTACCCATGCTAGGACCCTTCCTGTAATTCCATGGGCTCTCATCTTGTTTAGCAGCCTCATGTGTGACACCTTGTCAAAGGCCTTTTGAAAGTCCAAATGCACCGCATCCACTGTATCCAACCACCCCCCCCCCCACCCCCACCATCTATCCTACTTGTGATCTCTTCCATTTCCTTACAAAAGTATTTTTGTTGATTTTAATAAATGTGATCTCTTCAGAAAATTGCAATAGGTATGTCAGGCATGATTTTCCTAGTGCATCTCTGCACTTTGCCTCTGCACTCCAATGGAAAGCTACTTGCTTGGGCATAAAGGCACACATTTGGGTCATGATATTGCTCAAACAATCATGTTTGCTGACTGAACTGTGCTGGAATCAGTCCACTGAGAAGTTGTGCATGCAATATTATGACATATAGAATTGAATATAGTAGTTGCGCACGGTCCAGAAGCTCTGCGCCCCTATTTTGTTTCTTCCCATGTTTCCACTGCTTCCCGGGAGTGTGCAGCCCCTTATGGCTGCTGCTGAGCACAGCTACCTTGGGCACAGGACCTCATTTGAAGGATTTTACTTTTAAAAATACCATCAGCTCCTCTAGCAGGGGATTTAATGCCTGCACGGAATCGCCAGCAATAGGACTGGGCAGTTGAACCCTTTGAGCAGTTCTGTCTCTGCCCTCTGCTCTCCCAGGTCCACAGCAGTGGCAGAGCTGCTGTTACAGTAGCTCCACCAGCTCCAGCGGCTCTAGTGGCTTCAGCTGTATGGATATAATCAGGCTTGCGAACTTACCACTCATACATAAAACATCATTGATATATTTATTTTACAGCAACTACACAGGAAATTGCTGGAGATAATATCAAAACCATGTTATAAGGGAACACAACAGAACCATTCTTTCATCTTAAATGCATTCCAAAAGGAGCATTCTATAAGAAAGTAATTTCTAACTGTAATAAAAAAAATATACACACACATAAATAAATATATATACAGACACACACCTAAATAAATAAATAAATAGATGCATGTGCACGCACACACGCACAATCCATCTTAAATGGATTCCAAAAGGAATATTCCGTAAGAAAGTAATTTCTAACTGTAATAAAAAAATATTGTGGCGGCTCACATCCTCATGGCGAACCAGCCCCGCTTGTATCGCCACGTCGCGGGGCTCCCATGGGGAAATGGTGTCGTCAGAGGTTTCTCTCGGACTCCAGCATCCCTTCCAGCACACACCCTGGACAGCGATTATGAAGTCACAATCCACCAGGTGACTGAGCTCATGCTGCCCTTAAAGGGGCAAGCTGAATTTGAATTAAAACTGTTGTTAACGACCATATGTGTGGTAGCAGTGATTTCCTTCAACTCCTTCAATCTCGTCTATCTGGACCCAGCGAACAATGGATGCAGCCAAAGTGAATGCTGTAGCCCTCAAACTTTCCCCCTTCTGGCTCAATCGCCCACAGACGTGGTTCGGGCAGGTGGAGGTACAATTCCACCTCTGCAACATCTCAGCCGACACCACAAAATTTTACATCGTTGTGGGCATGCTGGACCAGAACATGGCAGTGAGGGTGGATGACATCATTCATCAGCCAGCAGCAGTGGACAAATATACCGCCCTCAAAAATCTACTCCTGCGGAAGTTTGGCCTCACTCCACAGCAGCATGCTTCCAGGCTCTTACACCTGGATGGGTTGGGGATTGCAGCCCCTCAGTCCTCATGGACGAAATGCTGGTCACTGCGTTTCCTCTTCTGCCAGATATTCCTTGAACAGATGCCAAACGATATCCGGCTCCATCTGTCCGAAGAGGACTTTTCCGACCCCTTTAAGGCCGCAGCCCGGGCATTTCCCCTATGGCGCGCAAAACAGGAGAACGAGGCAGCCCTCAGCCAAGTATCCAAGCCGGGGCCCTGCTGTCCACAGGATATCCCCAAGCATAAACCGGAGGAAACCCAGTCAATATGGTGCTTTTGTCAACAGCGCTGGGGAATGAAAGCCCGCAAGTGCTGTCAGCCCTGCGACTTCCAGAAGAATGGCCAGACCAACCGCCATTGATGGCTGCCACGGTTGGCCATGTGAACAGCCTCCTTTACATCACTGACAAGTCCATGGTCCGCCGGTTCCTAGTGGACACAGGGGCTGAGCTGAGTGCCCTGCCCCCTACAGTGCTGGAAACTCGAACCTGGACCCCCTGTCCAACCCTGTGAGCTACCAATGGTTCCTCAATCAAGACCTATGGCACCCGTGGGGCACAGATACAGATAGGGGATGAAAAGTTCACTTGGAGATTCGTCCTGGCCTCAGTGGGTACCGCGCTGTTAGGGGTTGACTTCCTAAGGGCTCACAGTCTGCTGGTGGACGTGAGGGGCAGGAGGCTGCTCAATGCTCGCACCTTTCGCTCAGTGCTCCTTGGCATGGCAGAAGACAACAGACCCAAAATTGCCACGGTAGCCACCGGCACAGACGAGTTCGCCAAGATCCTCAGTGGGTTCCGTGCCATCTTGGAGCCACACTTTGATGTCGCCTACCCCAGCCATGGAGTTTTCCATGACATCTCCACTAAAGGCCCCCCACTGCACACCAGAGCTAGACAGTTGCCACCTGAGAAGCTAAAACAGGCAAAGGAGGAAATCTCTAGGCTCCAGGAGTTGGGTATCGTTCGGCAGTCTGACAGTGCTTGGGCAGTGCCACTGCACATGGTTCCGAAGTCATCAGGAGGTTGGAGGCCCTGCAGAGAATACAGATGGCTAAATGATGCCATGACTCAAGACAGGTACCCAGTCCACCATATCCAGGACTTCGCGGCCAACTTCCATGGCGTGCGGTTCTTTTCAAAAGTCGATCTGGTGCGCGGATACCACCAGATCCCGGTCCACCATGATGACGCTGGAAAGACCGCCATTCTCACCCCTTTTGGCTTGTTCGAATTCCTCTGGATGCTGTTCGGGATGAAAAACACGGCCCAGACATTCCAGCGCCTCTTGGATGCAATGGGTAGGGATTTGGACTTTGTCTTTATCTACTTAGATGACATCCTGGTAGCCAATCTCAGCCATGAAGAGCACAAGGCCCATCTCTGTACCCTGTTCACCCGGCTGGCAGAATTCGGCCTTATGGTCAACAAGGCCAAATGCCAGTTTGGGAAACAGACATTGCAGTTCCTGGGGCACACCATCTCAGCATCTGGGGGAGTTCCGGCACCGGAGAAAGTGGCAGCCGTCCAGCATTTTCCCAAACCCTCCTCCCTCAAGGGCCTGCGGGAATTTGTGGGAATGATAAATTTTTACCATAGATTCATCCCCAATGCCGCCCACATCATGTGCCCTCTTTTCACGCTGATCGCAACGAAAGAGAAGACCCTGGCCTGGTCGGAGGAGGCAGATGAGGCCTTCGCTGCAACAGAACAGACCCTCGCAGAGGTGACTTTGTTGGTGCACCCGTGCCCAGAAGCACACACGGCGCTCTCGGTTGACCCTTCCGCCACGGCAGTCAGGGGAGTACTGAAACAGTGGCTGGATGGGCAGTGGCGCCCACTGGCCTTTTTCAGTAAGCAATTGCGGCCGCCAGAGCTTAAATACAGTGCATTCAACTGGGAGCTCCTGGCATTGTACCTGGCCATCCACCAATTCCGATACTCTTTGGAGGGCAGAACTTTCACCATTTTTATTGATCACAAGCCTCTCACCCAAGCACTGACTATGGCCAGGCAACAGCGCCACCTGTCCTACATGTCCAAATTCACTACAGACATCCATCACAGGACAGGCAAAGACAATGTGATTGTGGATGCACTCTCCAGCCCAGCCATCGGCACGCTAGCTCCCGGCCTCGACTACACACAACTAGCGCAGGCCCAGCAGCACGAAGTCGAAACTCAAGCTTTTCAGACCGCCATCTCAGGTCTCCAGCTCGATGATATCCATCTTCCTGACTCCGCCCAGCCGCTGCTCTGCATCACCTCCACCGGCTCATCACGCCTGGTAGACCTGCAGGAGTGGAGGGCTGGGGTTGTCAGCTCTATCCACGATTTCACCCACCTTGTTCAGTAAAGACTACCATGCATATGGTGGTGCAGCGATTTGTCTGGCATGGCCTCAAGAAGGAGGTGGCAGCGCTAACCCGCAACTGCATCAGGTGCCAGATGTCTAAAGTCCACAGGCACATGCAGGTCCCTGTTCAAAGTTTCGACTCAGTAGTGCGGAGGTTCCAGCATATCTACGTGGATGTCATAGGCCCCTTGCCGTTGTCCAGGGAATCGAGGTATCTGTTTACCGTAATGGACAGAGGAACCAGGTGGCCGGAAGCCATCCCAGTCCATGAGGCTTCAGTGGAGACCTGTGCTAGAGCCCTGGTCAGCCAGTGGATCGCTCATTTCGGTGTGCCGACGCACATCATGAGCAATAGAGGTACCCAATTTACATCTGCACTAAGGTCGCAGCTGGCAAGGCTTTTAGGGGTAACACTGCACCACACCACAGCCTACTACCCACAGTCTAACGGGTTGGTAGAGAGGTTCCATCGACACCTAAAGTCCGCTCTGATGGCAAGACTTTCTGGCCCCGACTGGGGGGACGAGTTGCCCTGGGTTCTCCTTGGGATTAGGACGGCGCCCAAAAAGAATCTGTAAGCCTCGTCAGCAGATATGGTTTATGGCACGCCACTCTCCCTGACAGGCGCATTCTTCGTCCTGGAGGTTGAGACGATGCACAATGAAGGTGAGCAGCTCGCAGACCTTCATAAACGACTCCCTGCCACTCCCATCGCACTATGGCACCTGATCATCCCATCGACCGAAAGATCTGGATGTGGTGCAATTTGGGTTCAGAGAGGACCACAGAGGACCCTGCTGCAGCGCCCATAAGAAGGGCTGTACAAGGTTCTCCGGCAGTCGGGTGGGACTTTTACTTTAGATATGTGGGACAGGAAAGAACTGTTTACTGTGGACCGCTTAAAAGCTGCTCATTTAGACTTATCACAGCCGGTGCAGATGGTCACGCCCAAGTGCCGGCGCCAGCCACCAAAGCAACAGGATGCATAGCTGGTTCTGTGTGGCGGCGCACATCCTCATGGTGATCCAGACCCGCTTGTATCGCCACGTGGCAGGGCAGCCATAGGAAAATGGCGTCATCAGAGGTTTCTCTCTGACTCCAGCATCCCTTTCCAGCACACACCCTGGGCAGTGATCATGATGTCACAGTGCACCAGGTGACTAAGCTCATGCTGCCCTTAAAGGGGCGCGATGAATTTGAATAAAGACAAGTCGTTAACGACCATTGGTGTGGTAGCAGTGATTTCCTTCAGCTCCTGCAATTGACACAGTATCTAAATATTCAGCATACACATATATCCCCTAGTGTCAAATGGTGTGGGAGATCGTCAAAGAATCAACTATTACCAGGGTGCTCAGTTTAACATGAGAGCACTCGCATTCTGAGATAATCTGAGAAAGAGCTTGATCTTGATCCTGCTTTCTTTCCATAGATATTGACTGAATTGTTGTGTGCTTTCAGCAATTTTTCAGATTTCAGATATCAAATTTATTGTCAGAGTACATATATGACATCACATACCACCCTGATGTTCTTTTCTCTGCAGGCAAGACAGAATTACCACTTATTGGCTGTGCAAAGAAAACCATACAAGCGTATACACAAAAACAAATAAAGAGCTGTAAAGTGACGAATATAAACAATTTGCAGAAAACAAAAGACATTTTATAAAGGAGTACATGGGCCATAGGATTGAAGGGATCCTAAACCACTGGTAATTTGAATGACAGGTTTATAGAAATCAGAACAGAGGGATGATTAACATTGACTTACTAAAGAATTTATCACAATGCCCAACATCAATGCCTTTCAGACTATGTGCTCAAAGATAGGTTTGTGTGTGATTTAATTGATGAGTGAATGAAATTCACCTTGGGCTTGGCTTCAATAGGGTTTCCTGCGACGCCACAGGTGCAAACTGCATCTGATGACTTTGGGGAACCAGGCCAGGGGTCAAATGGTTGAGATTGAGAGCAGACCTCCTCCTAGCTCACAGACACTGCTCTTTTCCAGAAAATGGGACCAGAAGTGCAATGGAGAGCAGATCTCCTGGTTATGGGAAGCATGGACGAGGCTACATTAGCAGAGGTGGTGTCCTCCATGATGATCTAGTGTCCAAAATCCTTCCTTCCTTTGTAGGTGTCTGTTTGATGGTTAGCAGAGACCGTGGGCCAAAGAGTCTGGTTCCATATTTTATAACCACAACAGAGCATTGTTCTGTGAGATTTTGAGAGGAAATTGGAGAGTTGAGATAGAAACTAAACTATAATTCATCGTGAAGAGAGACAATTCAAACAATATGATAAAGCATATGCAATTACAACAGCACACACCACCTGACAAATCAAACAGAGAAATAAAAATTGGGATTCAACACCCCACAGTGTAATTGGATCATGGATTTCCTCACCTCCAGACCACAATCAGTGAGGATTGGTAAGAGCATCTCCTACACAATCTTCATCAGTACCAGAGCACCACAGGACTGCATTCGTAGCCCCCTGCTTTACTCAGTTTACACCTCCATCTGCGTAGCTTGGTACAACAATGACATCATCTACAAATTTGCTGACATTTCCATGGTAGCGGGTTGTATAAAGGAAAGGGATGAGTCAGCGTACAGAAGGGAGATTGAAAATTTGGCTGAATGATGCACCAGCATCAACCTTGCACTCAATGTCACCAAAACCAAGGAGCTGTCCGGGGATGTTGGGCTCCCAACATTGGCAGCAGCAGAGCCCGGGCTCCCGGCTCCAACAGCGGCAGAACTTGGGCTCCTGGTACTGGCACCCAGGCAGGTGCAGGACCCTCGGCCTCCTACTACGAGCGAGGTCTCAATCGGGGAGGTGTCAGTAATTGGCATAGCCAGCATTTTTTGGTGAGAATTAAACATTATTTCAATGCTTAAAAAGCCTTCTCATGTTTCTTTTTTTTTTGTTTTAACATTGATACAAGTGATTTGCTGTTGTTACTGGGCAGATTTAAAAAATGACCAGTTCTCTGAACAAAAATGTTTATCTGACATAGACCCAGGCCCAACCATTTTGGATAATCGGAGTTGTGTGTGTGTGTGTGTGTGTGTGTGTGTGTGTGTGTGTGTGTGTGTGTGTGTGTGTGTGTGTGTGTGTGTGTGTGTGTGTGTGTGTGTGTGTGTGTGTGTGTGTGTGTGTGTGTGTGTGTGTGTGTGTGTGTGTGTGTGTGTGTGTGTTTTTAACAGATAGAAATGAATGAAATTGGGGCAATTAACAAGTCTGATTCACAGAAGTGGGATTAATTTTAGTGGAATGCTTCAAAAAGTACACATTGGAGATGAAATTACAATACATTTTTAAAAATTCCAGCAAGAAGACACAATAATATTGAAAGATCACCATATTTCGCTCTAATTCCCTTGCTTTTCATGATTCTATCAACTTCTGCCCTGAAAGATACATAACCACCATCCCTTTTGAGAAAGGGAACTTCAAAAGCCATCATGTTCAGAGAGAGAAAGAAGGCTCGCATCACTTATCTCTTACCTGGGTGACCCTTTACTTTTAAGTTGTGAACCCCTGTCCGAGATTCTGCCACAAGGGGAAACATTTTCTCCACAACCAGCCTATCACCCTATCAAGAACTTCAGGCTATATTTCAATCACTTGCTGATCTTTTAAATTCCAATAGGCACAATTTTTCTCATAACATATCTGAATAATATTTGAAAATGTGCGGAATAAACCTCTGAGTTTTTTTTCCAATGCATTCACAGCCTTATTCTGAGAAAATATACTGCGCACACAATATTTTGTTTGTGGGCTCCCCATTCTTCTGCAAACATTGTGTTTAACCTCTCCACTTTTGAGTTCAATTGTCCGAGCAATATGCTAGTATTTTCTTAACTTTCCTAATTACTTTTTCTGTCTAACAAGGATTTTGTAAATTATATACAATATGCAGACTCTTCTGGATCTCAGAGCTTTGCAATCTCTCAGTATTTGGATAATTTGCTTCATTTTTCAATTTTGTTTTCTGGTAAAATTGAGAAATTTATATTTTCACATGTTAAAATCTGTTTGGTAAAATTTTGCCAATTCAGTTAACCTTCAGTATTCCATTTTAGCCTCACTATGTTCTCTTTATAATTTACTTCCCCACCTATTTTTGTATCATCAAGAAATTTTATAATCATGGCAATATTGCCTTCATCTAAATCAATAAAAAGATGAAGCCCAATCCTTGTGACACACCACTCATAAAACTGATATTCAATAACAGCTCCCAGTTAACCACCTGCTAATAACATAATCGTTTATCCTTGTAGAGCCCATCGAAAGAACCAAAGTACTTGTTGATCCAAATCAAGTAGGTCAACCAGTCCAGAATGACATGGTCTGGCTAGGAGCAATCCTTTAAGACCTGCCAGTAGGTGTGGCTACACTCTCAGCCAATCACAAGCATCCTACACCACCATCTGTACATATACACATTGGTGATAGAATCTGTACTATCACATTCCTTCCTCAATTTATTACTTTCCCACAAGGTGTGGGCTTATCGTTATTTATAAATTCTTCTCGGCCTCCGTCGGTCATGATTGACCATGAGAATTGCACGCCTGGTAGTCACTGGTTTGTTCAGCAGCGTCGACTGTGGTTAATTGAGTTGTGATCATTTTTTCAAAAATGCTCTCTTCAAAAGTCTTATCGCCTGGTAATACAAGGTCTGGTATGGCTCCTTTCCTAATTGGACTCTTGACATATTGTTACAACAAATCCTCCTTGATGCCTTCCACAAATTTTGTCCTGTCTAAGCCTTTGGCTCTGATAAAATCCCAATCAAAATTGGGAAAATTAAAGTCATTATGAAAATGATGTTGCTTTTAAAATTTTCCATAGTCCTTTATCCCTTAGTGGCTACTGGGAGGCCTATAGCATAACCCGGTTAGTGTGATTACAACTTCCTTATGTTTGATCTCTACCCATATCGGCTCAGTCAATGAGGTCTCCAGTATCCAGTCATCTCTGTGTGAAGCTGTGGACTCTCCTTACATCTTCCCAAGCACTTTTGAAGTCAATAAACAGCATTCAAACATGTCTGTAAGTATGTCTGCCTGCTTTGTACTAAAGACCAGTTGATATTTTTATACTTGTACAATCAGATGACAGTAACCTTGACTTGATTTGATTCAATATCAACTTTTAAGGCTTCCAACATTTTTCCTATAACAGATGTTAAGCAACTGTCCTTCAGTGATCTGCTTTCTGTCTCCCTCTCCTTTTTTCTGTTTTCTGATCTAATGGAATTTTTCTAAATTCAACAGAATTTTGGAAAACTATATGCAGACACATCTCAATCGGCACTCTGAATGATACCCTAGGATGAAATGTATCAGGTCCGAGAATTTTGCCAGGTCAAAGCATTTACTCAAAATCATAGAACCGCTCTTTCTCCTTTTCCCATCTCGTAATCTGTCACGCATTCTTCAATATTCAGGTACCAACCTCAACCATCCTGCAGCCATGCCTCTGCCATGACTCTCAGATCACACTTATTTATTTCTATTTCCACTGTCAACTCATTTGCTTCGCTTTGAAGACTAAATGCTATGAATGTTCTGTCTCCATATTCTCTGCATTATTTGGGTCTGATGTCAGTAGTGTGAGCTTACCCCTTAATATAACAAGAGATTTTAATGATCAGGCCAAATGGCTACACAAGCAATAGTTCAACTGCTTCAATCAGTCTGATGTCTTCCTCAGTACTGCTCAGACAAAACATGGCAGACTTCTGTTGATGTATAACCATGGTCTGCAATGGAGACAGTCCATGGACCCAATATGACTTGACATCTTTTGAACAGAGTATGAAGTAGTGCAGAGTCATAGATCCATATAGCCGACAAACCAATCTTTCAATCCATCTTGTCCATGCTGACTATCAATCTATGCTTATCCCATTTACCAGCTTTTGCTCTGTAGCATTTTGTGCATTGGTGATTCGAAGGCTCATTTGCCAGAGGATTCAAACATGAAAAACAGACCGAACACCAACAACAATATCAGTTGGGAGCCACAATTAACCTGGGCAATTCCATTGTCACATCTGTTTCAGTTCTTCCAACTCCAAATAATTTAATTTGACTTAAAGCCATGCAGTGATAATATTCTCAACTGCCATTGCAAAGCCATGTATTGATAGAGTAACAAGATGAACACAAATATTTCCAAGCCATTTAAAATTTCACGAGGTTGCAGAAAAGATAATCAGTCAATTACCACCATGATATAAACACCTTCCTCAAAAGACCTCTTGCCCACTTCATTCCTCCTATTAGGAGATCCTTTCATAGTGAGCTGAGTTTGGATGAACATTTGGAGGTGGAATAGGGTGAAGGGAGAGAGGCTGGGAGAAGGGGTGATGTGAGATGGAGGTCGTTCTTCTGCTTGAGTCATCTGAGGATGGTCTGGGGTTTATTCAAGTTCAAAGTTTATTAACATTCAGGAGTCTGTCTTTTAATGAACATTGGTGGAAAGATCTGTGTCTGAATAGCATGACGGGGATTGTCAATGCCAAGTACATGCAGGTGCACTACAATTTTCTGCATCAGTTATATGACACACTGAAAAAATTAAATAAATCAAAGTCAGAAATTTCAGAAATGAGCTTTAGATGGAGTGTATAGGTAGGACCTCTGTCCACTCCACTTGGTTATGCATGAAGGTAAGACCCTTCTGGATTGACCTAGGGGATATTCGGAAAAAAAAAATTACAAAAGTGGACTTTCCACAGGGTTTGGAACTATTCCTTCTGGGAGATATTGGTGAAGAGCAGTTTATACTATCCAAGTACCAAATTCAATTAGTGAAGATCACATTGTCAGTAGCCAGAAATTCTATAGCAGTTGCCTGGAAGGCCGACTCTCAACTGAGTATTACATGATGGAGTACAGAAATGCAGAGTTTCATTCCACTGGAGAAGGTGACTTCTAACTTGAGGAGGAAGTAGGACACATTCATTGAAGTGTGGCAGCCATACCTGAGGCACACAGGGGCACAGATGTGATCTATACCTCCCTCGAGGTAAATAAAGGAGAGTGAATTGGGGTTGTGGCACAGACCACTTTTTAGTTTTAATTTTATTGTTTCTTCTTTACTGTTTATTTAACACCCAGGATTCTTGAACTTTGAGGAAGGCTGTGGATCCTGTCATTGGTGGGCTGTTTTCTTATTTAATTGTGTGTTCGTATAAGTTAAGGGAAGGTGGGGGAGAGTGGGGGAGGGGGAATACTAGACTCTGTAAATTATATTGCATGGCAAGATAATGTTTTGTGTTGTTTGTTTGCATTTGCATGAGTCTTTCATTGTGCAAGTACAACTGAATGAAACAGCGTTCTCCAGTCCTTGGTGCAAAACATCCAAATGCACATCAATACATAATATACACACAGAAAAAGAATACATACTCAGAAAGTTTATACACTTGTAAACATAAATAAATAGCGATGAATAAATAGTAGAGACTCGAAGGTTAGTGTGTGCAGTTCATTCAATTGTTCAGCAGTCTCACTGTGCATGTTGAGAAGCAATTTCATAACCTGGTGTTCCTGATCAGAAATATGCTGTGTGTGGGGTGGTAGGGGTCCTCTTCAAACAATGATCTCAGTAAATCATGTCATTGGGGAGGGGGAGGGATGGAGGGAGACCCCAGCGATCCTCTCTGCCGTTCTCATGGTCCTGTGGATTGACCTCTGACCCAATTCTCTACAGTGGGGTAAGCAACCTTTTTTTAAAAACTCTCATTTCACCTTAAGTAATCTCTATTCCATAGGTGTTCTGTGATTAGTAAGGGATTGCTTAAAGTGATATGTGAGTGGGAAGAAAAAGTTTGAAAACCACTGTTTTAATCATACATCATTGACTTGTTATGTGCACGGTTTCATAACTCCAAAGGAAATGGGCCATTGGCCATTTTTCTCAAGAAAATATTTCAGTAACAATTGGCTCGAGAGCAGTGATTCTCAACATTTCCTTCTCACTCACATCCCACCTTAAGCAATCCCTTACTAATCACAGAGCATGGATGACATAGGGATTACTTAAAATGGTATGTGGGTGGAAAGAAATAGGTTGAGGACCACTGCTCTAGATACCAAGTCAAAAAGCAAAGGGTTTAAAGGACAACCTTGAGGAATATCCCACTGAAGATATTTGATTGCTGTGATTTAGTAAGAATTGAGGCAGTAGGACATAATTATAATGATTTAATCTATTTAATAAAATGTGGTCCAAAATTATTTTTTCCAAAGTGGTGAATAAATAACCCCATTCCACCCAATTGATCTACATTCTAAACAAAGAACACATTCAGAGGCAGGAGTAGAAGGTAGATATAAACATTCAATAAGCGGTGTATATTGAAATAAGAGTTTGATCTTCAGAAATAATTAATAGTAAAATATTCTCCAATCTATGGGCCAATATTTTGGACAAAATCTTCATATCTACATTAAGTCACGAAATAAGCCTATAAGAAGTTCATTCAGAAGGGTCCTTCACTTTTTAAAAAATAAAACAAGCTTCATTAAAAGATAATGGAAGATGCCTATGTTTAAATGAATAATTAATCACAAAATGTTCTTTTTAAAATATGTTTATTGGGTTTAATATATAAACTTTCATACAAAATTCAATGAGATATACAACCAGTCATCTCATATACATGTAAAGAAAATCAGAAAGAATAATATAATGGTGTTAGCCAGTTGCCTATTCATAAGTAAAACAAACAATTAACATATTCTTAATGTACATAATTAATCCCATTTACCAAATTATTTCAGTTAAAAAAAATGATAAAAAGAAAAAAAAGAGAAAAAAAGAAAACTTATAAAACTAAAACTAATCTACCTCCTCCCTTTAATCAATGTTTCTGTTAGTTATACAAAAGGAAATTTGGGATCAGATAGCGACCTTCAGGCATCGGACGGCAAACTCCTGGACTCTTCAGAGTTCTTAATTCTTCCAATCATAATAGTATTCCAAGAATGAGCTCCATGTCCTCACAAATTGAAATGTTCTATTGTGGCCACCGGAATAGCAGTGGTTACTCCTCAATGCCTGTGATAATAACACCAAGATGAGGTGTCCACAGGCTGCTTGCATGTTTTGGGGTGTTGTTTGTTTGTAGGGAGTGGTGTGTTAAGAGCATTAGAATGTGACATGGGGTCAAGATTGGAGGGATTTGTTATTTCTTGCCATAGAATGTCTGCCTCTGCTGCTACAGCTCTTGGGTCTTCGAATGAACACTTGGATAACAAGATCCTAATATCATCTGACATTCATTCTAAAAAGAGCTGCTCAAACAGCTGCCAGGTACAGCATTATTTCTGAAGGGGCACAGTCTCCCAGCCCATCGAGGTTTAGTAGTTTGGCTGCTCTTTCTCTACGGGACGTACCATATATACATAATAAAAGTGCTTTTAAAGTGTCATACTTGCTGGAACGTGGTGGATCCTATAGGAAGTTGCCGACCCTCTTAGCGACGTCCTGGTCCAGAGCACTGACAAGTTGGTAATAACGAGTGGTGTCCAACTTGACTTTGCAAAGGTGAAATTGTGCTTCAGCCTGTTGGATCCACAGTTTAGGCTCAGCTGTCCAGAAAGTTGGCAGTTTCACAATGACGGCTGCAGTGTCCATGATTGAAAAACTACATTTTTGATCACGTCAGGGTCACCAATTGTGGCCACTGGAATCAAAGTGGACACGATGATATAAACACACCAGATGTTTCTTCAGTGGATCAAACAGATTTATTGTTCAGATGTGCACAACCTTTTAAAAGCTCAAATCACACAGCAGACATGCATTGACGTCATCATGCACTGATGTCACATGGCTGGTTCAATGCCTTTTGGGAGTTGTAATGCCACCATAGCTCCGCTACTCTATCTTTAATATAGTATCTAATTTTCTCCAAGCTTAAGTAAGATATTACATCATGTGACCAAAGTACATGGGTTGATGAAGAATCATCCTTCCATTTCAGTAAAATTGCTCGTCTGGCTACTAAAACTGTTCCCTGAGTTGCAGACAGAGCTATATCTGGCTCATGCGAAAAACCAAACTGAGTAATTAAAGGTCAAGGCTCTATTTTGATTTTATAAACCATGGATAAAGTATGGAAAATGTCTTTCCAAATACTCTCTAAATTTGGGCATTCCCAAAACACGTGGATCAGGGAAGCGTCAAAAACTTTGTTTTTCACACATAGTGGATCAATAACTGCATAAAAGCAAGATAGTTTAAGTTTAGACATGTACCACTTAATTGTAAAACATGATGCCTTGCACAAAATGAAGGGTCATTAATCAAGTGAAGAGTAGAGTATAAGTCCTCATCTGAAAAGGTTATATTCAAATCTTGTTCCCAATCACTCTTAATCCCAGCCATCGAGGCTGATCTTAAATCCAATAATTCATTGTAAGTATATGATATTAATCCATCTTGAAGAAAAATTGTGTTAAAAACAAATCAAGAATATTAGTGTCCAAAATTGAAGGAAAATCTGAAAGCTTCAATTGACCTAAATGTCTAATTTGTAAATAACTAAAAAATGTCTATTGGAAAGATTAACTTTGGCAGATAATTGTTAAAAAGAAGCAAAGTTATCTCAAATAAAAAGATCCTTATAATTTCAAATGCCTAACCCAGTGGTTTTCAACCTTTTCCTTTCCACTCACGTACCACTTTAACTAATCCCTATGCCATCGGTGCTCTGTGATTAGTAAGGGATTGCTTAAGGTGGTATGTTGGTGGAAAGAAAATGTTTGAAAACCACTGTTTTAATTGTACATCATTGACTCGTTATGTGCATGGTTTCATAACTCCAAAGGAAATGGGCCAATCACAATTTTTCTCAAGCAAAATAATCACCAAGAATTGGGACTAGAGCAGAGATTCTCAACATTCCCTTCCCACTCACATACCACCTTAAGCAATCCCTTACTAATCACAGAGCACCGATGACATAGAGAATACCTAAAGTGTTATGTCCCGCATCGGACTTGTCAGCCACAAACGAGCCTGCAGCTGACGTGGACTTTTTAACCCCTCCATAAATCTTCGTCCGCGAAGCCAAGCCAAAGATGAGAGTGGAAAGAAAAAGGTTGAGAACCACTGGCCTAACCTAAACAATTCCTTAAAACCTACATCCATCTTCAATGGTTAAAAAAAATGATTATATTTACAATAGGGCTCACCAGGGAAAACCCATTAAGACCAAAAAATTTCCTAACTTGGGCCCATATTCTTAATCTATGTTAATTAACAGGTTAGATATCAATTTAGAAAGAAACATTGCTAAAAAAGGAACCTAAGATTGCTAACATCGATGTTTTGTTGGAACAATGCAATTTGATTTCAAACCAAGATGGATGATTCACTGCCTTATTAAAATGTAATAATAAAAGTAGATTACTTATATTATTCCCCCAAAAGAAGTGATGATCGCCTATTTTGATTAGTTTTTTGAAGATGGGTTTCATTTACATGTGGTTCTTTTCCCTGCCACATGTGGAAGAAAGAATCAAATCTGAAGAACTAAAAAAAGATTTAGGAATAAAAATAGCTAACCTTTGAAAAAGATAGAGAAGTTTAGACAATATGTTCATTTTAATGGAATTAATATGGCCCATCATTTTAATAGATAAAGGTCACCATCCCAATAGTAATGGTTTAATCTTATTAAGTAGCACCAGAAAACTCTCTTGCAAAGTTTTTTTACTGTAATTGTAATTACTAAATATTGTAATTGTTCTTCCACTATTTTAACAGGAATTTAGAATAAATAGCAGAAAGTAATTCACTTTTATGCAAATTTATTTTATAACCTGAGAATTGACTAAATTGGGCAAATAAGGTTAATATACTAGGTATGGTAATCTCAGGAATTGAAATGAAAAGTAAAAGATTATCTGCATAAAGAGAAACTTTATGTTTAATTCCATATCTAGTTATACCTTTAAATTTTCGACACTGTCAGAGAGCAATGGCTAAGGACTCCAGCACAAAACTTAATGAGGCAAACATTTCAACAGGGCATCCTTCAGGACCTGGAGTTGACTAGATTGTAAAGAGGAAATTGCAAAAAAAGTATTTCCCTTCCCAACCTCCCAGCTCTGCCATACTAAGTTCACCAAAAAACATTGTAAGCTCACTCACTTTTGCTGAAGGTCTTATATTAAAAAATAGAATATTTAATAAATTTTCCCCCAAGTAAAGACAGATTCTATGAAGAAGTTAACTCAAGTGAGAATACCGATCTTGCTGTAAGGATAAGCAATATCAGCAAATGTGCAGTAGAGTCGTGTCTCATTTCCACTATCAGCCAAGGTGAATAAACCTGTGTAATCACATCAGCAAAACATTAAACCTAAACTTCCATAATAATATCTGCTCATTAAAAATTAAAAAGGTTGCATAAAATATAAAAATACCCATTTTATTTTCAAAAATCAGTAACTTAAACACAAACCCTTATATTTGATTATTATAACATTTTCCCAGACTTAAAATAGGTCAAACACGTATATATTATTTCAATGCTGACCTCAACTTTGCGTGCTCCTATAATAAACTAACAAAACAAGCCAACTTTCACACAACCAAACAATAAATTGTGGCAGCTCGCCCACACAACAAGTGAACCGGCTCACGGAGTAACGGGCAAGTCCATGGCAGATCTGACTGTGAGAGCTCTGGGTGCAGGGCAAGTCCACAGCCTAATGGCTGATGTCATAAAGGTCCCAGGAATCGCGAGCATCATCGGGTTCCGAAGGATTTAAAAGCATGAGAGAGCTCTATTAAAGTATGTTGGTTCAACTCACTTTTGACTCTGTGTGGTCCTTTCACTTGCTACGTGTCTAGTGCGAGTGCAAAACTACTGTACCTATACTATATCACTTGCGATATTAATAAATGAAAAATTAAGAGACGAAAACTATCAGTCACTAATGTAAAATTAGTACAGTCTATTTAAATCTTAATACCAAGAATAAACAAAATAAACAAAATAAAAAATTACAATTAAATAAACATAATTATTAGATCAATTAACCCATCAATTAACAAAAGGAAAAAAAAATCTGACTTTCCCCACTAGAGAGAAATAAAAACCCTTCAGAATAAAAAATAACTTCAGACAGGGTATCAACTCCTATTGGACTTGAAGTTCAAACATAGTCAGCCTGAACTTTACGAGCATCCTCCTCCGAGTCTAAGAATTTCTTGCAGTCATTTTCCATAGTGATCCTCAGACAAGGTGGATGCAGAAAAGCAGGTCTGAGTCCTTTGTTGTAAAGTGCAGCCCTTAACACCTCTACATTTTTTTCCGCATCTCCATGACTTCAGGGCAGAAATCTTTAGTGAATCTAATTTGCTGACCCAGAGAGCTCAGATTTCTTTTGCTACGGGCTTCATGGATAACATACTCCTTTCCTTGAAAAAATGAAAACAAAGAATTTCCAAACTTGGGCAATTTTCTAAAGTAGGCTTTGGAATCAAGCATGGGCTCAGTAACAAAAAAACTCTTTTTCAAACACCTTCGTAAGTAATTTAGAGAAAATGTCAGTTAACTGGACTTTCTCAGAATCTTCCTTTGAGCCCAAAATGTGAATGTTTTGACATCTGCTCCTGCTCTCCATGTCAACCACCATCGAGGTTAACAAGTTTGCTCGCTGCCATTTCTTCACGAGTTTCTAGCTCCTCATTTCAGTTATTAACAGATACCCATTCAAGCACGACAACATCCAAACGATCTTCATTTGCTGAAATTGATTTAGAACCTTTTCAAGCTTGGAATCAATCTGTTGTTGGCATTCCTTCACCGCTACAGTTATTCCTTCTGTTATCTCCCATGATTGTTTTTTCATCATGACCGAAATGAGGTCTGATATCAAAGGGGCAGTTTCTTTTTTTTTGCCATTTTTGGCTGCCTTGGCACCTCTAGTTGTCGTCATTTTCAGAAACACTCATATTGTAATGGCCCACTAACTGGGATGCGACCTGGTACACAACATGGCAGATGAACATGACAACCACATAAACCACATGGGGGCCAATGTCCTTCATCCCAGATGACCACCCGCTTAGCGGGAAACAGCAAGCAACAGTGGGAACGCCACCCAGTTGGAGATTGGCATTGCCGTGATATCACTCCCAAAGTCATCAACAGGGAGAGAATATAAGCAGAGTTGCCAGTGCAATAAATCGGTCCTTGACTTCGACTTCTTGTGTGTGTGTCATTTTTTCCACATTTTGTGATAGCGTGCACACTATTTTGGTGACTTGGTAGGTCCAACCACCAGTCCGACCCGAAGATGATGGGACAAGCAGGTCTTCATGCAGTTTTGTTGAAACTGCCAGTGTTCTGGGTGTCGCAGCCAGACGTGTGGTTTGAACAGGCCGAGGCCCAGTTCCATCTTTAATAGATCAATATCGTCGACACTTGTTTTTACTATGCGGTGAGCTCACTCGACCAGGAGACAGCAGCAACAGTTATTGACTTCCTACAGAAGCCTCTGGAGCAAGGCAAATACGATGCCCTCAAGGAGCTATTAACCCGCACTTTCAGGCTCTCATAGCGCGAGTGTGCCACACAATTGTTGCATATGGATTGTTTGGGAGACAAGGCCCCATCTCCCCTCATGAGTAAGATGCTTGCCGTTGTTGAGAGAAACAGGCCTTGTCTGTTCTTCATGCAGATTTTCCTGGAGCAGATGCTTGAGGATATCTGACTCTTGCTCACCGATGAGGACTTCAGCAACCCCAGGAAAGTCACAGCCCAGGCAGATGTGCTCTGGAGTGTGAAGAAAGAAAATGGCGCCTCAGTGGACCAGATCTCTAGGCCCCACACACAGCCAGCAACAAGGTCACAGCAAACAGAGAGGAAAGTGGACCCCGACCTAATAGCATTGCTAGTATCATCAATGATGGGGTGCAGTCGCCCACCCTGCGCATTTCAGAGAAATGCCATGGCCAACTATTTTCAATGGCTGCACCGGTTGGCCAACATGACAGCCTCCTCCACATGTGAGACTGTCTGTCAGGAAGGCGCTTCCTCATGGACACCAGTGGCAAAATAAGTGTCCTTCCCCCCTTGGCAAAATGGGTCCGGCACAGAGGGCAGTGAACAGCCCCACCATATGAACATTCGGCACCTGCACCTACCCCTTCCACTTCTGCAGCAATTGGTTCATGTGGACATTCACGATTGTGGCTGTAGGACACCAAAAGCAGTGAACAGTGCTCCGATCACCAGATCTAGTGGGGGGGGGGGAGGTTTGTCAAGTAGCGGCCCACTCACATGAACTGGTACACAAAATGGCTGACGAATGCATAAACTGTGCAGACTCCACAGGGGCCAATGACCTTCATCCCAGGTGACCACCTGCACAGCGGGAAACAACAAGCCACGGTGGGAACACTGGCCCATCGGAGATCAGCACTGCTGAGACATCACTCCTGTCATCAGCAATGGGAAGAGAATATATGCAGAGCTGACAGTGCAATAAATCAGCCTTCTACTTCAACTTGTGTGTCTTCTTTCCACACTTCATAGTAGCGCTACAATATGTTACAATATTAAATATTGAAGGAATAATGTTTAAGCCCCTTTAGCTGAAAAAAAATTATGTTAAATGAGTGGGAAATATTTGAAAGCTGGCAGGAACTCTCAACTACTACTC
Source organism: Narcine bancroftii (assembly GCF_036971445.1). NCBI lineage: Eukaryota > Metazoa > Chordata > Chondrichthyes > Torpediniformes > Narcinidae > Narcine > Narcine bancroftii. The sequence continues at coordinate 209,235,796 of NC_091469.1, forward strand.
CCTACACCATGTAGTCACCAGCCAGAAGTCCGTGAATAGCTTGGTAAATCGGTCAGCACAGATCTTTACAACTCGGCTTGACTTGAAGACATGGGTTCAGGGTGAAAGGAGAAAGATAAGGGGGATCTTTTTCACACAGAGAGTGGTGGGAGTGTGGAACAAGCTGTCAGCTGAAGCGGTGAATGCGGGCTCAAGTTTAACATTGTTTTAAAATCTGGACCGGTACCTGAACGGAGGGCTAGGGACAGGGTGAGTGGGACTCGGCAGTATAACAGCTCGGAACATACTAAGAAGGCTGAATGGCCTTGTTTGTGCGCTACAATGTTCTGTGGTTCTATGAATGTTATTCTCACAGACTTGCTCATTCCCTTCTCATTTTCTGTCTATATTTGATGCAATCCCCATTCGACCATTTGAAAGAAATGAAAGCTCATTCCAGATAGTTCCCAATTCCCTACACATCTGTACCTGAACATTAGGGTAATTAGGCAATTGGCTGTTTTTGAAATCTTAGAAACATTTTTTAAAGGCCGGTACCACCCTTTTAATCAGTTCATTCTTGACTTATTCCCCATTGACCACATCATTCCCCACACCAAAGCAGAATGTTGGCAAGGGGCAGTCTCAGTAGTGCTGAGAAAACCACTCAATTTTTAAATTGATCCTCGGTCTTTCCAGAGCAAGAGCACGCTCTAATTTATAAGGCACATGCGCTGACTGAGTAAGTAGGAAGAATTACACATCGACACATGTGCTTGTTCTACTCCATTGTTTGTGCTAATGCAAACAGTATCAACTTTGTCAAATTATTTGGTGTCAACTCAAGCAAATTACACAATGGAAATGTGAGACCCACTGCTGAAAACAGCCTCACAGTATAACTGCTTTCCATGGGAAGACAAAGTTTTTAAAGCTCAGGAACAAGAAAAGATGTCAGCAAACGAGTAATGAACATAATTTACCCAGGTTTGGCAGAGAGGCAGAGGCAAAAGAGTCTTTCTCATCTGTGTTTACAGGTATGCGCTGGTTAACATCGCGATACATTCTATGAAAATGGAAATTATGCAATGTGGATGTAGTGTGAAAACCATATTATTCAAGATTCAATTTATTGTAATAGTAATAAAACAGTGTCATATTACATAAAATTTATTTTTCCCTGCTGCAAGGCAGACAGATTCGCCACAGAACTTGCCTGTGCCTCTTCCAGTCAGACTTATAGTCAGAGAGAGAGAAGCAAAAAGGATCCCCCCACCCCCCCACGAGTCACCGAGTGTCTGTAGATGTATACTTAGCAAAGTATATGCTTAGCAAAGTCATATGAGACACTGCAGTGTACCTGTAAACTTTTTATTTGTAATTAAAGATCAGTGTGGGGACTGACACTGGGCTGCGGGGAGAGAGCGGGGCAGTGGGATCAGTGTGGGGACTGACACTGGGCTGCGGGGAGAGAGCGGGGCAGTGGGATCAGTGTGGGGACTGACACTGGGCTGCGGGGAGAGAGCGGGGCAGTGGGATCAGTGTGGGGACCGACAGGTCTGTGGCGAGAAAGCAGGGCAGTGGGCAAAGTGTGGGGAATGATGCAGAGCTGTAGGGGGAGAGCGGGGCAGTGGGATCAGTGTGGGGACTGACAAAGGGCTGTGGGGTAAAAGCAGGGCAGTGGAATTAATGTGGAGACTGACACGGGGCTGTGTGGAGAGCGGGGCAGTGGGATCAGTGTGGGGACTGATACAGGGTTGTGGGGAGAGAACGGGGCAGTGGGACCAGTGTGGGGACCGACAGGTCTGTGGCGAGAAAGCAGGGCAGTGGGCAAAGTGTGGGGAATGATGCAGAGCTGTAGGGGGAGAGCGGGGCAGTGGGATCAGTGTGGGGACTGACAAAGGGCTGTGGGGTAAAAGCAGGGCAGTGGAATTAATGTGGAGACTGACACGGGGCTGTGTGGAGAGCGGGGCAGTGGGATCAGTGTGGGGACTGATACAGGGTTGTGGGGAGAGAGCGGGGCAGTGGGATCAGTGTGGGGACTGACACAGGGCTGTGGGGAGAGCGCAGGGCAGTGGGATTAGTGTGGGGACTGATACAGAGCTGTAGGGGGAGAGCGGGGCAGTGGGATCAGTGTGGGGACTGACACAGGGCTGTGGGGAGAGCGCAGGGCAGTGGGATTAGTGTGGGGACTGATACAGAGCTGTAGGGGGAGAGTGGGGCAGTGGGATCAGTGTGGGTACTGACACAGGGCTGTGGGAAAAAAGCAGGGCAGTGGGATCAATATGGGGACCAATACGGGGCTGTGGGGAAAAAAGGGGCAGTGGCATCAGTGTGTGGACCAACACCGAGGCTATGGGGAGAGAGCATGGTAGTGGGATCAGTTTGAATATACAGTATACAATTTCCTATAGTGAGCGATCGCTTTTTCTAAATGTGGTCTTACTCACGGTATCTGAAAAATTATGGTACAACGGACGTATAGGCAGTTGGACGTTGCCCAAACAGACGTTAAGCAGCGCATACCTGTATTGCTGAATAGGTTTCAAGTGATAAAAGTTCTTCAGAGCAACATGCTAAACCATGGCCATATTAGCATGTGGGAAAAATAGCGAAACTTTCAGACTGATTATCTTAAATGCCTATTTACGTGGATCTGTCAAGCAGCTGGAGATAGTACGTAATTAGTAACAGGAGAGCAGATTATTTAAATATGAGCCCAACATCAGCTGCAATATTTCCCTTCAATTACTTTTTTTAATTCAAAGTGCACCGAGTATTAATTTACAGATTAGGGACATGATATTGAGGCTGGTGAGCCCACATTTGGAGTATTGTGAGCAGTTTTGGGCTCCTTGTTTAAGAAAAGATGTGCTGACATTGGAGAGGGTTCAAAGGAGGTTCACTAGGATGGTTCTGGGAACGAAAAGATCATCATATGAGGAGTGTTTGACAGCTCTTGACCCCTATTCCTTGGAATTTAGGTTGATGAGAGGGGATCTCATTGAAACATTTGAAAGGTGTGGACAGAGTAGATGTAGAAAGGTTGTTTCGCATGGCGGGAGAGTCAAGGACAAGAGGGCACAATTCCACGATCGAAGGATGTCCACTTAGAACAGAGATCATAGACCCCCACCACCCAGGCCATGCCCTCTTCACTCTGCTACCATTGGGGAAAAGGTACAGAAGCTTAAAGACGAGCAGTCAGTGACACAAGGACAGCTTCTTTGCCGCTGCCATCAGATTCCTGAATAATCAGTGAACCAAAGACACTGCCTTACTTTTCCTGCACTGTTATAATTGTAATTTTATTTTTTATAGTCATGTTGTAAGATGGTTAGAATATGAATGTTTGCTCTATGACGCTGCCACAAAACACCAAATTTCATGACTTGTTCATGAAAATAAATCGTGATTCTGATTCTGATGCGTAGGAATTTCTTCAGCATAGAGAGTGGTAAATCTGTAGAATTTGGTGCCGCAGGCAGTTGTGGAGGCCAGGTCATTGGGTGTATTTAAGGCAGTGATTGATAGATATATGCTTAACCAGGGCATCAAAGGCTATGGGGAGAAGGTCAGAAAGTGGGGCTGTGGGAAAATGGATCAGCTCATGGGCTGAATTGCCCATTTCTGCTCCAGGTCTTAGTGGTCTTATAGTTAAACGATGAGGCTGTAAATTTTATATTTCTTTAACATAAGGATATTAAATGTTCTTATCTTGTACGTCCCATCCAACCACCAAGCACTTCATGCCTTTCCTGACCTTTCACTTAATTAGCTTGTGGCAACGCACATAACTGAAGCGGCAAACCGGCCCCACTTGTCATGCGCAGTCAGCAGGCCAGCCGTGTCAAAGATGGCGTCGCAGGTCCTTCTCTTCCGGTTCAGACCGGAAGAGCATGTGCATGCTTGCGTCAATACGACATAAGTTCCGGAATGTGAGGGGTGGGCTGAGAACAGCCTTAAAGGCTGCGGGGCGAACTTCAAAGCTCACAGCCTATCGTCTCAGTCTTTTCACCATGCTCGCTCACCACTTGCTACAGGCTCACCAAATTTTAAATTTGACTTTTTATTTATCTTAATATTTGCTAATCCACAAAAGAATTTCAAGTTTATTTTTAAATTTCTAATTATTAAAGGAACACACTTCATTTTTCCAAATGTGTTGGAAAAACCATCAGACCCTGTTACAAATGATCAAGTACACCAGACCAGTAAACACTGCCATTCAAAGGATTTTATCATGCTGTTTTCTATCACTTACACTCTCTTGATCCACTGCTGAAGAAACTGTCAGCACATTGGCGATGCATTTGAATGTTCATCCTGTCCAAGTTGATCAGGCAGTGGTCAGCGCAGAACATCCTGAGGGACAAGGACTCAATGGATACTGTGACATGGTTCCCTCAACAGACTGTCACGAACAACTGAGAGAACTCACTAACACGCACTAGGGCCTGTCTGGCAGTGAGAGGTGGCTCCTGGTCAGATTCTCGTGCCAATAGAATATCATCCCTAAAGCTTACTGCCCTCGAGACACCTGTGATGGGAAGGAGATAATTGTTCACCTCTTTTCAGACTGTGGATTTGTTAATTTTGTGTGGCGCAGGGTCCTTGTTACGGTTCATTCCCAGCAGCAATGTAACAAAGTATACACTGATAGCTGGGCTGTACTAGGGAATGCAGCAGAGACACACATCCAGTACTGTTTGGAGATCAAGAACTCAGTGAAAGACTCTCTTTGGTTTGCCCTAAACCTGTTGATATTCAACCACAGTTTGATGTGAGCAAGAGATTGCTGCCTCACTCTGAGCTGAAGAAGTTTGTGCTGAGATTTGGTGCAGCCAATGTAAGAGCTCTGTGGGAAAGGACCACAGTGCAGGATCTTTCTGCTGACGGATATTGAGGGATCAGATTGGTGGGGAAGCCTCTCAAGCAAGAGTAGGGAAAGTAACCCTGGGGTGGGGGTGGGCGGATGTGGGGAACATTAAAGGCAAAGGGTGCAATAAATGTTTAATGCTGCAATGTACAGTAACAGAATATACAAACAAATATGACACTACAAATGTGAAAACACCTTGTGTTGTATACATGTTTTTATCCTGAATAAAGTTTATTTTGAAAGAAACCTAACTCAACAAAACAGCGATGTAATTGTAATGCAACTTCAGTTGTTTTTGCTCTTTAACAGGGGTTTGAAAATGACTTACCATCATACTTCTTAAAGTGGTACCTGTTAAAGTGCTGACATTTGATGGAGAATAGGGCAGTCAGTGATCCTAAAACAACTCATTTCCAAAGTAATGTTACATGACTGTGTAAGAATCGGACATAAAATAACAAAAGATTGAACTTCATTCCTCAGCTAGGCTTTGATTGTGTTGTAGGCCAAGAATATAACAAATAGGAGCAGGAGTCAGATATTCAGCTTGCAGAACCTGCTCTGTCCTTCACTGAGATCATGGCTGATTGTGTCGTGGACTTGCCTCCATCTAATTGCCTTTTCCCCAGAACCCTGAATTCCACAACTATGCAAAACTATGTCAGGCCAGAGAAAAGGCAAAATATCAAGCCAAGAAAAGAGGCAAAAATCCCATTCCTTTTCCAAATGAAGCTGTAGAGCAGACTGCTCAGACTTTTTCTTTCCACTCACATACTGCCTTAGGTAATCCCTATGCCATAGGTGCTGTTGTGTTGAGAGAAAGAGTGTCAGGTTGGGAGGGTTCACAGAGAGTTTGGATGCAAGAGTTTGTAATTAATAGAAGAGCATAGGAAAATCCGTGCACAATTTAATAAAACATTAATGTGCCATTTATGAAAGACCATGGAAAAATTGTAACAGGAAACAAACAGGGGAGAATGTAAAACAGTACACTATTACTAATTCACTCAGTCAATGCATTTGCACATGATAAGCAGGGGTTCTACACACCTTCCCAGACCCATGATCATTTGGAGGTGTGGCTCCACTGTGAGTATTGATCTATAGCAATACTATGGCTCAGCTTCAGTGTAGTGCACACCTTACCCACAACCCTTCCAAGCGACGTACACAGTAGTGGCCTGGGGCTTGGGCCACATAGCAGAGAGAGCGAATGTGCTCTGTGCTGGTGCTAAATATCGGGATCTAGCCAATAATGACACTAGGTGATTTGAAGTAGCCAATGGCAAGGTGTGCACTAACTAGTGGCCAGAGCCCAACCTTAACGACACCATCTGCAAACCGTAACTTTGCATCTACAAATTGTAACTTTGAATGAAACAAAAATTGCACCACATACTGACAGGTGATGTGACATCTGAATGAGTTTCAGTTGGATAGGCCACATGACCACCTGCAATACATACACCAGGGAGGCCACCCATAACAGGTGCTCTGTGATTAGTAAATGATCACTTAAGGTGGTATGTTAGTGGAAAGAAAAAGTTTGATAACCACTGAACTATTGCATAGTTGAGGCCTTCAACAGATAAAGCTCATGTTATTTTCTGATTTCTTATCATTGGAAACAGACATGGCAGTAGCTCATTTAACCTTGAATGATAAAATGTTATGTTTTCTGCATTAAATGTTGATACACACTATCAATGACTTATAGCCAGGTAAAGGGGGAGGGGTTAAAAGGGATCGAGTCATCAGTGGGAGGGCCAGTCACTTATACACAGGACAGCACAGAAAAGTATATACATATCACCACAAATGCACTGCACTATTTGTTTTTTTTTCCAAATTGATTCTTGACTCTGGGTGGTTGGTGAAGCCCTCTGTTTATTTAATATTTTTATTTGGACATGTGAATCTCACTTTACTTACTCCTGCAAATTACTACTGACTTGCTTCTGTCCTTGGCTTATTCCACCCCCTTTTCTTCTTCCCTTAACCACCACACATCAAAGGTCTCACTGGAATGTTAGTGGCCCAGTTCTCTCCCAACAGTTGTGCCTAACCTACGGAGTATTTTCAATATTTTCTGTTTGCTTCCCCATTGACTTTCTGAAGACTCCGTTGACCACCACTGTATTTTTTCGCCACATGACCTCTCAATTTCCCTGTCACTTCTCCGTTGTTAATATTTTTAGTTTCAAGGCATAACTTCTGCAAGGAACAAGGACCACAAAGGGAATAAATACATTTCCTTTCTCATTTAATTTGGTTAAAAAGTACAATTTTTCTTTAGAAATGCCTTCCTTGGTCTAGATCTGAGAGGAGGGAGGGAATCCAACATCATCTGGAGAATAACAACTTGAGAATCAATAAATTGGGGTTTGGATCCTCCTGCACATTTAGGATTTTTTTTGCCTTAGATTTCCTTTATTTTGTCTATCAAGTTAAATGTAATTAAATTGATAATTTACCTTTTTTATATATACTTTATTTAAAATGTGATCAATACATGTGGTTTGTGTGTGTGTGTGTGTGTGTGTGTGTGTGTGTGTGTGTGTGTGTGTGTGTGTGTGTGTGTGTGTGTGTGTGTGTGTGTAGAGAGAGAGAGAGAGAGAGAGAGAGAGAGAGAGAGAGAGAGAGAAAAAAAGTAAATAGAAGAAATCCCCTACTACTCACCCCCACCCTCTTCCCTTCAATCTCCCACAAATGCAAAGATGAAGAAAAAAAATGAAAAAGAGCAGGACAAAAGAACTACATCAGGACTATTTCACTTTTCAATATCATTTGGAGACCTATAAGAGAAAGTGAATGTTCAAGATTCATTTAAATATTAATACCCACACTTTGTAAATATTTTCCAAATGTGTGATATTTATCTCTTAAATTATCAGTAATTTTCTCAAGTGGAATACAACTCTGAAAGTCCAGATGTCATCTCTCCATTTCCATATCAATATCTGACTTCCAAGTTACAGCAGTACATTTTCAAGCTTTTGCCAAAGCAATTTGGGAAAATTTTACTTGATACATATTCAATTATAATTTAGATTTAACCCTCTAATATCTCCCAGTAAAAAATAGCATTGGATCCTGTGGGAATTTTACCCCAATTATTTGTTCTAATAAATTACCTATTTCAAACCAAAAAGGTTTAACACTGGAACACTGCCAAGTTGAATGTGGAAATGTACTAACTTCCTGTCCACATCTAAAACATAAATCCAAGTAATGATGAGTCTTTTCATGTAACTTTTGTGGTGTTAAATATAACTGATGAATAAAATCATGCACATATATCTCACATTTATTGTATTTTTCATACTTTCTCTACATATCTCAGTCCATTTATATTCATCTACCTGTTTATTTAAATCTACTTCCCATCTATGTCTAGATTTATAAACCCCTTCCTTCCAAGCTTTCTTTTGTAATAATTTATATATAGTTGAATTAAAAAAGAATGTTACTCACTGGATGCAAACTTTCATAATTGTCAGATCAAGTGACAGACTATTAGAAATCAAAGCCTTATAATACAGAAACATTTCAGTGTTTAGATAAACTGAACTAAACTGGTAAAGGGCTCAAAAAAACACTGGAATTAACTATTTCTTTTCATACTTATAAGTTTTTCTTTAAATACTGTATCAAGATAAAATTCAGGACTTGATCCATCAGACACCTATATCAATCAAATTTTTTTTTTCAGATTTCTTGTGATGTTTTCACACACAGCAGTATTAATGAGGGGTGATGAAATGGGACTGAAAGCAAATTGACTTGACTTTTCACCCACATTGCTAATTTAAGTGTCTTGTATTTTCACACCCAAATTTTTGATCCCTCAGAGATAAATCACAGTATCTCTGCCAAGAGAATTCCTTAGATTGATTTATGAACATGCTGATGAAATCAAGTGCCATCAAACCTGACTTCCTTCATGTCATTTGCTGCCCTTAAAAGGTTTGACAAAATTGTATTTACAACTCCAAATGTTTGAGAATTCTTGTAATGAGTAGTCGGTGCAGCTGGTTTTCCAGCATCCTGTTACAGAACACTCATTCCTAGATGGTTAGAAGTTAAAGGAATTGAATTGATGGAAGTCAAATTCAAAAATACAAAACTGGCTTAAAGAAAATGATTTGGCATGAGATAAGAGCATCAAGACTTCCTTTTGAGCTTGTTGCCATGTCGATAATGCTAAGCAGGTTTTTCGTGTGACCCACCAACTGTTATCAATTAGAAAAGTCTGCCTTATTTTAGTTTACCATCTCAAAAGTCTCCAAGCTTTGTGTTACACCGCTTATCAGAAATTGTATTAAGACAATTATAATGAAAGGCTTTTATTATTTGGAAGAGATAAATGATAATCTCTACATTGGTGAAAATCTGACAGGCAATCCACACATTCTTCCTGATATTTCTATATTCTATATTGATCAAGCTTGATATATATCTACAGTCATGGGATTTAGTTCATTAAGTCAGTTTGTCTTTGCCAGCACATTTAAAACAAAGTAATCCCAGAATTAAAATGTTGGGACTCATTTCTGACATTCAGTTAATGAAAGTTGTGTCATGGAGATTCGGAAAGAAAGAAGCAACATTTCATGGTTGATTTCCAATCATTAGTGGAGACTTGTCTGCTGAGAGTACATCTTCAAAATTTGGTTTGTGCTTCATTACAACTCTGCAAGACAAACATGGACAGCTTCCTTTGGAACTGATGACAAATTATATTTGAAAAGCAGGGAGCAGAAATCTGTATGCCAAATTTGTTTCTAAAATGTTGTTCACTTGACACCTTCCCACAGAAATAGATTTGTTCCCCGAATAATTTGCAAGAAATTCTGCAATACATCCCTGAACTTGCTTTTAGATTTGTATTTCAAGCTGATGAATGTAATGATACTGAGAAGCCTGTCTGTTACAAGCAGTGAGAGAGAAAAATACAGAACAAGGAAAAAAAACAATATAATACACAAACAGTAGTAAATCACGAAAATCTGTAGACACTGTAGTTGAAGTAAAAACACAAAATGCGTACCTTGATGAAGGGCTAGAGGCCAAAACGTCAGTTATGTATTTTTATCTTTGCTACATAAAGGGCACTGTATGACCTGGTGAGTTTCTCCAGGTTTTTGAGTTTTTACATAATACACAAACATGCTAGATAAACCTGACAAAGGCAAACTTCTTCAGGGCAGGCATCCCTCGAAGGGAAAGAAGTCAAAAGGCCCAGGCCTGAAATGTTGATTATTCTTTATTTCCTATGGATGGAATGTGGCCTACTGCGTTTTCTCCAGCATGTTTGTGTATTACACTCAGTCCACGTATCGGCAGACTTTCTTGTTTATGGTGGCAAAATTAGTGTAGCATGATGGTGCAACACTATTACATGTCAGTGACCTGGTTTTGATACTGGCTCTGTCTGTAAGGCATTTGTACATTCTTCCCTTGTCTGCGTGGGTTTTTTCCCAGAACCTCTGGCTTCCTCCCACATTCGAAAGACGTACAGGGTTTGTAGGTTAATTGAGTGTATTTGTGAGGCGCACGCTCATGGGTCAGAAGGGACAGTAACCATTTTCTATCTCTACATTAAATGTTAAAAATAATAAAACATATATGTAGCAAAGCATATCCCTGGATACTAGTGCTTTTGGAGAACGACTGATTTCAGAGAGGTTCACTTAAACCATCCTTTCCATTTAATGCAAACTCAGACTGAGCTCGTCACTGCCATCCGATTGCCTTCCCTTAGTTAGAGGTCTAGGCAGACTGTAGATATATATCAAGCTTGATCAATATTTCTCATGCATCTGATTTGCACCTAATGACGTAACTTTTCCAATAACACCCATTTCTGCACTTTCTGGCATCATTTGGAGCTTTTTGATACAACTTTTGACATTCCTTGAACAGTTTTGCTCTGTTATTTTAGACATTCTGCTGATACCAGAATACTTGATTGCGTGACTTTAGAATCTTGAAAGGTTGCTCAACTATTCAAAATTGACTAACAGTGAGTGCTTTCTCCAAAGTTCAGACACTGTTATACTTGTGCCATTGTTCATCATCAATGACCTGAGTGCTGATAGTCACCTATTACTAGAGGTATTCTCCTGGAATAGACTAGCAAAGCAAGGTTGTTGGGGAACCGAGGAAAGGAGACGAAGTCATTCCTGTTTGAGATGGCATGTTCTGAGACATCCTACCCTAGCTGAACACCAATGATTAAAAAAAATGCATTTACAGGCCCAGAATAACATCCCAGGACTTCCACCACAAAGAAAAAAAACAAATGCTAACGGCAGATCTACAACCTCGCTCACTTCCCTGGGTTCTGCCCTCTGTCAGGTTAACGTCTTTCATGCTCCTTGCTGAAGAATTGTTCCAGCTACAGCAGATTTCTACCATTCCTCTCTATTTAGTCTTTACATTGCATCATAGAAGTCATCCAGGCACTGTATCAATATAGAGGTGGTCTTGTTTTGTTTTAAGACTACACAAAAGAGTCTGGAAAAACAACCAATTGAAAAACCTCACAAAGATAAGCGTATACAGAGCCGTTGTCATACCCACACTCCTGTTCGGCTCCGAATCATGGGTCCTCTACCGGCACCAACTACGGCTCCTAGAACGCTTCCACCAGCGTTGTCTCCGCTCCATCCTCAACATCCATTGGAGCGCTTTCATCCCTAACGTCGAAGTACTCGAGATGGCAGAGGTCGACAGCATCGAGTCCACGCTGCTGAAGATCCAGCTGCGCTGGGTGGGTCACGTCTCCAGAATGGAGGACCATCGCCTTCCCAAGATCGTGTTATATGGCGAGCTCTCCACTGGCCACCGTGACAGAGGTGCACCAAAGAAAAGGTACAAGGACTGCCTAAAGAAATCTCTTGGTGCCTGCCACATTGACCACCGCCAGTGGGCTGATAACGCCTCAAACCGTGCATCTTGGCGCCTCACAGTTTGGCGGGCAGCAACCTCCTTTGAAGAAGACCGCAGAGCCCACCTCACTGACAAAAGGCAAAGGAGGAAAAACCCAACACCCAACCCCAACCAACCAATTTTCCCTTGCAACCGCTGCAATCGTGTCTGCCTGTCCCGCATCGGACTTGTCAGCCACAAACGAGCCTGCAGCTGACGTGGACTTTTTACCCCCTCCATAAATCTTCGTCCGCGAAGCCAAGCCAAAGAAGAATTTCAGAAAGAAGTAGATGGCATTTGGACTTGCCAGATTTACTACAAATGCAGAGAGCAATTACCTGCTATCCTTTGTTCAAAGGCAAACAACCAATGGCGTAGAGCTGTAACTCAACAAAGATAGTTTCAACTTCCTAACAAAGGTTCTGAAGATTTACTGACAGTGAATTCCCTGAATCTGGGAAGCCACCATGATGCACTCATTCTCATGGAGTCCAAATTGTTGTAGTTTCCACTAGCACGGCCAAGACAGATGATCATGCTCTTGACTTTTCTGGCTCCTCACACCAATTTGCAACCCAACTGCAGCCTCTGGACATTGCCATGTGGAGTGTCATGTGACTACAAAGACAGAAATTGAAATGCCATTTGCCTTCTGCCAACGAGATTCCTGTACCTGCATGAATCTGGGCCACTCTGCAGTATGTGGCTAATGGATGAACAGTCCTCATTGTGGAAGGTGCACAAGCTAAAGGAACAGCAAGAGAACAGAATGATTTATCTCGAAGTGGAGAACACCAATAGACCATTGCCCCAAAGAGCAATGGATGAAAGGAACAATTACATATTATATGGAATCCATAATAGTCTGCTGATTAAAAGAGCTCAAAGGTGTCCCTCTTAACAATACAGTCCACAGAACCCGCGAAACCTCACAGAAGTGCCCAAGAACTTTCATGATTGATTACCTGACAAGATAATTTCATAGCTGGAGACAAATTATCAATGCATCCTCATGAACAACACATAATTTAAATAACTGTGACCTTTCAATACGGTACATTATTCTCTCAGGAGTCGGCTTTCTGTTGAATCCAGACAGAATTCCTTTCACAACAAATAAATATGTGCATTGGAACATCCCAGCTCCTCTGGATATGACACCATTCCCTGATGACACCTTACCTTTTCTCTTGGGGTGAGATCTGCATTTGGGCAACATCTCTGTTCACCCCATATACAGACCTGCCCTTGGTTCTAACAAACGGCCTTTAACTGACAATGAAAACTAAGACACAGCATTACACTGAAGGGTTTAACCACTCAGTCCTAATGCTGGGGGCACCCTACAGGCGTTAACTGACCTATTAGAAGAGCTGACAGTGTTTTTAAACAAAAAATCTTGCAACCACAGGGGTCTGTGCCCAAGATGGCACTGTCTGTGCTTGGCAGCGGCCACAAGGGTTTTTAGACTCTGGAGAGCAGTGGACTGAAATGGGAAGAAACCCCCCCCCCCCCATTGAGAAGCAGAAGCAGAGAAGATATCCCTACATGATGGTAACCACCGTGGCAGACCAGTGAGGGGCTCAGAGGCTGAGGCACCCACACAGACTGTGGGCAACTTGTGGTCGGGGAGACTGCACAGGCTGTGGGCTGTTCAAAGTCTGACTCATGGAAACCAGGTATTCGAGCAGGGATTCGAGAGGGTTCTGAGGGCAAGAAGGGCTCTGGAAGGATGTCGGGCTCTGAAGGCTTCCTGGTCGCATTGGAGGTTTGGATCTGGAGCTTGGGTTGCCCATGGATTGAACATGAGTCTGTGCAGCTGCAGGGGATGTGGGAGCGCTAGAGATGAATCCACAGATACTCAGTGACTCTGAAGCGACTCTCTTTAGCTTCTCATTTTCTTGTACTGTATGGGGCACTGAGCGACATTGATGGCGACTGTCAGCCTTACGGCAGGTAGAAGTTTATTTCGAGCAATATAATAATTACATGATAATAAGGAATATTGATTTTTTTTAGACATACAACTTGGTCACAGGCCCTTTTGGCCATTGAGCCCATATCGCCCAATTACACCCAATTAACCTATAACTCCCGTACGTTTTGAATTTTGAATTTGTTTTTCTTTCCATAGATTCTAGCTGACCTTCTAAGTCACTGAATTGTACAGCACAGAAGCAGGCCCTTCAGCCCAACATGTCATGTCGACCCCCATCCACATTAATCCCATTTGTTTGCATTTGGAACCATATCCAGGCATACACCGTATTTGCTGATTTTATTTCAGACTTCCAGCGTCTGCAGTTGGTTTTAATTTTCAGCATGCCTGGGTTCTTGATAAAACACAAGCTGCAGTTGGGAGAATCCCTGTGTCCACTGGGACCAATAATCTTGTTGCTTAATCTTGACAACAATCTGTGTGGAATCTCTCTGCTGAAGAAGGACATGGCTTGTTAGCATATCATTGTCACGTTCATGCTGCTCCCACGTGGCAGAGAAAAACCTTAAAACTGGATTAGGGTGAGACGTTGTCAAACCAGACAGCATATGGCCCCCATGTGTGGTTCAACAACAGCACAATGCCTCAACTGGTGGAGTGCTGCCTCCCAGCTCCAGTGACCAGGACTCTATCCTGACCTCAGTGCTGTCTATGTGCACCTTATCCTCTGTAAATTCCCTCCATGTTTCTGGTTTTCTCTCACTCCACATAGATGTGCACAGCAGTAAGTTCATTGGAATCATTAAGTTGACTCTGAGTTGTTGATGGCAGAAGGATCTGGGGAAATTGATGGGAACGTGGAGAGGAAAATGTGTTTGATCGCCGGTGCAGACCTGATCTACCAATGTGCCTGTATCTTTGCTTTGTGTCTCCTTAGCCTGAAACTGTCAGTGTCATGTGAGGAAACCATTGCAGAGAATTACACAGAACTTCCGGAGTATACAGGACAACCTCAGCTCATACTGTGGGACATTGTGTTCAGTGATGCTCTACATTCCCTTCCACCTCTCCCTCTCCCATGGCCTTCTGCTCCCTTCCTCTCTTCTATTTGGGGGAAAATAAATGGCCCACTGAACTAGTATCATCTTACCTCGACTCCATTTCAACCCCCCACCCAGTCCAATTTCTCTCTACCTACATCCGTGATATATCACATGCCCTCTTATTCCCTTAACTTGACCATCTAATTTTCACTATGGATGCCTAATCTCTCCACACCTCCATCCCCTGTATAGAATCTCTCAAAGCACTTTGTTTCTTTTTTAACAATAGACTGAACCAGTCCCCCTGCATCATCACCCTCCTATGCATGGCAGAACTCAATAACTGCTCCTTTGACTCATCCCACTATCTCCAAGTCAAAGGACTAGCCATGGGTACCCACATAGATCCCAGCTAAGCCTAACTTTTTGATGGCTTTATGGAGCAATCCATGTTACAAGCCAACACAGCAAATCTTCCTCCACTACAATGGCGCTGCTTCATGTGGTGAGCTCATCAACTTTAATCACTTTGCTGCTAACTTTCACCCCAACTTCAAATTAACTTGGTCCATCTCTGGCAACACTCTCCCTTTTCTTGATCTACCTGATTCAATCTTGGGAGACACATTTTCTGCAAACCTACCTACTCCTACAAATACTTCAATAACACTTCTTTACATCAAATCACTTCTAAGGATTCTATTCCTTTCTCTCAATTCCACCGTCTCTGTTGCATTTGCTCCCAGGATGAGATCTTCATGATGCCCTCCTCCTTCAAAAAAAGCGTGACTTTCTATCTACCACCATCATCTCAGCTCTTACCCACATCTCCTCCATTTTGCGCACATCTGCCCTGGCCTCCTCTGCTCTTAAACAGAATAAGAGGATTCTACTTGTCCTCACCCACCACCCCACCAGCTTCCGCATCAAAATCATTATCTTCTGCAAGTTCTATCATCTACAACATGATCCCAGCACCAGACACATCTTCCCCTTTCCTGCCCTCTCTGCCTTCTGTAGGGACCACTCCCTCCGTGACTCCCTGGTGTACTCATCCTTTCCTTCTCATCTCCCCTAGGCCCTTTCCCCTGCAACCGCAGTAAGAGTCAAACCTGCGCCCACACCTCCTCCCTCACTACCATTCGGAGCCCTAACTAGTCCTTTTAAATAAAGCAAGACTTCTGCTGTGGATCTGTTGGAGTTTTCTGCTGCATCTAGTCATCTCGTTGTGGTCTGCTTCTGAGCATGCAGGCTGGAAGATTGCTTAGCTGAGCATCTTCGCTCTGTCCTCATCAATGACAGGGATCTCCTAGTGACCAACCATTTCAAATCTGTACCCCACTCCCTCACTGATTTGTCTGTCCATAGCTCATGCACTGCCAAACCAAGGCCACCCACAAATTGGAGGAACCATGTCTAATATTCTGTCAGAACACTCTCCAACTTTTCTGGTTTCTGCTGGACTCCCCATTCTGTCTCTCTTCCCTATCCCTCTGTCTCCTTTCCTCCAGCTCGCCACCCCTTCCCTCTCCATTCACAGAGCTATCCCTGCTCCCTCTGTATTCTCTTGTGCCCTCCCTCTCTTATCCCCCATTACCTCTTGCCTGTGGGCCTGTGTTCCCCCTGTCACTACCCCCCCATCATTTTGTTCGGGCACCTGGCTACATTTTGCTCATATCTTGACCCAGCCCGAAATGTTGGTGATGTATCTTTATCTCAGCAACATAAAGAACACCGTTCATCCTGCTGAGTTTCTCCAGCATTGTGTTTTAACTTTTTCATTATTTTCCCATTGGTTCCTGACCTCAATATGGGTGATGGCATTGGGAAAGAAAGGGCTAGAAGTCCATTATGAGATGGATATGGATGTACTAACAGTCTGTGAGTGCATGTAAGAGTTCAAATGAGTAAACGTATGAAAGAGCAGAATTTGTAGCAGCGCATCATGCTATTTTATTCCATTATTGCCATGTCTTGTGGGTCCTCTTATTCCTGACCCAGCTACCTCTTTCCAGGTTCTCCCCCATGAAGCTTCAGCAGGTCTACTGCACCCTCTGGTACCCAGGATGCCCTCCATATCCTGCATCAAGACCTCTGTTTCAGGCTGGGCCAATCTGTGTGTCTCTGTCTGTCTCCTGTTGTCTCCCTGACCTCTCTTGATAGCTAATTATGGCTGCCAATGGGGAGTGTGCCTTTAAAAGCTGACGGCTTTCGCAGATTGGAGCAGGAAAAATGATGGCTTGGTTCTGTCGGGAACAGGGCCATTCATGTTGGGAACAGTGCGAGCCTTGTTAGGAACAACGGACATACAATTGGGAACAGTACAAGTCCTGTCAGAAACAATGCAAATTATGTCAAGAAAAGTACAATTCCTGACTTAGTGTTATACTACTGTAAGTAAATAACCCTAGTACTACTTCAAATGACTTTTATTCGAGCCAACTTGACACTTTTTTTTCTGGAGGGGAACTGAATACATTGTTATGCAATGAGGTTTTGCCAGTAAAATGTCAAAAACATATTTTACTTCATGCCTGAATAATGGTTAACAAACAATATCCCTTATGCAAATCTCATTTCCAATGTATATAATTTGCATTTGAATGAATCAACATTTGTAAACAGCACCATCCTCCGCCAAAGTCTTCTGCATCATCCAGCTTGGTGAACTGCTCTTGTTGATTCTATTCCCTTTTCCCCTAGTCATAGACAATAAATTAACTCCAGTTGCTACCATTTCTGCAAACAATTTTACTTCTGGAATCCTCAAGAATACATATTCAGCCTCTTTCTATTCACCATCAACAGGCTGGGTATGTAATAGCTCTGAGGTCAGGTTTTGCAATGTAAAACTGTGCTAAAAAATGCAAGGTTTCTGTCAATGTTCAGGGTAACAATTTGTCACATTATTCATTCCAATAGGATGCTGCATTGCTTAATGTTCCTGCATCATCCAGATGCTGAAAAAAAAAGCTGAACAATCAGTCCACACTGAAAGAAAGGTTGTGGACTAAAGATTTATAGGCCATATGTCACTGATTGGTTGACATGATCAGGACTATCCTTCTTTTCAGCACAAAGGCCAAACAACAACAGAGAAAGCCGCTGGAGGTGGTATACTGCAGGGTATAAAAACATTGTGCACAGTTGAAATGAAATAAGTGTGCATTTTAACAGCTTGAATTTCTCTGATTGGGTCAACTGACATGAATGGGCAGAAACTTCTCCAGGTAAAGATGACAGCATCTTTCACAATCTCTTTACATCGTAATTACCTCCTTATCCTATTTGCAATTTCTCCAAGACCACTCTGTCTAACCCTTTCAATGTTTGCTATGTTTCAACGAGATCGTCTCTCATCCTAAACTTCAGTGAGTACAGGTCTAGAGCTATCAAAAAATCCTCCCATTAACCTTCTCAGCCCCGGGATCATTCCTGGAATCCTCTCTACATCATCTCCAATGCCAGCACATTCTTCATTAGATGTAAGGCCTAAATCTGCTCACAATACTCAGCCCACATTCAGGCAAAATAATTGAGACCACTTGTATTTGTTAAGCTCTTATGAGATTGGCCTTGTCCACAGGAGACTCTCCCTCTAACACCTCTGTTCTCCATGAACTTCACATGAAATTATTGCCCTGGTACTGTCAGGTCACTCATCTGAGTGCTACTGGTACCATGTAATCCCGTACTAGCTAACGCATGGTCGGGTGGTTGGTGACTAAACCGGCTCCCCCACCAGGTTTGCCTGGTGCGAAGGGTGGCTAAGCACCCTGCGGGATGAAAAACAAGACCTGTCAAAGGGCAGACGAACCCTCTCCTGGGGTCAACAGCCATCTAGCAAACACGTGTCATGAAGCGTGGGAAGGGCATCCCTTGCATTGAAGCTTGGTCTGACCATTCACTGCAACAGACCATCCCCCAGCCGCCTTGGACCTCACCATGCTGCTGGATCTGGGAGGGGGTGCCGAGAGGGTGGGTCTGGACTTGTGCAAACCCCTTACTCGCCTAAAATCCATTCACACACACACACTGTTCCTTTTTGAGGAGTGGGACATCCTGAAATCAAACCCCACAAACTGACTGAAGGGAACCATCATCATCCTATGGGATGGATAGCTGGAAGATTGTCACAGACAATAATATTGAAACACAATACCAATATGGTATCTATAGGCTCTTTGGTGCTTCTGTTTATTGAAGCAAATTAGAGCAACCAATAGAGAGACTATCCTTATTGAACATAAGCAATGATAATTATAGCAGTGGTTGGTATAACAGTTGATCAAACTCACACTGTACACAGTCCTTAAAAGTTACCTTATATCATGTACATGACCATCTCCATAACCACTACATATTTTTTTCTATGACTACCTCTGGGCAGACATCTCTCTAAGGATTGCTCTAAATACAGCTTCTTCAGCATTCTAAGTTTAAATAGATCCACTATTATGGCCTTTACTTGCATCTACTCAAACCCTAAGATTTGGAATTCCATTTATTAAACACGGGGCTACTCACTTTTTAAAATCTCTTCGATCTAGCTTCAAAAACTAAAATCTCCTTTTTGGCTTGTGCTTGAGCATGACCGGTAGCCACCTTTTGGTATATTTTACTCTGGTAAAAAGCCTTATAAATGCAAGTTAATAAAGTGTGACCTGAAAGTCCTTGACATTTGATTAATTAGATGCGGGCTGCCCCCATTGTCAGTCAATGGCTCCATTCTTTATTTCCCAATCACAAAATACTTACCGTGCTGGCTCCATCCCAAGATTAATTAAATGAATCACACTAATCCTCTTAGTCTTTTCACTTTGTTGCAGTCTCTCATATGCGTAGGAGATTTCATCTCACACAATTGTAGCCTCGGGCTTTTTTTCTGGGTGCACAGGCATTGGCGGGTGTGAAACATGAGAATATTCGGCTCCTCATCTTCAAAATACTGGTGTTGGAATCATTGATGGTGGATAATATTTTGATTGGTTGGAAGATTGGTGAATGTTATATACTTGTCTAGCATTACCTTCCAGTGGATGTATGTTTTATCTGAATTTACCTGCGTCAGTAACGTTTAAACGGTATTGCAAAAACAACAAATGTAAACACCTTGTATATTAGCAATGTGTTTTGATGTTCTTGCCTTTGACACTACCAGGGCAATAACTGCATGTGAAGTTCATGGAGAACAGAGGTGATAGAGAGAGAGAGAACAGTAATAATGTCTGCTGTGGATGAGGCCAATCTCACAAGAGCTTAACAAATACAAGAGGTCTCAGTTATTTCTTCTGAATATGGACTGGGTATTGCAAGCAGTTTTAGGCCCTGCATCTAATGAAGAATTGGAGATGATCGGGAGAGGATTCCAAGAATGGTCCCAGGACTGAGAGAGTTAACGGGAGGATTGTCAGATTCCAAATTAAAGTTTGTGTGAGAAACAGAAGTACCTTCACAGAAATTGCTCGAAACAAAAATTGAGAACAAATAACATTTATTATACAACAATGCAAAGTTGGGTGCTTCCCCTTACCCTGGGAATACACACACACACACTGGGGCTCACCCAACTTTTATACAGTTTATTTCAGTATAGAAGTACCCTCCCCCTTACATTCTTCTGCCTCCTGGATAAGTTTGGCATTAGGCAATCCCAATCCTGTCTGCCTATGTGCTGTTTCTGTGAACTTGGAGGACCAGGGGGTTTCCTGTCGGTGTCCCATCATGTCATTGTCCTTATTCACAAACACAAACCTGCCTTTGTCCTTATTCACACCTTCCCAACCCTCAGGGCTTACTATATATGCAGAACTTGCTAATTCTGTCTAAGGCTTACTAATTACCTATGCAGAACTTGCTGACTCTCTCTAAGGCTGGAAGACCCTTATCTTATTCAGACTAACTTTACTTCCTACATTCTATTATCTACCCTTATCCTATTCATACTGGCTTTATTCATTACACATATATCCATACTAGCTTTCTTCATCTCTCATATTTTTATATCAATTTTACTCATCTCTCACAATCCTCACTTTTCTTTTAGCTACGCTTCGTGAATTCTCAACTGGAATGTATTACTTGTAAACTTGGTCTTTTTCCCAGTGAGTCAGTAAATGAACTGTAGTCTCAGCATCATCAGACAGAATTTTGGAAACATACATCCTTTGGGTTATAGTGATCTGACGAGGGGTCCATTGAATTAAATACTGCATACAAGTCTTTAGGCGGGGGAGCACCAGAATGGCCAGAATAGCGAGTCCAGCTGCTATAAGGGCTGTGGGTATCAGACTCCAGTTACCAATAAAAAGTCTAGTCCATTCCACACCGGACCAAGGTTGCCAAGTCTGAACCTGGGCATGGGAAGATTTTTGAACACCTGAAGAAGTGTCTTTAACCACCTGACCATTGTGAGCGTTGTCATTAACCAGTTTTTCAGTAATCGAGAGCCAGGCGGTTTTGTTGAACTGTGGCTCGTATCTGTCGTTTTTCTTCAGCCCATAAATTCAGGGCCATCGCTGTCTGTTCGGTGATGATCTCCAAGGCTGCCTGGAGTCTGATTAAACGATTTAAATGCCAAGCAGCTGTGGTGTTCTGGAGCAGCTTACTAGTCATTTACAACTGGAACTCCCCTTACAGTGGTGGTTCTTAACTTTCCGAATGTCTGTGTGACCCAAAGAATGATTTACAGGAGACCAAGTTGGGGAGGGGTGTTTCTTGTCACTTAACCTGTGAGTTGCAGCTTGTCTGCGAACATTAGCATAAGTATCACTGAACCTGTGAGTTGCAGCCTGTCTGTGAACATTAGCATATGTATTCACTCTATCTCTGCTACATGTACAATCCTGACTAACATTCTGTCTGTCATTGTCCCACCATCTTCCTTGTGCTATCTCTTTAAAACTCCTCTTTTTAATACCTGTAGAGGCCGAACTGCAAATCAAATCTACTCCCCTAGAGCAGTTCTGTTCCCCTGGTCCATGTTGGGATCATATATTAACCCATACCTCACTATGACTATACTCTATACCTGTGCTCTGTCTACATTCTAAAGGTAAATAATTGTCACCTCTGCTGCCCCTGTTCCAGGAGGACTTAATACATCGTGAGCAATTTGGTGATTTTCCAAAAATTGGGAACCAACAAGTAAACATAACAACAAATCGTAAAAATAGCATTACAGCACTTTTCCCCCGCGTAGTGTAACTTTTAGATCAGAAGGATGAGGGACTGCACGCCAGGTGGACGGTAGATTATCAATGTCTTTAGTCCGTGGATCAGCAGCTCGTTTAATTCGTTGTATGTGGCTCCATCCCTTTTTTTTCGTTCGCACGGCAGTGTCTGTAATCAAAAGTACACAATAGGGGCCATCCCAGACAGGTTTTAGTTGGTGATCTTGCTGTGCTTTTACATATACCCAATCACCAGGTTTAATAGAATGAATAGGATACTCCAGGGGTGGGTTTTGAGCTAATAAACCCTTCCGTTTTAATTCGTATAGAGAGGCAGAAAGTTCCTTTAAATATTTGGATATGTATTGGTCGTTAGCCTCAGGGGTAGGGGTATTAATGTGGAATCCCATGTAAGGAATACCAAACATCATCTCATATGCTGAGACAGCAAGATCCTTACAAGGGGCTGTGCGAGTCCTGATTAAAGCTAAGGGTAAGCATTTAATCTAGGAGAGACCAGTTTCCTCATGAAATCAAGTGAGCTGATTTTTCAAGGTCTGATTCATTCGTTCAACATGGCCTGAGCTCTGGGGGTGCCATGGGGTATGTAGCTGCCAATCTATTCCCAATATTTTACACACACCCTGGAGTACCTGAGAGGTAAAATGTGTACCTCGATCTGAGTCAATGGTTTAAATCATACCATATCGTGGAATCACAGACTCCAGTAATATCCTGATAACGGTGCTGGCACGATCATTAGGGGTCGGGAAAGCCTCAACCCATCGAGTGAAATGATCTACCATCACCAGGAGGTATTTTTAAACCCCTATCTTTGGTAATTCTGTAAAGTCAATTTGTATCCGTTGAAACAGGCATACAGCTATATCGCGACCGCCAGGCATTACCTGGCGCGTAACTTTCTTATTTACTCTCTGACAGATTGGACAACCCCGAGTACTTTGTTTGGCTATAGTATATATGCCTGAGCAATGAAAAGACCGCACAAAAGTATCCACAAGTGCCTGTGTTCCCCAGTGTGTCTGCCGGTGGAGCTGATCAATAATTTGCCGAGCCAAGGCTTTGTTCAGCACTTGGCGTCTTTCTGCCGTCCACCACAACCCATCAGCAGTTTGACGCATTCCCTGGTCCTTCATGTAAACCTCCTCTTCCCGTGAAAAGATGGAAGTCTTTTGAACCTCATATGGGGTGGGCAGTAACAGCTGCATGTCTATTTTCTCCGTGAGCGCAGCCTGTTTGGCAGCTGCATCTGCCTGTCTGTTCCCCTGTGCTTCAGGACTGTCACCATTTTGATGGCCCTGTACATGAACTACAGCTATCAGCTCAGGTAATGTAAGAGCATCTAGAGATTGAACAATTAAGTTTTCATGGATCAACTTTTGTCCTTTCCCAGTTATCATTCCCCGCTCTTTCCAGATCTTCCCAAAGGTGTGCACTACACCAAAAGCGAACTTTGAGTCTGTGTAGATCGTGCCCATCTTGTTCTCTAGACCCTGGAGAGCTCTACAGAGGGCATACAATTCACAAGATTCTGCTGATTAATGACCGGGAAGGCGACCGGCTTCAATCACTACTCCTTCCTTCCCATCCACTACACTATACCTGCTATAACGAGTGCCATCAATGCAACGGGAAGATCCATCAATAAACCACCTTTCACCCTCCTGTAAAGGCTCATCACTTAAATCCTCTCTAATTTTGGTCTGTAAATCAATTACCTCTAAACAAACATGCTCTAAATCATTTATGGTATTGTCAGAATTTGGACAAACCAAGAAAGCTGCTGGATTGTGTTCTTTATTTGTAATCAGGGTCAAATCATCCCTATCCATTAGGATCACTTCATATTTTAAAATTCTAGAGTCTGTAAGCCACCTTCCAGCATGTTGTAAGACAATATTGCAGACTGTGTGAGGGGTGTGAACTATCATCGAGGCACCAAACTAAATCTTTCATCCTTCCTCAACTAAAATAGCAGTGGCTGCGATGGCTTGCACACATTCTGGCCAACCACGACAAACAGGATCTAAAACTTTTGACAGTAAAGCAACTGGCTGTCTACAGCCTGCCCTCTCTTGTGTTAGTATTCCAGTGGCCACACCGTCTGGTTTCTGGACAGGCAAAATTGGGGTATTAAAAGGTGACATACAAGGTTCGAGTATACCATCTTTCACCAACTGATCAATTACTGGCTGCAGCCCCTTTCGGCCAGCCATCGGAATTGGATACTGGTTTCGTCTAATTACTTGCTCAGGATCTTTTAAAGTAACTTGCAAGGGAGGAATATCTAACACTCCTCTATTGCCTCTTTTTGCCCATACTCCAGGATTTATTAGTTCCCGATCCTCCTCGGTTAATACATACAGTTGAACCCCGATACCCGATTCCTGTGGTCTGGTGCCGATAGCCAATTGGTCCTGTAAATCTCGTCCTAACAAACAAACTCCAGCTTGGGGAACTAGTAAAATATCCTCTGTTATTATCTTTTCTCCCATTTGTATTCTTACATCCCTTAATACAGGGACCGTAAAATCTCTTCCTCCTAATCCCGAAATCATCACTGTCCCCTCTATCTTAACACCCTCGGGTGGTTGTAAAATACTAGACCGGGCTGCCCCAGAATCTACTAAAAAGGTCATATTGTCACTGTGGGGTCCTATGCTTAAATTTACCAATGTTTTTCCGTGCAGCCCCACGGTGTGTATTGACTGAGAACTATGACCCCCCCATTCATAATCTGCTTCCATCAGTGCGTAAGATCGCGTCTCCCTGGCTCGCATTGGGCATTCTCTCTTAAAATGTCCCTCCTTTTTACAATGGTAGCAAACTAATGCTCCTGTTTCCCAATTCCTATCGGGATTACCACGAGGTCCTGGGAACGGTCGTCATCCCTGGAATTCCCCTCTACTCTCCCACTCCCAATGTCCAGGAGCTGGCACACAGCCCCTACCCTTTCCTTGCTGTCCCTCCACGACTTCCTTGACTGCCTGCATCAAAATCTTAGCCTTTCCTTTCTGTTTATCCTCAGACCTCTGGACGTATGCCCTTTGTGCGATCTGTAAAAGCTGTGTTATTCCCTGTTCATGCCAATTCTCAGTCTTCTGCAATTTCCTTCTAATGTCTGGGGCTGAATTTGTAACGAAGCCCATTAATACTAATTGTTCACCTGCTGGGGATTCTATATCCAGACTCCCATATTGCTCTATGGCCATACGCAATCTATTCAGAAATGCAGAGGGAGTCTCCTCGGGACCTTGGGGAACCTCAAATGCTTTCTTAAAATTCTGTCCCTTTGGAACGGATTCCTTGATTCCTTTTATCAGATTAACCCTAATGTGCGACCATCATTGTATTCTTATCCCAATTTGGTTTTCCCAGGGGGAATTTAAATTCCCCAGGTATCGCCTCTGGTCCCCCTTAGTATTCCCTATCCCAGACTCTAACCCCTGCCTGGCAAATCATTCCACGTTCATCCAAAGTGAACAGAGCCCTAAAGATTGATGTTAACTCATCCCATGAGTATTTAGTCATTTGGTCCCAAAAATTGATCTAATTGTTCGGCACATCCCTGAGGATCCTCTATCAGGGAGGTCATTTCTCTCTTAAAGTTACGCACCGTACTAGTCAGGGGCACATTTACGAAACCGAGACCCCCTCCCACGGGAACTTCCCGTAAAGGTTTCATCCAGTTAATTTCAGGCTTATCCTCTCCTTTATAACGTCTAGGTTCCTGCTCTCTGGGAAATTAATCAAAGGGTTCTGCCCTTCCCTCACAGAGGGTCTCACACTGTTCTGAATCAAAGTCTGCTCCCTCTCTTGTCAATAGAGGTGGTAATCTAGTAATTTGTGAACGGGTCATCATACCACCCCTATTTTCTTCTCATTTCTTTAGCTGTGGGGATGGAAGGGAAGGTGAAGAAGGGTAGAGCATAGGAGAGAGGGGAAAGATAAGAGCCGGCATAGGAGGAGCATAAGGTGGAGGAAGGGAATGTTACACATCCCATCCTTGTGTTTCAGGGACAAAAGGTTCCTCATCCTTCTTGTCCTTACATTCCTTTTCATTCAAAACCAGTTGATCAATTGATCCACTGAGCCAGCAGGCTGCATATTCTCTGCTCTCAATATTATCTCTTTGATTTTGATAGAGCCAGATGTTCAATGCCTGACACATCCAGTCCTTATCGGACTGAACTTTGGCCAATATACCGAATTCCCTTTTATCGGATTTTTAACCCATTCCAGACAGCAATACCTGACCATGGTCTGTTTGTCTTTCCTGCGGGTTCTCCCCGCACCCCAATCAGATAGCATTAATCCTAATGGACTTTGCTTAGTTATCTGATCGTCCCATCCTTCCCTAGGACTATTTCCCTTGCTATTCACACCTCCCATACTAACAGGTAAGTAAAATTCCTCTTAACGGGATCCAGTAGCTATTCCTAGTGTGCTTCCTTAATGTCCTCCCGTCATTTGTTCTCAATGTCTCTTCTCGGATATCACTTGCTTCATCCACTGACCAGTCACCCGTCGTCTGTGAGTCCAGCTGAATCAGCCGGGGTGCACCTACCCTCGTCATCGGGCACTCTGTCAGTGGAGGGAGTGGGATCCCGGACGAGCCCCCATTTGTGAGAAACAGAAGAACCTTCACAGAATTTGCTCGAGACAAAAATTGAGAACAAAGAACATTTATTATACAACAATGCAAAGTTGGGTGCTTCCCCTTACCCTGGGAATACACACATACACTGGGGCTCACCCAACTTTTATACAGTTTATTTCAGTATAGAACTACCCTCCCCCTTATATTCTTCTGCCTCCTGGATGAGTTTGGCATTAGGCAATCCTGTCTGCCTTCGTGCTGTTTCTGTGAACTTGGAGGACCAGGGGTATCCTGTCTGTGTCCCATCATGTCATTGTCCTTATTGTCTTATTCACACCTTCCCAACCCTCAGGGCTTACTAACTCTTATATGCAGAACTTGCTAATTCTGTCTAAGGCTTACTAACTACATATGTGGGAACTTGCTGACTCTCTCTAAGGCTAGAAGACCCTTATCTTATTCAGACTAACTTTACTTCCTACATTCTATTATCTACCCTTAATTCTATTCATACTGGCTTTATTCATTACACATATATCCATACTAGCTTTCTTCATCTCTCATATTTTTATATTAGTTTTACTCATCTCTCACATTTTTTAAGCTGGTTTTAATAATAGCAAGGAAATATGTCACTTTAACATGGAAATCAGATGTTTCATTAACATTAGATAGATGGCATGCTGAGATTCAAAGTGGATTCCATTAAAAAAAATATAATTGAAGGGATAAATATTCTTTACTTTTGCAAATTTGGGGTCCGTATGCTAAAATAATGAAATTAAAATTATGACTTTATTAATTTCTTTCTTGATCAGTGAAGTTTTCCCTAAAAGTATAATAACTTTATGATGTTTTTGAGGTCTTTGACACATTCTGAATTAATTACTTGTAATCATTTTATAATTATATTTTAGTTATGGGATTAGATTAGTTTGGGGGGGAGGGGGACTAATAGGGGATTTTTTGTCATCTATTTTACTTTAGTTTTTATTGATAGTTTCAGCATATATTTGTTAATATTTTATTATACACTTATGCTATAATATTCTTAATTTTTGACAAAACAATATTGGATAAATGCCCATTTACATGTAATCGCAATGTAATCAAACATTATATCATAAGGCACAGGCTGCCAGATTCACTGCAGCAAACTACTTAAGCGCGTTACATTGGAAATTGACAAGTAACAATGTTATTATTAAACAATGCAACAGACAGCCTCCATCTGCACAAGGTTCAGGTTTTTTTTTCCATTTAATTACTGCCAGTCTGAAACTCTTTAGCCCCTAACCTTTTGCTGTTTATAGTGAGTGGCTTCTCAGAAATGCAACTATCATCTCATAGCAGGCCTACCTGCATCTGTGGAAGATGAGTCGCACAGGTTGTGCATAAGGCCAGAACATTAGCACAGAAAAAGGCACTTAGTTCACCAAGTCCTCCCTGACCATTGAATCTCCATTTATAAAAATCGTACGCCAACAACAGTTTGTATGCTATCCACATTTCCATCAATTCATCCACAATTCTACTAATCACACACACACAAGGGGCCAATTAACCTACCAACGTTGAGTGTCTTTAAGATGAAGGAGGCAACTGGAGCACCTGGAGAAAATTCATGTTCAAACCCCACAAAAAACAAGAAACTCCAGCTGATCCACAGCCAGAACCCATTACTGAGGGCTTCTCCAAAGCACTTCAAAAAATCAAAGTGTTTATTGCTGCAGAGTTTCAACATCTAGAAGATAAAACTTTTGACATTGGAGAATCAATATACACAGATATGTCTTTCTTCTGAAGAACAGAGTAAGCGATTAAACTTTATAGAATCTACTTTAAAGGATTTGAAAGACCAGGCCAGCGACCTGGAAGATAACAATGAGAGGCTAATGGTTAGAGTTGTTGATCTGGAGAGTTGAATAATAGAAGATAAAACCTGTGTATTGTAGGCTTGGCTGAAAATATTGGATCTGGTACACTTACCAAATTTTTCTGTGAGTTGTTGGTGATGGTGTTTGGGAATGATAAATTTCTTACACCACCAAAGCTTGACATTGTTCACTATTGCCCAGGCCTAAACCTGGTCAAAAACCACATTTAGTGGTTAAACACCGACATCATTATCAGAACATTCAGGTATAAACTTTCTGATGTTTTGGGGGGGGGGAGGGAAATCATTCATGACTCACTTTCTTACTTCATAATTTAATCTTATGGCAATTAAATTGTCTGATCGTATCCTTCCACGTTTCTTTTCTTTACCTTCATTTTTCTTTTAATATTAATGACATAAACACTGTTAGGCAAGGTTTTGAGTTTTTTTCCTCTTTTCTTTTCCTCTATTTTGTTTGTCTCTTTTTTGTTAGTAGTTCTTTATATATATATATATATATATATATCTCTATATCTATATCTATAGATATAGATATATATATCTATATCTATATCTATATATAGATATAGATATAGATATATATCTATATATATATATATACAGAGTTTTATATATATATATATATTTTAGTGTTCGCACTACGTGAGCGTGAATAAGAATTACACACACAGACACACACACACTCACACCCACCAAAGCCTTGAAGTCGAGACTGGTTTATTGCTCTGGCCATCGTGCTTAAATGGGCCCCAGGTGCTGACATCAAGGTCCCACATCATTGATGAGCAAGCCTGGGATTGGCCAGCATTCCTGCCACAGTTCTCCATCTTTCCACCATACAGGAGGTGAAGTTCAGTGTCAACCCCCAGGTCTGAGCATTCACAGCATTCAACTGCTATTTTGTGGGCTGGCCCGCATTTTCATACACGGGCTGCAACACAAACCCCCCCGCCCTAGAACCAGCGATCAGGCCCTTGTTCATTGACTTGGGTGATCTGACCCTGCGTTGTGGGGGAGGAGTGGAAACCGGCTCATTACCATCCAGATACAACTGTTTCAGGTGGTTGTTGGAAAAAAGTCTCCTCCTTACCCTTGATTACCTTTATAGGGTTGTGGTAGGGCTGGCCTGTGTGAACCCCTTTGCATAAACATGTACTGACATGTCTTTAAGTCCCTGGGGATGTTATTTTTGGGCTGGCTGCGTGGTGGGGGTTGCTGTGGGACCAGAGACCTCAGTTTTCACCGCAAGTTCTCAAGGGTGGCCGTGGGGTCTTCTGGGTATTTATCAGGTGCTCAGAACTCCTCCGGAATGATTAAGAGTATGCCATAGACCATCTCTGCTGCCAAGGTGTTGAAATCTTCCTTCAACACGGTACGAATCCCCAGCAGGAACCAAAGCAATTCGTCCACCCAGTTGGAACCCTTGAGCTGGGCCATCAAGATTGCCTTCAGGTGCTTATGAAACCATTCCACCAATCCATTGGCCTGAGGGTGATACACTGTGGTGTGGTGGAGTTGTGTCCCCAGGAAGTTATCCAGCACTGCTCAGAGGAAAACTGTGCCCCATTGTCCGAGGTCAGATGCTCTGGGACCCCGAATCGGGACACCCATGTGTCAATGAATGTCCTTGTGCAGGTTTCTGTGATGGTATCAGTCAGAAGGACCACTTCCAGCCACCTTGTGGAGCAGTCAACCATGGTTAAGAGGCATCCTACCCCACAGGAAACTGGAAACGGCCCCACTATGTCAATGTGCACATGGCTGAACCTGCATTGTGCAGGTTCAAAACTCTATGTGGGTTCCCTCGTGTGAACCTGCACTTTTGAGGACTGGCAGTTCATTCAGAACCAGCTTACAAAGGCCATGCCAGACAAACCTGCTAGCCACTATCATGACCATGGCTCGTATTACTGGATGTGTCAGGTTGCGGATGGCATTGAAAACCTGCCACCTCCATGTGGCCGGAACGATGGTGTGGGGGCTGCCAGTAAGGACGTCACACAGCAGTGTCAGGTTACCTGGGCCGACGGGGACATCTTCCACCCCGAGGCTGGAGGGCTTTCCTATACGAGGGGATCTCAGGTGAGGGCCATATTGTCAGCTTCCAGGACAGAGTGTGTACTGACTTCATCATGGGGCATGACAGAGCATCGGCTATCACGCTGCTTTTCCCTGCGCAGTGCTGTATGTCCGTGGTAAATTCAGAATCGTAGGACAAATGTTTCTGTTGTCGGGCTGATCACAGGTCCGACACCTTATGAAAGGCGAAGGTCAGCGGCATGTGATCAGTGAAGACCTTGAATTGCTGACCTTCCATAAAGTAACGGAGATGTCTTACTGCCAGGTACAGCGCTAATAGCTCTTGTCGAAATCACTGTATATGAGCTCTGGTGGGGTGGAGGTGCCTGCTGAAAAAGACCAGGGGTTATCCTGTCTCTCAATGAGCTGTTCTAGTATGATTCCCTACTGCTGTGCGGGAGGTGTCAACTTTCAGGGTGGTAGGTGCCTCCGGTCTAGGGTGTACTAGGAGAGTGGCGTTGGCCAGTGCGTCTTTGGTGTTCTTTGGTGCTCTCAAAGACTCATCATCTCAAATAATGTTTGCTGACTTGCCTGCCATTAGCACGAAGAGGGGGCGCATGATGCGGGCCACTCCCGGTACAAATTTGTGGTAAAAGTTTATTATACAGCAAATTCCTGTAGCCCTTTTATCATGTGCGGCTCAGCAGTGCCGGACTGCTTCGATCTTCTCTGGGAGAGGTGTTGCTTCGTGTCTGTTTATTCTCTGTCCCAGGAAGTCAATAGTGTCCAGTCCGAATTAGCACTTAGCGGAGATAATTGTCAAACCGAATTCACTCAACCAGGTGCATAGTTGTCTCAGGCAGGCAGCGTGGTCTTTGCGGCTACAGCTAGTGATGAGGATATCGTCCAATAGATGAACACAAATGGGAGGTCCTGGCCAACACCATTCATCAGCCACTGATAAGTTTGTGCCGTGTTCTTTAAACCGAAGGGCATACGGATTTGAACAAGCCAATTTGTCGGACATTTGTCAGGCGTGGCGGCCTCACTGAAGCAGTGATAGTTACTGCATGGTCTCCAGGCCCCTGCTGATTTAGGCACCACAAGGAGGGAGAGGCCCAGGGACTGTCACAACACTGCACAATCCCCAGCTCCTCCATTTTCATAAACTCCTCCTTCACTAGGCTGAGTTTCTTGGGAGGGAATCGGTGCGCCCTGGTGTGGAGCGGGTGCCGCTCAGTCAATATGTGGTGCCTTATCCCATGCTTTGGCTTAGCCATGGAGATCTGTGGCATCACTATCGAGGGGATCTCTGGCAGGATGCGGGTGAATTCATTATAACATTGTTGGACAATGAGTCCAGGTGGGGGGCAGATAGCTTGGCTTCTCCCTGAGGCAGAGTCTGAAAGGATTTTTTTCCTTCACCAAGCACCATTGCTTGAGATCAACAAGCAGGCAATGGGCCTGAAGGAAGTCAGGCCCCCAGGAGTGACTGCGCCACTGCCGCGAGGGTGAAGGTCCACGTTAAGTGGCTGTTGGCAAAATGAAGGGGAATTGTGCGGGTCCCATAAGTCTGAATGGAGGAGCTGTTGGTTGCCCTCATTGCTGGGCCCTGCTTGCAGTTGTGGGTGTCGAGGCCTGTGGGGGTTAGGATGCTTATCTTAATGCCAGTGTCAACCAGGAAATGCCTTCCCAACAGTGAGTCCCAGATGTAGAGGAGGCTATCACGCGGGGCAACCACCACAGCCTTCAAAGGCGGATGGCCAGGGTGTTTCCTGGAATCCCGCAGGGTGGGTGTCATCAACGGGCATCTGCACCCCATTGCTGATGATAGTAGCAGAATTGTCCCAGGGTATTAATTTGCCTCTCCATTAGTCTTGGACTCACAGTCGGCTGTTTGTGGGGCTTGCTGATGTGGTCTATGCTAGCACTGTTGTCCTTTTTAGCTCTCCACAGAATGTCCGCCCAGGCCGCAACCCTCCAGGGGTCACTGAAGTCCTTGTCCGAGTCCAAGAGTTGGATATCCTGGGGAAGATGCTACAGAAAGATCTGCTCAAAGAGCAGGCAAGGCTTGTAGCTCTCAGTTAATGCGAGCATCTCACTCATTAGGGTGGATGGGGCCCCGTCCCCCAATCTGTCCATATGCAGCAATCGGGGGGGGCGTGCTCATGCCGGGAGGGCCTGAAAGTGCACATCAACAGCTCTTTGAGGGCCATGTATTTGCCTTGCTCCAGAGGCTGCCGTAGGAAATCAATGATCGAGGACGCTCATGATGAAGAAGTAGTGGGTGTCGTCAGCGGTGATGTGTCAAAGCTGGAACTGAGCCTTGGCCTGCTCGAACCACACGTGTGGCTGCGACACCCAAAACATTGGGAGCCTGAGTGAGATCATGTTGATGGTCATTGGCTCCACTTAATCCGTCATCTGCGGGTCCAACTGCCAGTTGGACCTGTCGGGGACACCAATATAGCGTTCCTGCCACATGAGCTTGGAGAAGAACGACATGCATGCACCAAAACCTTGGAAAATGAGACTGGTTTATTGTTCTGGCTGTTGCATTTATATGGACCCCAGGTGCTGACATCAAGGACCCATGTTATCAGAGTGTCAGCATGGGATTGGCTGACCTTCCCACCACAGTTCCCCATCTTTCTGCCATGTTGGAGGTCACCTGGGACCATGGCTGGTGTCACCCCCAGATCTGTGCATTCACCGGCCATTTTGTGGGCCAGTCTGCGTCTCTGTGCACAGGCCACTACAATATAATAGTTGGAATATGAATTATGGATATGATTTACGACCTGTGCATATTTTTGTTACATTAAATGTTTTATTAATTCTATATAATTATCCAAATCATTTTATTGAATTATATTATCTGTATATGTTCTATATCAACATTAATAAAAATATTTAAAATGAGTATGGATGAACAGAGGGACCATTGGGTCCAAATCTATACATCCCTCATGGTTGCTGCACAGGTTGATAGGATATTTAAGAAGGCTTGTCAGATTGAGTTCAGGAGTAGAAAGGACATGTTGCAACTCTATAAATCTCTGGTGAGATCCCACTTAGAGCATTGTGTTCAATTCAAGTCACCTCATTTTAAGAAGGATGTGGAAGTTATGGAGAGAGTGCAGAAGAGATTTATCAGGATGTTGCCTGGATTGGGAAGCACGTCTCATGAGACAAGGTTATCAGAGCTGGGTCTTTTCTCTTTGGAGTGTAGAAGGATGAGAGGTAACTTGATTGAGGTCTACAAGATTATGAGGGGTATAGATAGGGTGGATAGCCAGCACCTGTTTCCCAGGGCAGGAATAGCAAAGAACAGAGAGCATGTGTACAAAGTGAAGGGAGGGAAGTTTAGGGGAGACATCAGGAGTAACTTTTTAAAAAAATGCGGTGTTATGGGTGCCTGGAATGCCTTGCCAGGGATGATGGTGGGGGTTGAAATATTGGGGGCATTGAAGTGACTCTCAGACAGGTACACAGATGAAAGAAAAATAGAGGGTTACAGGGTAGGGAGGGTTTAGTATTTTTTTAAAAGAATATTATGGATCAGCACGACATCAAGGGCTGAAGGACCAGTAGCCTATGTTCTAAGACTCAGCAACATTAATTATTTCCTTGTGGTAAGAGCAGCACAATGATTGTCTTTACACTTCCCTATGACCTTTCTCTTCACCACTGTCCAAGGGCCAGAGAAGTTTAATTCTGAGACAAGTCCTACCCAATTAATTTGTAAACTTGCCTATAAACACTGTCAACTGTGGCCTATTCTCTATCCTTGCCATAAAGAGCAAAGGCACACCATTCTTTGGAAGGTGGCTCTTCCAGACAATGGAGCTGACAATTTTCTTTACAGTGGGGAAACTATTATAAACATCATTCACAAGCAGATCATCAGGATACAAACAGACAACAAAACTGAGCTGAATTGTTTATTGTGACATGTACCAAGATATGTTTTGGATGCTGTCCAGGCATGTCAACACATACAGCAGGTAGTGAAATAATAAATAAATAATAGGTAAATAGATAGATAGACGGACAGACAGACAGACAGACAGACAGACAGACAGACAGTCAGTGGTTTTATGGTTAGTGAAATAGCCCCTTTCACACTGTCAATTATGTGTGGGTTGAACCAGGTAAGTTAGCAGGTCTGGACTCAGTAAGCGCACAGTGGGAAATGTCCCAACAGGGTAGGGTGAGTTAAAATCAACCAGGCTCTGACTCTTATTGGACAAGTGTCACAGGCCGGCTGGGTTAACTCGCTAATCACTCTGTAGCGGTGTGAGTGGTCTACTCCAGGGGTTCACAACCTGGGGTACATGTACCCCCAGTGGTACATTTGCACTTTTCAGGGGGTACATTGGGTCTGAGAGAATAACCGCTACTGTACAATACATGGTGTTGTAATCTGCAGTCAGATTGCACAATGTTGCGTTTTTTTTAATCCTTAATTTTTAGGGGTACACGGGAACCTATATAAATGCCAAGGGGTACAGAGGAACAAAAAGGTTGGGAACCCCTGGTCTACTCGAATTACTGGGTACCATTCATGCCTGCGTGCTTGCTTCAGGCTGTCAGAGCGTGGCCAGCCATGCTGTGAAATATAACTGTGCAGTCAGCATGGCTGTCAGAGCGTGGCCAGTGGAACTGTCAGTGAATACCTGTGCAAGATGACTTTTAATACCTAATTCAATGTAATGCTATGTAAATTGTTGTTATACTCTATGGTTGGGGGAATAATGACAAGCTGGTCTGTGGGTTTGTTTTTAGTTTGAACAGTTTGAAGCCCACTGTGGTAGATTTCCCCACAGTCATTCATACATTGAGCATTTATGCATGCTTTATTCCCCCCACCGTCTTTTAAACATGAGCATGTTTGTACTTTCCTCCGGCTATACTTTCACTGCCCTGCAAGTACATAATAACACGCTCGTGGCGTCACCGCTGGAGGTGCCCCCCCCCTTTAAAATGCCGGGTTTCCGATGAACCAGATAAATCATTGCGAAGTGGGAAAGGCTGCCCAGGAGCAGCATGCCCGGTAAGTTTAACTGCTTCCTAGAAGGGTTGGCAGTGTGAAAGGGGAGTACTTAAAACATAGTACAGCGTATTGAGAAAGGTAAAGTTAAAAACACCACCATGACATCATCTTTTGTCAGCGAGCGATCTAATCCAGAGTCTAATAGTAGCAGCAAAGAAACAATCCTTGAATCAACACCAATGTTAACCCTTTGGCTAACTAGTACTGCTATTAATTCTCAGCCTTCTTCCTTCCACATAACAGAGGGACTGAGTTAGGAACAATTATAAGCTCTTGGTGAAAACCCTGCAAAACCTATCAGCTTCCGTTTTTGTGATTGAATTGCCATTGAGCACACGTTTAGGACAACATCATGCTTTAGCGGAGCTTTGATATACTATTCTGTGACCTTTTCTTTGCAGCTGCTGAGGTTATTCATATGAAATCTACAAATGGCAGACAGAAGAGCATCAGACACACGTGAGTTTGAATGTCACTGGGGGTGAAAATGTTCCTGACACTGTCAACACCATATATTTTGTTTGCTATGATCCTGTTCAGTAAATCCAAAGATCGACATAAATCAAAACTACATCATGGAAGATTTAGGCTTATGAGTTTGCAACAAATACCAAGCCAAATATGCAGCACCAAAAGACGAGTCGAGAAGAGCAGGCTCTTTAAAAAAAAACACTATCTACTCCCATTAGATCCATCATTGGTGTGATGTGTTCCTGCTACTGATTAATCTGCACCTTGTTAGGCAGCTTCATCCAATTATATATGGGTTGCGCTGTGGTGCAGCAAGCAAACAAAAAAACACGAGAAGGCTGTACTACAGGCTTTCATCAGCTTAAAGTAGAACACCAGGGTGTGTATAGTCTCTGGTTCATGTGCCCCAATTGATCCGGAAGGTGCTGGCTTGAGTGTTTATATGGGCTGGTGATTGACAGCCGGCATGATGGGCCAGCCTCCCAGGTTGCCTACCTGCAGGCACAATGGATGCTCCCTGCAGTAGGCCGGTAGGAGTGCAGCTATAGTGGTGGCTGTATCACCACAATATACTTAAGGTGGTCATAACCTTTCATATTCCACATGGTATTACTCTCAGTAAAGTGATTTGAAAACCTGCCATCGTAAATTGGGATTGGAAAATGGTTAGCAGTTTAATGCTTTGCACAAAAAAGACGATCGGTGCTTCTCACCTTCCCAGCGTATGGTCTATTTTATTTTTACTTTAGGATATTCCAAAAAGCAATTTGTTTCAAAACAACAGTGAAGCAGAGATAATTAGTCTCAATCTGTTTTTCACAGGTGTTGAGAAGAACTTACCACATGAACAAAGCATTAAAGTTAATGAGATTGTGTTCTAAATACCAGTAATGATATGATATTGCACTACTCTGTTCATAAGCCTCTTATAACAAAAGCTTGTTAAGGCCAGGCTTGTTCTCCATAGTCAATAATCATGAACTCTATTATACAAACATTAAACAATTGCATGTTACTATATATATTTACTGAGGATGATGAATTTACTTGTAATCAACAGCACATTAATTCTGGTTGAATGAGTTGTAACAATGGTGTAATGGTATGAACATCATCATTACCCATCAACAGCATACATTACCTCGACAAACAGGTTTAGTGCTAACAGCTGCCAGGAGAATAAATTGGAAAAAAAGTAAAACAAGACAACTTCATCAAATATAGAGATGACATCATAAAAATTGCACTGGGTTGGAGTGATTTTAAGTAGGTAATCTAATCTTGTGGATCACTTCTGAAAGTTCAAGCTTTAGTACGCAATTTATAACTTCAACAAGAGCCTCCAATTGGAGAACTCTTTTAGAAAGACTCTCATGTAGTTGTTATTCTCTGTGTTTGACAGTCCAAATTTAGTCGATTTTAAAATAGAACAGCTTATCATCAGGTTGGCCTGCTAGTGATTTTCTGACAAGTCAGCACTTGATGGGTAATATTTTATGGCATTTACTCAAATGATGTTAAATATGGGGAGAGTAGAAAGCCTAAAGAAATCTCTTGGTGCCTGCCACATTGACCACCCCCAGTGGGCTGATATCGCCTCAAACCGTGCATCTTGGTGCCTCACAGTTCGGCGGGCAGCATCCTTCTTTGAAGAAGACTGCAGAGCCCACATCACTGACAAAAGACAAAGGAGGAAAAGCACAACACCCAACCCCAACCAACCAATTTTCCCTTGCAACCGCGCCTGCCTGTCCCGCATCGGACTTGTCAGCCACAAACAAGCCTGCAACTGACGTGGACATTACTCCTCCAAAAATCTTCGTCCACGAAGCCAAGCCAAAGAAAAAGAAAGATAAATTGGGAGAGAGGTTATAAACCTTGAATATGACTGAAACATCCAGATCATTCATTATATACAAATCAATTGGTCAATAATGCTCTCCTTCCTGGTGACATGTATGCATTTATACACATTACACTGTAGTCTTAAACTGAGATGACAGTTTATTGTCATGTACACAAGTACAATGTACAAATGCACTGAAATTCTTACTCGCTGCAGTTATACAGGTTCAACGATGACAATGGTAGCAATTAAATGACCACAGTCAGCTAAGATGGAAAAAGAGATAATAAAAATAAATGGATGGATAAATAAATATTCACAGTTGCAGTTAGAGAAAGAAAAAAATGACATTTAATAGTGCAGAGAGACCTTTCGGTGGCCCCACAGTATTCTATGGTTAGGGTAGGCTAATAAGGGGAATTGCAAGTCCTGAAACTCTCTTTAATAGCCTAACCCAACTGTTGCAGAAAAAAAAACTGCTTCTGCACCTCGGCTTGAAGGTAGCAGCGAGAAGAGGTTGTGTCTAAAGTGCTGGGGATCCTTTATGATGTTGGCAGATCTCTTGAGCCAGCGTCTCACATAGAAGTCTTCAATAGATGGGAGGTCAGGGCCTGTGATGGAGTTGGCTCGGCTTGTCATCTTCTGCATTCTTCTGCGTTCCTGGCACTCAAATTTCCAAACCAGGCCAGGATGCAGCCAATCAATATACTTTCCACAACTTGCCAAATGTCTTCTGACTTCTTAGAAAGTAGACATTGCTGTGTCTTCTTCACAGTTCGTCCAATATGTGGATTAACTCTCCATTGCTGACCTGTCCAATGAACACAGGCCTGTGGCCTCTTGGCCATCCCTTCTTAAAGTTCATAATAGGTTCCATGGTTGTGAAAGTAAGATTATTGTTCTTGCATCGCACAACCACAGTCTCGATCTTCATCCTATATTCTGATTTATTGTCTCAAATAATTTGATGTCAATCTGTGATCCTTGAAGAATAGCCTGACATAGGTAGAAGACACAAAAATGTTGGAGAAGTTTTGCCAGTCATAGAGTATCCAAAGGAAGCAAAGTGATAGAAACAAGATTTTGGGCATGAGCACTTTGTCAAGGTATGATGAAAAATCAGACAAGAGAAGGGGCAATAGAGGAGCACAGGTCAACTGGCAGGTGGATATAGATGTGAGGGCAGAAGGAAGCAGCTGAGAAGTGATGGGAAAGGTAGTAACCTTCAGAATCGAGAGGGAAGGGGTGGGGAGCTGGATGGAAGGAAGCAGATGGGGATGGACGGAGAGACCAAGAAGAGGCCTAACAGAAACTAGAGAGTTTAATGTTAATGCCACCTGGTTGGAGAGTGCCCAGATGGAATATAAGGTGACGCTCCTCCTATTTGCAGGTGACTTCGGTTTGGCAATGCTTGAGAATATGGATGGACATGTTGACGTGGGAGTGGGGGGCATGGAATTGAAATTATTGGCCACTGGGAGGTCACCATTTTTGCAGGGGATTGGGTGAAGGTGCTCAATGAAATGATCCCCCACTCTGCATTCTGCCTCTCTATGATGTACTGGAGGCTATAACAGAATCACCAGTCACAAGGATAGGTACTGAGGGAGTGATTGTGGGAAAGAATGAGTGGATGAGGGAGTAGAAAGCAGAGGGGGGAGGAGAGGGAACATGTGGTGGGATCTCATTGCAGGTGGCAGAGATTGCTGAGTATTATATGTTGGATGCAGAGGTTGGTGGTGTGGTTGGTAAGGACGAGGGGAATCCTGTTCTTGATGCTTCCACGGGAGGAGGGGGGCAAGGGTAGATGTGCAGGAAATAGAGGACATGCAGGTAAGGACTGGGTTGATGACAGTAGAGGTTAAAGTATGATTTTTGAAGAAGGAAGACATCTCAGATGTTCTGGAATGGAAGACCTTATCCCAGAAGAAGTTGACAGAGGAATTGAGAGAAAGGAAGAGAATCCTTCCAGGGGAAGAATGTGAAGAGGGGTTATCAAGGTTACTGTGGGAGTTGGTGGGTTTGTGGAAAATATCGGTAGAGAGTTTGTCTCCTGAGATGTATTCCTGTGGTCCAGGTGATCTGATCCTGAGTGGATGGCTACTGAGATAGCATTGCCATTGACCTTTTGTAATGATAGGAGAAATTGAATGGGTCCAGACCTTTCTTGAGACAGGAGTTGATATGCTCCATGACCAACCTCTACCAACATCATGGTGGATGGAAGTGCGACCAGCAGGTAGTCATTGAAGCATGGGCTTTAGTATGATGGATGTCATTTTGAAGCAGGTGGAGACCGTAGACCAAAGGAGTGAGCATCATTGGATGACATGTCATGACAAAGAGGGGTCAAGTCTATTCTTTGACCTTGGATTTTACCTGCTATTGTGCAATCATTTTTCTGGCAGTTTAATTTACACTGAAAATAATGGTTAAACAGAAATACTTTTTCTAGATGTAACATACTGAATAAAGAATAAATGAATGATCAAGATCTCAGACTGATGTTGGGTCCTCAGCCATCATCCAAAATGGCAGATATTATAATTTTCATGTTTCTAGACCTTTTCTTTTCATAATAGCATTAATAGAATGTTATTTTCTTCTGAGATTTTGTCACAGAAGTTTATTGTGCAAGATAGCGCACAAAATAAAGTGTTTTACTGCATCAATTACACTGTTACGTGACAATAAATGCTTAATTTCAAATTTCAATTCAAATTCGTTAGCTGATATTAGCAAATCCTGGCGTAATATTTCACAAACAGCAGAGGTTTTGCCAAGATTCTGAACTCCGGAAATAAAAAAAATTAGGAAGAAATTTCTAGAAAATAACTGGTTAAGAAACTGGCTTCAAGAGGTGTGGAATGGTCTTGAGGTATGTGTTCAAAACTAATCACAAAAATTAGGCAAGTTAAGGCAACAGATTTAAAAATAAATCTGAAATTAGAAATCTACTATCAGTCATGATGACTGTAAAATGACAAAAGGGGTTAAAAAAACAGAAGGAAATCTGGAATCCTTATGCATCCTACCCCATTTTTGGCTGCAGACTCATCTGTTGTTGGGAGAGTAAATATTCTGTTAACCATGCTATCCAATTCCAAATTTGCTACTGATAAAAACAATGAGTACTTCAGGCAAATAGAGTAGATATATTTTAAGACAGAAACGCAATATTCATATATGGGAGAAATGATTAGAAGATTTGTGATCGATTTAGATAAGGGCAGGAAGCAATCTTATGTGTATCTCATGAACAAATAAACAAAAATAATATGGCAGTTAAACATCTCATAAATAGATGTCCCAACTATTAATCTTTGCCTAGAATCACATGTGGTTATTACACAGCAAGGCTGGCCAGCTGTAAACTATTCTCTGGGCCTCAGCACGTCTTTGTTAAGGCCTGTACTTCAGATTTCAGATGTGTTTAAAAGATTGATTGATTGTGGGTTAGTATTCCTTCAGTCTGTTGAGCTACGTAGGTCAGAGATTGAACAGAACCTAGAGTTAAATGAAGTTACAGTGTTAACCGTGAGCCAGGAGGAGCAGTGTCCACAATAAAATGCTCAGTACCCCTTCCGTGCCCCCATCATGGCCTGGTGGGAACAATGCCTCTGGGTGACAAGCCCTGTAAAAGGTAATGGGCATAGCTCAGTACAACACAGCAAAACTCTCCCAACCATCCAGATAATCTACATAGAAAGCAGTAGCAATCATCAAGGATCCATTCCACCCAGGACATGCTGAGTTCTCACTGCTGCCATCAGAAGAGAGGTATAGGTCCCACAAGAATCACACCACCAGGTTCAGGAACAGTTGCTGCCCCTCCACCATCAGACACCTCAACTGCAAACTTAACCAAAGACTCATTTTAGGTCTCTTACTTTACTCATTGTTTACTACTAAATATTTTTTTCTGCATTATAAATTTAGTTTGTTTTCATTTTCTCTTCCTCTTCGCCCTGAACACTTCTACCTTCTCAATCTAGCTCTCTGGGTCTTAGAAATCCATGTCCAAAGATTTAACCAATTGCTTCCTCTATACTTGCACCTTAACTTGCTCTACACTTCTGATGAATGCAGGGAGTATATTATTTGATGGTGCAGTTGTATCTGTGCAATGTGAAGAAAGCACATCAGCGCCCCTATTTCCTCAGGAGTTTGCGGAGGTTCAAGTTGACATCAGAAACCATGAGTAGTGGAAAATATGCTGACCGGCTGCATTGCAGGTTTTACAGGTAATCATATAAACATATAACAATTACAGTACGGAAACAGGCCTTCTTGGCCCCTCTAGTCTGCACTGATTAAGTGTTCTCCTCTAGTCCTACTTAACTGCACCCTGTCCATAATACTCCAAACCCCTCACATCCATGTACCTGTCCAACTTTTTCTTAAATGACAAAATTGATCTTGCTGCAACCACCTCTTCCGGAAGGTCATTCCACTCAGCCACCACTCTCTGAGTGAAGAAGCTCCCTCTCATGTTACTTCTAAACTTTTTCCCCCTGACCCTTAACTCATGACCCCTTATTCCAATCTCACCCACCCTCAAGGGGAAGAGCCTATTCACATCTACTCTATCAATCCCCCTCATAATTTTAAATACCTCTATCAAATCCCCCTTCAACGTTCTACGCTCCAATAAATAAAGTTCCAGTCCACTCAATCTTTCTTTGCATTCTAGATACTGCAATCCAGGCAACATTTTAGTAAACCTTCACTGCACTCTCTCTACCTTATTGATATCCATCCCATAATTTGGGGACCAGAACTGCACACAGTATTCCAAATTTGGCCTCACCAATGCCTTGAATAGTCTCAACATCACCTCCCAGCTCTTGTTTTCTATGCTTTGATTTATAAAGGCCAGCATACCAAAAGCCTTCTTTATCATTCTTTCC
The DNA here is from genome assembly GCF_036971445.1 of Narcine bancroftii. Classification (NCBI taxonomy): domain Eukaryota; kingdom Metazoa; phylum Chordata; class Chondrichthyes; order Torpediniformes; family Narcinidae; genus Narcine; species Narcine bancroftii. The sequence goes on from NC_091469.1 coordinate 209,278,567, forward strand.
ACATGAGAATTCACTTTCAAAGAACAATGAACCATTATTCCAAGATCTCGCTATTCCTCTGCATTCCTCAACACCCTCCCCTTCACTGCATATGTCCTGTTTTGATTATTCTTCCCAAAATGAAAAACTCCATCTCCCCTTTTTAAGCAGAAGATCCATGTTTGTGACATGCCAATCCTGCATCACCATGCCCCCCCTCCAGTGACTGTTGAAAAATCTCTGTCAGAGCCTCCACTATTTCCTTCCTGACTTCCCTCAAAGTCCTGAGGAAAATCCTGTCGGGACCCGGAGATTTTATTTGCCCCAAAAGTTCGAGCACCCCCTCTTTCCTAATCCCTACATTTTCCACAATCACCCCTTTTGCTTCTCTTATCCTATTCCATATCCTTTTCCCTAGTGAATACCAAGGAGAAGAACTCATTCAATATCTTCCCCATCTCATTCAGCTCCACACACATTTGTCCCCTCTGATTCTCTAAAGGAACAATTTTATCCTTCATTCTCCTTTTTCTATTTACATATTTGTAAAACCCCTTTGGATTTACTTTCACCTTGTTTATTATAGCCACCTCATACCTTTCCTAATCTATTTCTTAAGTTCCTTTTTACAATTAATGTATTTTTCAAGCATCTCGTCCATACCTTGCTTCTTGTATTTAATTTATTTTTATTCGACCCAACTTTCTAATGTCCCTTGAAACTATGGCTCTCTCAAACTTTTGGCTCTGCCTTTTATCCTAAAAGGAACATAAACATTCTGGACCCTCAAAATCTCACCTTTAAATGCCCTCCAATTCTCCTCTACCTCCTTCCCATAAAACAAATCAGCCCAAACCACTCCTTGCAAATCCCTTCTCATTTCTTAAAATCTGGCTTTTAACCCACTCAAAAACCTTAATTTTCGAACCAGACTTATCCCTTTCCATAATTATATTGAAACTAATGTTACCTCGATCACTGGATCCGAAGTGCTCTCAAACACCCACCTCAATCACCTGGCCTATCTCATTCCCCATCTGTAGATCCAATACTGCCCCTTCTCTAGTGGGTATTTAAAGTATTGCTGCAGTGTTTCCCAATGTATATTAGGAAAATTATAATCCCCCACTAACACAACCCTGTACTTATTACAAATCTCAGCTATTTCCTTACCCATTTGCTCCTCTATTTCTCGCTCCCCACTAGGTGGTCTATAATACACCCCTATAATTGAAACTTCTCCTTTTCCATTTTTAAATTCCACTCATACCACCTCCCTTGAGGAGCCTTCCAATCTATCTCGCATCAGCACCGCTGTAATATTTTCCCTGACAAGTAATGCTACACCAACCCTCTTACCCCTCCAATTCTATCACACCTAAAACAGCATAATCCCAGAATATTTAGCTGCTAGTCACCACCCTCCTGCAACCACGTCTCACTAATCGCCACCACAGTTATCCACACCTTCAGCTCGTTCATCTTCCTTACAATACTCCTAACATTAAAGTAAATGAATTTCAGAGATTTCCCACATCTTTCCCTCTGTTTGCCCCTATCTTTATGGCCAACTCTATTATTTATTACCATCATCTCCCCTCCATCTCTGCTCTGATCATTTTCCTTCTTGATCACCTGTCTTTCCACCCATCAGTCTTTGTCTATAAGCCTTCTCTATTTGAGGACAAACCTTCTCTTTGCTGTTCTCCTTTATATGGACCCCTTCCTCCAACCATACTAGCTTAAAGCCCCCTTAATAGCCCGAGCAAATACCCCAGCAGGATCCTGATCTCCCTGGGATTCAGATGCAACCCATCCATTCAGTACAGGTCACACCTCCCCAAAAAAGGTCCCAGTGATCCAAGAACTTGAATCCCTGCCCCTTACTCCACCCCTTTAGCCATGCATTCATCTTCCACCAGATACTATTCTTGCCCTCACTATTGCATGGCACAGGAAGTAATCCAGAGATTACCCATTTTGTGGTTTCTTTTTAGCTCCCTACCTAACTCCCTATATTCACTTCACTCTTCCTCCCTATGTAGTTGGTACCAACATGTACCACGACCTCTGGCTCATTACCCTCCCCCCCTTAGGATGTCTTGGATGTGAGAAGTTACATCCCGGACTCAGGTGGAAGACAAACCACCATCTGGTTTTCTTTATCATATCCACAGAATCCCCTATCTGTCCTCCTGACCATCGAATCCCCTTTAACTATTGCCCTCTTCTTTCCCTACCCTTCTGGGCTACAGAAGCTGGCCTTATGCCAGAGACACAGCCACTGATGCTTTCCCCAGCCTGACTGTCCCCCCCTCCCCCAGCAGTACTCAAGGTAGAGTACCTATTGTTGAGGGCTACAGGCACAGGGGCCATATCCTGTACCTGTCTCTTCCCTTTCCCTCTCCTAACTGTAACCCACTGATCCTCATCCCGTGGCCCTGGTGAGACCACTTGGCTGTAACTCCTATTCCTCACTCTCCCTGACTAGAGTGAGGCCACTGAGCTGCAGCTCAGCACACCTAGTGCAGACATGGACGTCCGGGAGGCTAGAGGACTCCAGGATCTCCCAATTCTGACACTGAGAACAGCAAACTGCTCTCACACTCATCCCTTCTCTCTCCCCCTCACCTTACAAAGAGAAAAAAAACCCCAAAAATAATATATCCTACCTTAATCCAGATGTGCACGACCTCAGCCTCTGCTCGACGATTGAGCTGATCCTTGCTGGCCGCCCCTTTGCCTTACTTTCCTTTTATTGGCCCTTGACCAATTAACCTCGTCACTCTCACCTCGCTCCTCCTCCTCCGAACACTGTCTGAGCTCTGGTCGCCACCTCCTCTGACTCGCCACTGGAACCGACTAGGCCCAGCCCTGGTAAGGAACTGAATTTATTACCTTATCTTCCTCCTCACTCCTCCTCCTTCTCCGAACACTGCCTGAAACAAGTGGCATGTTGACCTTTATTGCTGGAGGGATTGAATTAAGAATTAAGAAGGGAGGAGTGGCATTACTCATCATGGAAAATATTGCAGCTGTGCTCAGGCAGGTCAGACCAGAGGGCTCGGCTACTGAGACTATATGGGTGGAGCTGATGAACAGGAAAAGTAGGACCACACTCATGGGATTGTATAGACAACCCAACAGTCAGTGAGAACTGGAGGAGCAAATCTGTCGAGAGATAGCAGACAGCTGCAGAAAAATACAAGGTTGTGATTGTAGAACTTTCCACATATTGACTGGGACTCCCATACTGTAAAAGGGCAGGATGGTTGGGGTTTGTTAAATGTGTTCAGGAAAGTTTTCTAAATCAATATATAGAGGTTTCAACTAGAGAGAGTGTAATCCTGGATCTCCTATTAGGGAACCAGACAGGTCAGGTGACAGAAATATGTGCAGGGGATGATTTTGGGTCCAGTGATCATAATGCCAAGTTAATTATGGACAAGGATAAGACTGGTCCTCAGGTTGAGATTCTCAATTGTAGAAAGACCAATTTTGAGGAAATGAATTATTTTCTGGCAAAATTTTGAGAGTACAGCATTTGTATGTACTGTCAGTTTAAAGGTGAAGTTAACAGGCATAGGGAAACTTGGTTTTTGAGGGATATTGGGGATGTGGTTCAGAGGAAGAGAGAAGTATAGGCAACATGGAGCAAATGAGGTATTTGAGGAATATAAAAATGCAAGAAAAAACTTAAGAAGGAAATCAGAAGGTCTAAAATAAGGTTGTTTTAGTGGAAAATGTGAAGGAAGACCCGGTATATTAAGACCAAAAGCATAGTAAGGGACAAAATTGGTCCCCTTGAAGATCAGAGCGGCTAGCTGTGCATGGAGCCAGAAAAGATGGAGGAGATCTTAAATTTTTTTTTTGCATCTGTATTTACCCAGGAAACTGGCACAGAGTCGAGAAAACAATCAATGAGGTTTTGAAACCTATAAATTAAAGACGAAGAAGTGCCAGCAGTCTTAAAGCAAATATGGGTGAATAAATCCCCAGAGCCTGACAAGATAAGACTAGTGTAGAAATTGCAGGGGCCCTGGCAGAAATATTGAAAATGTCCTTAGCCATGCATGAGGTTCCGGAGGATTGGAGCGTAGCTCATGTTATTCTGCTGTTTAAAAAGGCTCCTAAAGTAACTGAGGAAATAATACACCAGTGAGCCTGATGTTGGTAGTAGGTAAATTATTGGAAGGTGTTCCAAGAGAACAGATACACAAGTCTTTGGGTAGCCAGGGAATGATTAGGCATAGTCAATGTGGCTTTTTTGTGAGGAAGATCATGTTTAACCAATCTTATAGCGTGGTGGTTCTTAACCTTTTTCTTCCCTCTCACATACCACCTTAAGCAATCCCTTACTAACCACAGAGCACCAATAGCATATGGAATATGAGAGCTGTATGTGAGTGGAAAGAAAAAGGTTGGGAACCACTGTTACAGAGTTTTTCGAGGAGGTTACCAGGAAAGTAGATGAAGGAAAGAAAAGCTGTGGATGATGCCTACATGGACTTAAATAAAATCTGTAACAAGGTCCCACATGGCGATTAGTCAGGAAGGATCAGACATTCATTGCGAGGTTGCAATCATTGTGGATGATTGCTTCTCAGACTAGAGACCTTGTGACTAGTGGTGCTTCAGGGATCGGTGCTGGGACCATTGCTGTTTGTCATCTATATCAATGATCTGGATGATAATGTGATAAATTATATCAGCAAGTTTGCTGAAGACACTAAGTTTGGAGACATTGTGGACAGTGAGAAAGGCTTTCAAAGCTTGCAGAGGGAACTGGGTCAACTGGAAAAATGGGGTGAAAAATGTCAGATGGAATTTAATGCAGACAAGTGTGGGGTGTTGCATTTTGGAAGGACAAACCAAGAAAGGACATACATGGTAAATGGTAGTGGAGTTCAGTAAAAGAGGGATTTGTGATTACAGATACATAATTCTCTGAAAATAGTGTCACGGGTAAATATGGTTGCGAATAAAGCTTTTAGCATATTGACGTCTATAAATCAAAGTACTGCATTGAGTACAGGAGCTGGGATATAAATGGTAAAGTTGTTTAAGTCTTTGATGAGGCCAAATCTGGAGTATTATGCACAGTTTTGTTCACTTAACTATAGGAAATATACCATTGAGATTGAAAGAGTGCAGAAAAAATTTTGTTAGGATGTTGCGTGGACATCAATTACGGGGAACGATTAAACAGGTTCAAATCAAGTCACCTTTATTTGTCATTCATACCATGCCTTGCACAGTAAAGATGAGATAATGTTTCTCAGGACCATGGAGCAGATTTACCTAAATATAAGTTAGGTTAGATTTGGAGCACAGAAAACAAGCGGAGATTTGTTTGAGGAATACAAAGTTATAAAGGTATAGACAGAGAAAATGCAACTAGGCTTTTTCCACTGAGGTTTAGGCGAGATACAAACCATAGACTGTGGGTTATGGGTGAAGGGGTAAATTTAGGGGGAACATTAGGCAGAACTTCTTCACACAGAGAGTGATGGGAGTATTGAATGCAGGCTCAATTTTAACATTTAAGAACAATTTGGACAGGTACATGAATGGGAGGGATATGGAGGCCTTTGGATTAGGTGCAGATCAGTGGGACCAGGCAAAATAATAGTTCAGCACATACTAGAAGAGTTGAAGGGCCTGTTTCTGTGCTGTAATGTTCTATGGTTCTATATATTCTACCATATGAATCCATAGTTGCTTCCTAATGTATTGATTCTCAAATCTAGGTTGTGCAGAAGGAATACCTATGTTTGGTTTGTTGATGAAGTAATGGAAATGTGGGATTAAGGATGGGACACCTATATGAACAATTATGTTAACAAATAATTATCCTCCTCTTTCGAATGATTTGTTCATGGCCACTTCTCTGATTTCACATGCGCGAGTCTTCGGTTGACGCATGCATGGTGGTGGGTTCACGTGTTTGAGTTCAGTTAGAGAATATGGGAGAGTTAAGTGCCCTTATGACATTGAATTCGCACTCTTAACTCTCATGCATGCGCCAACCGAACTCCAATATACAAACCCACCGCTCATGCACACTGGAATCCGGATGCCGTGCCCAACCTGTGGACCCCGGTATGCTGATAAATCAGGTAAGTTCACTCATTTTGGCTTTTATATGTACTGTATCCTTGTTATAGCTGGTCAAATACAACATAAACTGCTTAAATTTTATATTTTTTTCATATATATATATATATATAAATTTGGCAGTATGTGCAGATGGACATAAGTCACTTAGGTCACAAGTAGGGGAGTACCTATATTTCTTCCCCACCACTTTATATCAAGGAAAGAGGTTTTCTAATCTGCTTCCCCAGTGTGACTTGTCAGCTTTGTGTTACCCAATTTTCATGTTCAAACCTATTGAATGATATTGAATGCCAAACAAGGCCTCCTGTACCACTCTTGTCATCTCCATTGTTTACTTTAGCATAATTTGCATGCATAGGCAAGGATGGGGAAGGAATACTCCTCGTATAATTACGTGTTGCAAAATGTAAAATGTTCGTAAAAATTAACCATTTTTTATTGGTAAACTAATAAAACTTAACCATATAACCATATAACAATTACAGTACGGAAACAGGCCATCTCAGCCCCTCTAGTCCATACCGATTTAACTAATCTCCTCCAGTCCCACCTATCTGCTCCCTGTCCATAACCCTCCAATCCCCTCACATCCATGCACTTAACTAACTTTCTCTTAAATGGCAAAATTGAACCTGCTGCAACCACCTCCTGGAAGGTCATTCCACTCAGCCATTACTCTCGGAGTGAAGAAGCACCCTCTCATATTACTTCTAAATTTTTACCCCTATCCCTTAACTTATGACCCCTCATTCTAATCTCACCTACCCTCAAGGGGAAGAGCCTATTCACATCAACTCATGATTTTAAATACCTCTATCAAATCCCCCCTCAACCTCTACACTCCAATAAATAAAGATCCAGTCTACGCAATCTTTCTTTGTATTCTAGATACTGCAATCCAGGCAACATTTTAGTAAATCTTTTCTGCATCCTCTCTACCTTATTGTTATCCTTCCTATAACTGCACACAATATTCCATATTTGGCCTCACCATTGCCTTGAACAGTCTCAACATCACCTCCCAGTTCCTATATTCTATGCTTTGATTTATAAAGGCCAGCATACCAAAAGCCTTCTTTAACACTCTATCCACATGAGAACCCACTTTCAAAGAATGATGAACAGTTATTCCAAGATCTCTGTTCCTCTGCGTTCCTCAGTGCCCTCCCATTCACTGCATATGTCCTGTTTTGATTGTTCTTCCCATAATGAGGCACTTCACACTTATCTACATTAAACTCCATTTGCCATCTTTCAGCCCACTCTTCTAAGCAGTCCAAATCCCTCTGCAGTTCCTGAAAGCCATCTTTACTATCCACAACTCCCCCTATTTTTGTATCGTCTGCACATTTACTAACCCAATTTACCACTCCATCATCCAAATCATTAATATAAATGATGAACAACAAAGGACCCAACACCAATCTGATGCACACCGCTCATCACCAACCTCCATCCTGACAGACAGCTATCCACCATGGCTCTCTGGCATTGACCTTCTAGCCCCCATTGAACCCATCTGACTATCTCAACATTAATACCTAGCACCTGAACCTTCCTTACCAACCTTCCATGTGGAATCTTATCAAAGGCCTGACTGAAAGCCACATAGACTACATCTACTACTCTACCCTCATCAACCTTCCTAGTCACCTCCTTAAAAAATTCAACGATTTGTCAAACATGACCTTCCCTGCACAAACCCTTGTTGAGTGTCTCTGATCAATCCCTGCCTCTTCAGATACTCATACATATGATCTCTAAGAATACTTTCCAATAGGTTACCAACCACTGACATCAAACTTACTGGCCTATTATTGCTGGACCTACACCTGGAGCCTTTATTAAACAGAGGAACCACATTTGCGACAAGCCAATACTGTGGCACCATTCCCCCCTCCAGTGACTGTTGAAAAATCACTGTCAGAGCCTTTGCTATTTCCTCCCTGACTTCCCTCAAGATCCTTGGGAAAATCCCATCGAGACCCGGGGACTTATCCACCTTTATATGCCCCAAAAGTTCAAGCACTCCTCTTTCCTAATCCCTACATTTTCCATAATCACCCCTTTTGCTTCTCTTAGCCTACACAATTCCATATCATTTTCCCTCGTGAATACTGAAGAACTTGTTCAATATCTCCCCCATCTCATTCGGCTCCGCAGACAGTTGTCCGCTCTGGGACCAATTTTATCCTTCACTCTCCTTTTGCTATTTACGTATTTGTAAAAACCCTTCGGATTTACTTTCACCCTGTTCACTATAGTCACCTCGTCCCTTCTTTTCACTTTCTCATGCTTCTTTTTACAATCTCTGTATTTTCCAAGCATCTCATTTCTTGTATTTAATGTAGGCTTTTACTTTTATCTTGAACCACCTTTCTGATCTCCCTTGAAAACCATGGCTTTCGCGAACCTTTGGCTCTGCCTTTTATTGTAAAAGGAACATAAAGATTCTGCATCCTCAAAACCTCACCTTTAAATGACCTCCAATTCTCCTATACCTCCTTCCCATAAAACAACTTGATTTTCAATATTCTCTTATATCTATGACATAGCCGCGCTCCTGTCAAGGTACAAAAGGTACAACCAAGCCTATTCAAACAGACTTTATTCGAATAACGCTTGTGGGAATGAACAGCCTGTAGTGTTTGGTGGACAAGGTCACCTCACTAAGACTGTTTGGTCTCATTCAAAGACACAGTTACAGGATACAATATTCAAGGCATTTTCCTGCTTTCAAATTGGATATCATTTCTTTGAATGTATTGTTACAACTTATGTTTTACATTTTGCAAATCCTCTTCCTAAAGTCAGGGAAATGGTTTGTTGTCAATCATTTATTCTCATGTACAAGTCATAATTAAGAGACGCCCTTCTTGTATACAAAAACCAACAGAAGTCTGGAACGATTGCTCTCAGTGCACACCAGTATCTGTTCTCTGCCTGCCTGATTTTTAGTTTTCAACTAACACAGGCAAATGACGAGTTTCACTCTAATCTTACATTATTAATGTTAATAATGGTGGCCAAAACTTCTGGGCAGAAACAATGTTAACCAGGGACTGAATGATGCTGGTCGCTTATTGCAGCCTTTGACAATTTACATCGTGCCTAACAGGTAGTAAATCAATCAGTAGTCAGTTAGCACTGTTGGGTTAAAGATATCAGGCAGGCATCAGGATATCTGGAGCCTGGGGGTTCTGGAGAAGAGGTGAGGATTGATTCCTGTCTGGGAGGCTCATTAGTTTTTAAAATTATACCCTGTTCTGTGGGAGCTTCTTGACTGAGTAAAACTTATTTTTGTAGCTATCTTAAAAACTTTCTTCATTTCTACATCTATTCCATCTCTTCCGATTTTCTCTACTATGTTTTCTGCAAATTCTGAACAAGCAATTAACATTTTTTTAAAAATTCAAATCAGTTTTCATTCTATCCATGAACTAATTGGGCATTTTCTGTTCGGACATACTCCGTTATTGATTGTAGCACAAATTCATGAATTTTTTTCAACAACTGACCATGTATCTTCTTGAAATCAAACTTGTCATGCTTGTATGGGTACCGATTATGAAGCAATGTTAAATGCATTTATTTCATCATCACCAGTAGAAGGATTGAACCACATACCTTGAGTTGTATAAACCAAAAGTGTCTGGGAGTTGACTGCTGACCTCAATCAAATTGGTCAAAGAAACAACAAAATTCATTTCTGGAAACCTTAGTCATATAACATTTTGCAATCCCTTGAGCATGTCTGTGGACTGACGCCATTTTGATTGAAGTCCATATGTTAAGTATGGTCAACTGGATGTGGTATTGGAAAGAAGCTTCCCACTGTCTAATAAAGCTTGCATGATCCAGAAAAATGTAAGAGAAACATGAATACTATCCAGGAAATCATTTTATATTCCAGTGAGTTTGGTCATTATTGAAACTTGATGTTGCAACCTAAATACTGTAAGTATTAAGTTTTGTTTGCCACAATATATCCAGTACAGTGAGAAGTGTTCTTCTGTGAGCAGGCTAAAAGGTTATATCTAAAATTCATACAATTATGTAAAGAGCAGAATATTTTCTGTCCACTATTACTCTCTGCTTTCTAATTGCAAACCAATTTTTAATCCACACAGCCAAGGATCTATGACTTTCTGATGTGGGATCTTGTCAAATACCTTTCTAAAATCCATATAGTCCACATCTATCACCCTACCCTCATCAATTTCTTTTGTTACCTTGTCAAAAAACTCAGTTAGACTTATGAGGCATGACCTTCCCTTCACAAAGCCATGCTGACTATCCTTGAGTAGACTGGACTTCTCCAAATGCTCATAGATCCTAGCCTTAAGAATCATCTCCATTAGTTTACCCACCCCTGACGTAAGACTCACTGGTCTATAATTCCCAGGATTTTCCTTGTTACCTTTTCTAAACAAGGGGACTATTTTCGCCATTCTCTAATCCTCCAGCACCTCCCCTGGGGCTAAGTAGGATTCAAAGATCATAATTACTGCCCCAGCAATCTCTTCTCTTACTACTCACAGCAGCCTGGGGTATATCGTATCTAATCCCCGGGACTTATCAAGCTTGATGTGTTTAAGAAGTTTCAACACTTACATAATTTCAACATCATCTGGCCCGATCTATTCTGATCTCACCCTGATCAAGAATGTTTTCTCTTATGAATCCTGAAGCAAAGTTTTCATTGAGGACCTTCCCAACCTCCTTCACCTCCAGGTACATGTTGCCTCCCTTATCCTTTAGCGGCCCCACCTTCATTATTTTCATCCTTCCATTTATCATGCATGCATAGAACACCCTGGGATTCTCCTTAATCCTACTACCAAGACTTTCTCATGCCCCCTTCAACTCTCCTAAGTCCCCGTGCATCTTGGCGCCTCACAGTTTGGCGGGCAGCAAACTCCTTTGAAGAAGACTGCAGAGCCCACCTCATTGACAAAAGGCAAAGGAGGAAAAACCTAACACCCAACACCAACCAACCAATTTTCCCCTGCAGCCGCTGCAACCGTGTCTGCCTGTCCCGCATCGGACTTGTCAGCCACAAACGAGCCTGCAGCTGACGTGGACTTTTTACCCCCTCCATAAATCTTCGTCCGTGAAGCCAAGCCAAAGAATATCTAAAGTCTGCTTCCTTCTTCCTCTTGACTAGTTGCCTCATCTGTTTTATCAGCCATGGTTCCTTTTTCCTACCACCCTTTCCCTATTTCAGTGGATGAACCTACTCAGAATGCCCTGAACTCAACCCAAGTGGTGTCTAAATATGTCTACATTACTTCTGTGCTTTTTCCCATGAACATTTGTTCCTGATTTACTCTCCCTAGTTCCTGTCACATCTCATGATAATTAGCCCTTTCCCAATTAAACACTTTCCCATTTTATCTGCTTTTATCCTATCCATAGCTATGCTAAAACTCAAGGAGTTGTGGTGATACGAATTAACAACACTTTTAATTATGTTTGGGACTAAAGAAACTTTGTTAGCACTAACACAGGAACAGCAATGGAAATTTCACCAATGGTAAATTCAAAATAATAGTTTCTAGTAAACTATTAATAACATAACATTTCTTACTTAATTCTAAACTTACATAACACTAAACCTAACCCCACTATGCATAAATGTAAGTGTGTGTGTGTGTGTGTGTGTGTGTGTGTGTGTGTGTGTGTGTGTGTGTGTGTGTGTGTGTGTGTGTGTGTGTGTGTGTGTAATTAAAGTCTACTCTTAAAACTCATTCTTTAAAAGTTCAGCATCATTTTTGTCTTGCTTGAATGTCTTAAACTCTCAGTTCAGAAATAATTATAAAATTCTTTTAAAACTTTATATCTTCAGGCATCTTTACTCACAATTTCTTCCATGTTGAATTCATAAACTCAGTCACAGGTTAAATGGTTATCTTCTCCCACAATGAAGTCACAAACCAGACAAGGATTAAATAAAGTGGCCACAGAAAAATAGATCCAGTAAAATTCTGTCCGCTTTTCCAAAGAGACAGCAAAATGGTCTTCCTTATTTCAAAAGCCACTGATTCTGTGTCCTCTCCTTTCCCAGGAGTAACGCACAATAGCACCAATTCTGTTTACTGTAACTCAACCCTGTCTTTCACCAGGTTTCAATTCCTGTGTCACAGTGGTTTTGAATTCTGGCAACTCCAGACTGAATTCTTGAAAAACTGAACACAAAATGTCTGAATTCAGTAATATTTTTCTTCAATTATCTGACCATTACATCATTACCAAGATGAGTCCCAATTGTTCAAAACGACATGACCATCAGTTTTATTTCTACCAAAATGCTGGTTCTTTTTGAAAACTATTCCATATCCGTAACAACCTCTGACCTCATCTCTGTTCAAGAGGTTTAAGTGGCTTTGATTAAAAACAGATGGCTTCCTCAGCAGTTCTTGAAATCCATTAGCTCTGTCAGTCCAATACCCTTCTCAGAAAACAATGGTTCTCTATAATATGCTGTGACCTGTGTATGACCCTGTACCAACCCATATCTAACTTACTACGAATGCAGATGCAATATTTTAACTCTATAATTAACTTTACTAAGATATTTTTATAAAAGAAATATAGTTTAACTTTAAATTAAACATCAACACAAATCCGTTACAGTGGTCACTATTGATGTTCCCCCATCGAGAGGTACATCACGTGACTGGCCTCTCCTCTAGTTAGCTGTTCCACATACTCTGTCAGGAGTCCTTCTTGGACACACCTGACAAATTCTGTCCCATGTAAGGCTCTTGCAGTCAGGAGGTGCCAGGATGTTGAAGTTTCCCATGACAACAACCCTAAAATTTCCACACCATTCCAAACTCTGCCTGCTTATCTGTTCCCCGGTGTCCTGAGGGCTATTTTGCAGCATATAGACTACTCCCTTTCTATTTCTGACTTTCACCCACACTGACTCTGTAGACATTCCCTCTACAGCCCTTTTTACAGCCATGATACTATCCCTGATCAGCAATACTATTCACCCCACTCCCCTCTCTCTGACCTCACATCCTATTCTTTTCAAACCACCTAAACCCAGGTACCCGAATCAGCTAATCCTTCCTCCAGCCAAGTTTCAGTAACAGCTGCAACATCGTAGTTCTATGTACTGATCCATGCTCTAAGTTCATCCCATTTATTCCTAATACTCCTGGTGTTGAAATAGACACATTTCAAACCCTCTAACTGGCTACATTTATGTTTACTCTCCTTCCTGTCCTTCCTCATCAACTCACAACACAAAGCATCATGCTTTTCACCTTCTGCCCTCATATTCTGGTTCACATCCCCCTGCCAAATTAGTTACCCCCACCCGGCCAACAGCTCTAGGTCTATTCTTGAGGATTTGCACTCGCTTATATTGCAGTTTCCTCTCTTTAAAAAAAAACTAAATCATCATGAATGTCCATTGGCACATAACATCAAATAACAATCTCCATGTGTAAGTTCATATATGCACACACACTCACCTTGCAAATATACACCCACAATTCAACCAAATTTTCACATTTTATTACAAATTCATCCAGTTTCTTAGTTTTCTCATTTGTAGCATGAAAAATGTATGACAAGTACACTTCATGTCTCTGTGATTATTGTTTAAAATTATAATGTCATAACTTTGAACACATAGCATTCATAATTTGTTTAAGTCTTCAACTTAAACCAATAAATACAACGGTGCAGCTCAACAGTCATGGTACCTACTTTGCTTGTCTTCTTGCCTCTATGCACAGGCTGTTCTGTATTCCCCTTCTCTACCCAATTCTGAAATCATGCTTTAATCTAAAGCCCCTTTCACACGTGCAAATGGTACCAGGAATTAATGGCCAATCGGCCTAAACAGAATGAAAATCTTCTCAACGCCAACATGAGATGACATCATCTCATGCTGGGGATGGATTGTCTCGACCCCTAGTGCAATCCCCGACATCTGCAGATGCTGGTGTTGCAATTGGGCAAGTGTGAAACGGGCAATTGCATTCTAGGACAAAAATGACCCAAGTTTTTGTGTGAGTGCAGGAACGTGAAGCAAAAAAAGATTAAAATGGTATAAACTTTGCTGTGGGAAAGTCGCAGCAGGACAGAGAGAAAGAGAGAAGAGAGAGAGGAAATAAATAGCAATAAATAGCAAAAGCAGACAATTTTTAAACAGCGTGGTTTATATAGGTTGGCTCATACTATGCTGTACATAAAGCTTAATTATGTTATAATTAGGCATGATTAATTTTGTTCAAATATCAGATCATAATACATTGATCAGGATTTAGGTCAGATCCACCATTACTGGGGATGGCTCCTTGCATGTGTGAACGCGTGCAGTGTCCCAGTTAAGAGTGGTCAAGTGTGAACAGCAAAAATGCCATTCCTATCCTGGGACACTGAATGGCTGATTTAGTGGGACATAAGTGTAACAGGGGGACTTAAGTCCACTGCTTTCCTTTTAGAAATGCATTTTGGGTGCTGTATCCAACCAAAACATATTACCTATAAGTCCTGCAATGTGCTAGGACTACAGCACACTGAGGGGACCTATTGCTAATTGGTTTCCCAGGGCTTGCCCAGTGTGGAAATATAGTAGTATTTTGTAATCCCTGTATTCTTTGCCCTTCCATAGGCACCCTGAGCTAAAAACACAGTCATATTGATGGACTTGGAGTCAGGTACTCACAAGGCCAGGCAAGGGTGGCAGAGTCCCTCTGTGAAGGACATTAGTGAACATTTACTGATGTTGAAAATATTCCTTGTTACATATCTTCTAATTCATCAGTGCTGATTATTGACAAAGTCGGTTTTTATTGTCCATCTCCAGTTGGATCTATCAGAGGCTCGATAAAGCTATTATTTTGTGTGGGACCAGTGTCAAATTTTGGCCTGTTTGGCAGGTTTCTCTTTCCAAAGAATATTTGTGAGCTAGTTGAATTTTTAATCAACTTTAAAAAATTTTTGTAGTCACTCGACTGAAAGCAGCATTTTATTGAATGGCATTCTAAGATGAATTTGCTCGCTTTGGATTATTAGTCTAGAACTTGGCATTATTGGGCTTTATCTTGCTCTGAACTAGATCGATTATAAAATAAAAGATGATTTTGGTAGATTGGCTATCAAGATCTTGGATTGTCCAAAAAGTTCATGATGTCTACAACAGCAAACCTGTTCACTATAATGCTGGCACACCTGACTTGCTATTTGCCAAAGAGTACAGATGTGGCTTTTGATTCCACAAATGCACCTGACCTTTAAGTTGCCTGCCAATAATGCTCAAGCAGTAATTCCATTCATTTAAATGTGGTTTCCACTTTCATTTGAAGGAGAAGTTCACATCGAGTATTTTTTTTCTGCTTCATATTAATTAATGTTAAGAAATCTAATATATTTTTACAATTCATTTAATTTTATTCATTATTTTTATCATTTTTAAAATCAATGACATCAACATTTTTTATATGTCAACAGGCCTCAAGATCATTCCACTGTTGAGACCTGATAGCCGCTCATGGAGGCTCTGTCACGCAGAAGAGACCAACATGTCCAAAACAGTGGCATCTGGCATAATGTGTCACCAGGATTTGGTGCACGTTGGTAGGATTGGGCTGACCTGGTGATTATAAGTTACATACACCCACAGGCGTCTAAGGCAGTACAGATTTCCACTTCAGGTTTTGATTTCCGGCGATAGAATTGTAGGATTGTTTTATCTGAGTGAACCTTTGCAAGTGAATCAGAGGTGAAGACTTCAGTGAGAAGCAAAAATAAGGCTCAGACCGGATGTAGCTTACCCGACTGTCCCATCCACCTATTTATGTTTACGTTTGTGGATCTTTCATCATAGTTCAGTAAAAGCATTGATGGCCATGAACACGTCTGACTCAGCTGAGACCCTCCGGGAGCACAAGTCTAGCAAGTCTTCACCTCTGATTCAGATTCACTCAGGAAAAAAAAATCCTGTAATTCTATAGCAGGAACCTGAAGTGGGAATCTGCTCTGCCTAAGACACCTGTGGGTGAATGTAACTTATAGACACCAGGTCAGCCCAATCCTACCCAGAGAAAATAGGTAACATTGACTGTCTGAGTTACAATTAAATAGTTTTCATTGGAATTTTACAGTTGCAGGGTGAGAGGTCTAAAGAAATCAATGCAATTAGCAGGTGAATTGGGTGGGACGGGAAGATTGAGGCAAGTAAACTGGAAGGAAGGAAAGGAGGGAGGGAATAACTGAAATCAGTGACTGTGACTGTCAGATTTTTCATTACACATTTACTGTATATAAGCTGATGATAATTTATAGCAATTTGATCCTCATTTGCAAATATAATCTGGTTGTTAGCACTATTTACTGTTCAGAAAATTGCAGTTCATTTATCTCAGTTGATATAATTGAGTCTGGAAAACAAACTCATGGCACTGGTGAAAAGGAAGTGGAATGGCTATGGGAATTGTTCTTTATATAAGTTAAATGTAGGCAGACAGCATGGTAACAGGCCATTTTGGCCCACGAGTCCGTGCCGTCCAATTTACACTCTAGCGGCTCACCGGAGGCTTAATCGAACTAGCTCGGGAGGTTCCAAGTGACATCACAATGCGATCGAGTTCTCTGCATTCCACTAATCAGCTTGCTTTTTCCCCCTTCCCCCCCCCCACCCTTTAACTAGTTATTCCAGTTCCTACTTCCTTTCTCTCTCCACCTAGTCTAGACTCCTCCCCTCCCCGTGGTGTTTCTCCTCCCCTTACCTATCATCTCCTACACTCACCACCCCCCTTCCCCCTTTTGTTCAGACATCTCTCATGTTCCTCACTCTTTGCTGAAGGACTCAAGCCCGAATCGTTGGTGATGTATCTTTACCTTTGCTACATGAAGGCACTGTTTGACCTGCTGAGTTTCTCCAGCATTTGTGTGTTTTTTCACTTAACCACAGTGGCAAAGAAGCGAGCTGCCCACCAGGCTCACCTTACAAAGCCGTCCTGTCCAGAGAAGAAACAAGCCTTCCGTCGCGCATGCAGCCATCTTCAGCGCAAACTCCGGGAGATCCAAAATGAGTGGTGGACTAGCCTCGCCAAGCGAACCCAGCTCAGCGCAGACATTGGCGACTTCAGGGGTTTCTACGAGGCTCTAAAGGCTGTGTACGGCCCCTCACCCCAAGTCCAAAGCCCGCTGCAGCTCAGACGCAAAGTCCTCCTCAGCGACAAGATCTTCATCCTCAACCAATGGTCAGAACACTTCCAATCTCTTTTCAGTGCCAACCACTCAGTCCAAGATTCCGCCCTGCTCCAGCTCCCTCAACAGCCCCTAAGGCTAGAGCTGGATGAGGTCCTCACCCAGGATGAGACATATAAGGCAATCGAACAACTGAAAAGTGGCAAAGCAGCAGGTATGGATGGAATCCCCCCAGAGGTCTGGAAGGCTGGCGACAAAACTCTGCATGTCAAACTGCATGAGTTTTTCAAGCTTTGTTGGGACCAAGGAAAACTGCCTCAGGACCTTCGTGATGCCATCATCATCGCCCTGTACAAAAACAAAGGTGAGAAATCAGACTGCTCAAACTACAGGGGAATCACGCTGCTCTCCATTGCAGGCAAAATCTTCGCAAGGATTCTCCTAAATAGAATAATACCTAGTGTCACCGAGAATATTCTCCCAGAATCACAGTGCGGCTTTCGCGCAAACAGAGGAACTACTGACATGGTCTTTGCCCTCAGACAGCTCCAAGAAAAGTGCAGAGAACAAAACAAAGGACTCTACATCACCTTTGTTGACCTCACCAAAGCCTTCGACCCCGTGAGCAGGAAAGGGCTTTGGCAAATACTAGAGCACATCGGATGCCCCCCAAAGTTCCTCATCATGATTATCCAACTGCACGAAAACCAACAAGGTCGGGTCAGATACAGCAATGAGCTCTCTGAACCCTTCTCCATTAACAATGGCGTGAAGCAAGGCTGTGTTCTCGCACCAACCCTCTTTTCAATCTTCTTCAGCATGATGCTGAACCAAGCCATGAAAGACCTCAACAATGAAGACGCTGTTTACATCCGGTACCGCACGGATGGCAGTCTCTTCAATCTGAGGCGCCTGCAAGCTCACACCAAGACACAAGAGAAATTTGCCCATGAACTACTCTTTGCAGACGATGCCGCTTTAGTTGCCCATTCAGAGCCAGCTCTTCAGCGCTTGACGTCCTGTTTTGCGGAAACTGCCAAAATGTTTGGCCTGGAAGTCAGCCTGAAGAAAACTGAGGTCCTCCATCAGCCAGCTCCCCACCATGACTACCAGCCCCCCACACATCTCCATCGGGCACTCAAAACTCAAAACGGTCAACCAGTTTACCTATCTCGGCTGCACCATTTCATCAGATGCAAGGATCGACAACGAGATAGACAACAGACTCGCCAAGGCAAATAGCGCCTTTGGAAGACTACACAAAAGAGTCTGGAAAAACAACCAACTGAAAAACCTCACAAAGATAAGCGTTAACAGAGCCGTTGTCATACCCACACTCCTGTTCGGCTCCGAATCATGGGTCCTCTACGGGCATCACCTACGGCTCCTAGAACGCTTCCACCAGCGTTGTCTCTGCTCCATCCTCAACATTCATTGGAGCGCTTTCATCCCTAACGTCGAAGTACTCGAGATGGCAGAGGTCGACAGCATCGAGTCCACGCTGCTGAAGATCCAGCTGCGCTGGGTGGGTCACGTCTCCAGAATGGAGGACCATCGCCTTCCCAAGATCGTGTTATATGGCGAGCTCTCCACTGGCCACTGTGACAGAGGTGCTCCAAAGAAAAGGTACAAGGACTGCCTAAAGAAATCTCTTGGTGCCTGCCACATTGACCACCGCCAGTGGGCTGATATCGCCTCAAACCGTGCATGTTGGTGCCTCACAGTTTGGCGGGCAACAACCTCCTTTGAAGACCGCAGAGCCCACCTCACTGACAAAAGGCAAAGGATGAAAAACCCAACACCCATCCCCAACCCACCAATTTTCCCCTGCAACCGCTGCAACCGTGTCTGCCTGTCCCGCATCGGACTTGTCAGCCACAAACGAGCCTGCAGCTGACGTGGACATTTACCCCCTCCATAAATCTTCGTCCGCGAAGCCAAGCCAAAGAAGAAAAAAGGAGTGTCAACAGAATCCTGTGTTTTACCTCACAATGCGATGACGTCATTTGGAATGCATGGGGGTTTAAAAAGCTGAGAGTGACTGTTTGAGTAAAACATCTTTTACTGAACTTCAACTTGACTACGTCTGATTATTTTCTCTTTCTTCATTTCACACTGTGACACAGTTGCTATGAAGGTGACCCCGATGGGCCCAAATGGTTTTTGGATGCAACACAGACAACACAGTGGTTTCGCTCAAACTGCCTGTCTTTTGGACCACTCAACCTGAAGTCTGGTTTGGGCAGGCTGAGGCGCAGTTCCACCTTTGCAAGATAGAAGTGAATGCCACTAAATACCATCATATGGTAAGCACCCTCAACCAGGACATGGCTGGTCAAGTAGTGGATTTCATTCAGAACCCATGAGCTCTCATCAATTACAAAGCCCTAAAAGCCCTCCTTCTCTGGATTTACGGTCTCTCACGATGCAAACGAGCTGCCCGACTCCTCCATATCGAGGGTCTGGGGAAACCACACTCCTTCAGAGTTAATGAAAGACATGTTGGCACTGGCAGACAGCCATAGGCCTGCTTGATCTCTGAACAGTTGTTTTTAGACCATATGCCAGAAGACATCCGCCTCATGTTGGCTGACGAAGACTTTGATAACTCTCGAACAGTGGCTGCCTGTGCAGACATTCTGTGCCATGCGAAACAGCAAGGCCCACAGAAATTAGTACTGCATCACCCTCAAAGACCCAGGTTCCATGAGTACCAGCGATGAGGGTATATGTACCCCCAGAAAAGCATGACTCCGTGACAACCACCTAGTGTGTTTTTTTACCATCCACACTAGGGTTCTGGAGCTCACTGCTGCTGACCCCTTTGAACTTTTCCGGGAAAATACCATTGCCATTTGTTGCATTTCTATAGCGGCTGGCCACCGTAGCAGCCTACTCTACGTCTGGGACGAATTCTCTCAGCGCAAATTTCTAGTCGACACAGGTGCAGAGGTTAGTGTCCTTCCTCCTTTGGGCTTTGACACCTGTACCAGGAACACGGGTCCGGCACTCACTGTGGTGTGTAACAGTTCGATTCGTACCTATGTCCTATACCCCTTAAATTTGGTGACAATAAGTTCACATTGAAGTTCATTCTTGCTGCTGTGTCCTTGCCGCTGCTGGGTGCCGACTTCCTCAGAGCCCACTCACTGATGGTGGACTTCAAAGGGCGCCTGATGGTGAACACCACAATGTTCCAGGCTTTCGGCTTTGGAAAACCCAAACTACCCACCCTGCACCTAAACACTGTGGAGTACTCGAACAACAAACTTGCCAAACTTCTTCCGGAATTTCTGGACATTGTCACTTCCCAGTTCTCGACTGTCACAGCCAAACATGGCATCCCACACCCCATTCTCATCCAGGATCTACTCTACATGCCCAAGCCCAACGACTGCCGCTTGACAAGTTGTGGCTTGCAAAATAAGAGTTCCACAAAATGGAGGAACTTGGAATCATACACAGGTCTGATAGCCCGTGTGCTTCCCTGATACATATGGTACCCAAAGCCACAGGAGGCTGGAGACCGTGCGGGGATTACAGGCGTCTCAATGATGCTACCACTGCAGACTGCTACCCTATGCCTCATATACAGGACTTTACAGCTAATCTTCATGGGGTCAGGATATTTTCTAAAATTGATAGTATGTGGGTACCACCAAGTACCTGGAAACCAGGAGGATGTGCCGAAGACCACCATCATAACACCATTTAGCCTCTTCGAATATTTGAGAATACCTTTTGGGCTCAAAAATGCAGCACGAACATTCCAATGACTGATGGATGCAGTGGGGTATGGCATGGACTTCCTTTTCGTATACTTGGACAACATAATCATCGTCAACCAATCCAACAAAGAGCACCTGCAGCATCTGTGTTTACTCTGCCGCCAACTACAGGAGTTTGGGCTAACCGTGAACCTTGCTAAGTGCAAATACGAGCAGTCCTCTATCAAGTTCTTGGGATATCAGATCAGCAGCCAGGGTGTCATTCCATTGTCTAGCAAGGTGGAAGCCATCCTCAAATTCCCAAGGCCTGATACCATCAAAGGACTTTAGGAATTTGTGGGGATGGTCAATTTCTATCGTCGCTTTCTACGTTCTGCAGCTCATATCATGAAACGCCTCTTCGATCTCATGTCCAACAATGCCAAAGAACTGAAGTGGACAAAGGAAATGACAGTAGCATTCCAGTAGACCAAAGATGCCCTAGCGAAGGCAACATTGCTGGTCCATCCACAAATGGAGGCACCAACCGGCTTGACAATAGACGCGTCCAATGCAGCAGTAGGCAGGATCTTGGAACAGTATACCAGTGGACAATGGAAGCCTCTAGGTGTTTTTTAGTAGGCACCTCTGGCCTCCAGAAACAAAATACAGCACATTTGATAGGGAACTGCTGGCACTGTACCTAGCGGTCAGACAATTCCACTATTTTTTGGAAGGCAGGGACTTCATGGTTTTTTGCTGACCACAAACCACTAACATTCACCTTTGCAAAGGCATCAGATCCCTGGTCAGCCTGCCAGCAATGCCACCTATCTTATATATCCAAGTATTCAACCAGGATTAAACACATCTCCGATAAGGGTAATGTGGTGACTGATGCCCTGTCCTGCTCCTTCGGTTCAAGCATTATGTGCCCTTTCTCTGGGTGTACACTATATGCTGCACCCCAAAGTTCAGCGTCAGGACGATGAACTCCTGGCTTATTGAACTGCTATCTCAAGCCTGCAACCCAAGGATGTAGCCTTTGGGCTGCAAGGTGCCACTCTCCTGTGTGATATTTCCACAGGTCAACCTCACCCTATTGTCCTCTGCTGTGTCGAGACATTGCATTTTTGATGCCATTCGTGGACTGTCTCACCCCCTCCATTTGAGCGATGGTCCGTTTGATAGCTGACAAGTTTGTATGGCATGGACTCAAAAAGCAGGTCATGTACTGGGCAAAGACGTGCATGGACTGGCAATCTGCAAAAGTGTAAAGGTACGTGAAGGCGCTGCTTCAGCCTTTCCAACCACCGCAGCGCAGTTTCAACCACATGGATGTCGACATTGTTGGCCTACTTCCAGTGTCACTAAGGTCTAGGTACTTGTTAACAGTCATGGACAGATTCACTAGATGGGTGGAGGTGGTTCCTATGATGGACTCATCGACCGATTCATGCGCCAGAGCTTTTATTTCTGCCTAGGTATCTCGGTTCGGCCTACCCACACATGTCACCTTCTACAGAGGCCCACAGTTTACCTCCGCACTCTGGGACGTTTTGTCGCGACTGCTGGGAATACAGCTCCACCACATGACAGCCTATCAGCCGCAGTAGAATGGCCTGGTGGAGTAGTTACATAGGCACATGAAGGATGCACTGATGGCCTGCCTCCAGGGATATCACTGGGTGGATCCTCCTGGGAATAAGAAAGGCACCCAAGGAGGATCTTAACTCCTCATTGGCAATTGGTTTATGGAGCTTGGGTCTTGCTTTAGCAGACATTCAGCAGTCTCACTGCTCTTGGGAAGAAGCTGTTCCTCAGTCTAGTGGATGTGACTCTGCTCTTCCTATATCTTTATCCTGATGGGTGTAGCTGGAAGATGCTCTGAGCGGGGTAGTAATGATCCTCCCTGACTTTGTGAGTCCTCTTTATGCAATGATCCAGATAAATCCCATCAAAGGAGCAGGGCAACCCTGGTTGTTCTCTTTGCCACTTTTATGGGTTGACATCTGATGTGATGCTCTGGAGCTCCTGTAGAAAGTTGACAGAATAGTGGCCAGTAACCTTGCCTGTCTCAGACTTCTAAGGAAATGCAGTCACTGTTGCACCTTCCTGACAAGTGAGATGTTATGGATCAAGGATTGTGGTCTCCAAGGGACTTGGTGCTCTGCACTAGTTAGCTATTAATGAATGGTGGTAGGTGGTCATCCCTGGTCCTCCTGAAGGCCACAATCATACCTTAATCTTTACTATGTTGAGACTCAGGTTGTTATTCTCACACCATTTCACAAGGTATTCCGCCCCTTCTCTTTATTTCAACTCATCGTTGTTGCTGATGAGCCAACCACTGTATGCACCATCTGCAAACTTGATGACCCTGTTGGAATTGGATCTGGTATTACAGTCTTGGCTCAGTAGCATGGACAACAGTTGGTTGAGGTGCGCCACTGCTCAGCGTGATGGTGCTCAGCGTTCTGCTGCCAACCAGCCAGACTGTTGTCTTTCCATTAGGAAGTCCAGAATTCATTCCCAGCAAGGACAGCTTCTCCACCAGCCTCTGGAGTATAATCATATTAAATGCCAACATGAAGTCAATGAACAGCAGCCTGGTGTATGAGGTATCATTCTCCATGTGGGTCAGGATGTAGTGGGTGGAGGAACATGGCTATAGCATTGTCAGTGGAAGGGTTCTATCTGTAGGCCAATTGAAATGGGCCCAGAGTCTCTGGGAGGTTCGCTTTGATGCATTCCATCACCAGACGCTTGAAGTATTTTATAATGGTGGAGGTCAGTGCCACCGGGTAGTAGTCATTGAAGCCTTTTACTGTCATCCTCTTTGGTATTGGAATGATGGTGGTGGCTGCCTTGAAATGCACAGGGGTGATGGATTACTGCAATGATGTGTTGGCAATGTCTGTAAGGACCTCAGTCAGCTGGTCAGCACAGTCCTTCAGAACCCAACTGGTCCCGCCTCGTTGTATGGATTCACACTACATAGGAAGCTCCTCACCTCAGCTGCAGCTAGGCAACGGGCCTACTGTTCAGGTGGAAAAGGAGCTTTCTTTGGCGTCAGCCATTTCTTCTCATATAAGTTGTTCAATCTGTCCGGATACTGTCATTGTCTTTGACTCGCAAGGTATCTTGCAGCCTGTTATAGTTTTGATGACATGCATCTCATGTCACCAGTATCTGTATTATTGTCCTGTTAATGATTTCTTTATGTTGCTGAATCTATAGTACATAGTAATTTAATTGGTTTCTTCATTAAGAAGAGTTTAAGATGGGAGGAACACTGGCAAAAAAAGCATTTGACAGATCCCAGAACAGAGAAAAAAAATATTATTCTTGTTTGCTGATCTTCTGGGATTTATCAACTTCGAGAAGTTCATATCACATGACAACAGCAGATAAAACACCAAGAATCTTCGATAAAAATAACTTTGCTGATCTGCATTACTAGGCTGAGATGTCAGACCAAATGGAAAACAAAGAACCTGCCTTCAGTTTCTGCAGAGTTTTTTTTTGTGTGAAGGAAACTATTTCACATGCCACGTTTATTATTAAAAATTTGTCTTGGTGAATTTGAAATGGGACAATTGTAGCTTACAGAGGAAATTCCTTTGCACAGTACCACTTCTTCCTATTGGTCACAGGGCAATATTTTTCTATTTTCTGCAGTAAATTACTTACGAATATGCCTGCTGATAGAAATTCTCTGATTCAAATGCTCATTACACTAAGATCTCAAGATAAGGGAACAGTAGTAGGCCATTCAGCCCATCAAATTTGCTCTGCAAATCTACCCTGAGCTAAACTGTTCTTACCTCTAGTTCCAATTTCCAGCCTTTTCCCCATATCTCTTGATACCCTGACTAATTAGATACCAGACAATCTCCCCCTTAAACTCCCCCAATGATCATCCTTCTGCAGCTGTATGTGGCAACAGATTCCACAAATTTACGACCCTCTGGCTAAAGAAATTTCTCTTCATCTCTGTTTTAAATAGGTACCTTCTCTTTCTAAGACTGTACCCTCTTGTCCTGGACTCACCCACCAAGGGAAACAACGTATTCACACCTACTCTGTCCAATCCTTTCAGCATTTGAAATGTTTCTATCAGATTCCCTCTCATTTTTCTAAACTCCAATCAATACAGTCCAAGAGCCAACAAATGTTCCTCATATGTTACCCCTTGTATTCCAGGGACCGTCCTGGTAAATCTCTGCATTTCCTCCAACATCAGTTCATCCTGTCTAAGATAAGGGGCCCAGAACTACCCAGAGTTCTCCAAATGAGGTCTCACCAGTGCCCCATAGAGCCTCATCAACACCTCCTTATCTTATATACTATTCCACTTGAAACGAATGCCAACATAGCATTCACTTTCTTTAATGCCGATCCAACCTGGTGGTGAACCTTTAGGGTATCCTGCACGAGGACCCCGATGGCAGCAGGGAAGAAGCTGTCCTTATGCAGCTGAGTTCTCGTCTTTAGGCTCCTGTACCTTTTTCCTGATGGTATTAGAGTGAAGAGGGCATGGCCTGGGTGGTGGGGGTCTTTGAGGATAGAGGCTGCTTTTTGAGGACACCGCCTCATGTTGATGTCCTTGATGGAGTGAAGTCTGGTGCCTGTGATGTCTCAGGCCAAGTTAACAACTCTCTAGAGTTTTTTTTTCTCTCCTGTGAGTTGGCACCTCCATACCAGACAGTGATGCAACCAGCCAGAATGCTCTTCTGTCAAAGTGTTTGAGAGTCTTTAATGACATAATGATTCTCCACAGACACCTCACAAATAATAGCCGCTGGTGAGCCTTCTTTGTGATTGCATAAACGTGGAGGCTCCAGGACAGAACCTCGGAGATGTTGACACCCAGGAATTTGACGCTCATGACCCTCTCCACTACTAAGCCCTCTATGAGGACTAATATGATCTGCAAATGTAACGCAGTATTTCCAAAATAGTAAGATTGATGATTCATCAATGTATACCATTCTTGCAATCATTGATCCTAATTCCAAGCTGGCAACAAATGTTTGGAAGGAAGAAAAAATTTTAAAAAACCCAAATTGTTACCCCAACTCCTTACTTATCATCCCACCAGCCTTTGCATCCAACATATCATTCTCCGCCACATCTATCACCTACAACGAGTTCCCACCACCAGACACTTCTTCTCCCTCCCCTTTCTGTAATGATCACTCCCTCTGTAGCTCCCTTATGCCCTCATCCCTTCTCACTAATCATTAACCCCAGCACCTATCCCTGTGACCATGTATAATTCTACGCCTGCACCTGTACCTGCTCACTCACCTTTCAGGGCCCCAAACAATCCTTCTGAGTGAGAGCATTTCACCTGTGAATTATTGGGAGTCACTTACTTCATCTGGTGCTCCCAGTCGGGTTTCCTCTACATCAGAGGGATCGGGCGCAGATTGTGGGAAATCACTGTTGAGCATCTTCACTCTGTCTGCCGCAACAGCAAGGACCTCCTGCTGGCCAACCACTTCAATTCCACTTTCTATTCCCACACTGACATGTCTGTCTCTGACCTATCGTAGTTCCAGGTTGAGGCTACACGGAAACAACACCTAACCTTCCATCTTGGGAGTCTCCGAACAGACATCAATATCAACCTCCAATTTCTGGTAGCCCTGCCGAACTCCATCCCTGCTTACCTTTAATTCTCTGGCTACATTATCTTTTCTTTTCCCACTCCCCACTGTGTCTACCTACCTGCCACCTACATATTCCTTCCGCCAGCCCTCCCTTACCACTTTCCACCTATCAGAGAGCATCTTTCTCAGCCCTATCACCACTTAGCCCCCTCCCCCGTCCACCTGTATTCACTTATCGCCTGCATACTGATGTTCATTTCCCCCTTCCTTGCATCTTTTTATTTGGAAGTCCACCAGGCAATTTCTATTCCTGACGAAGGGTTTCAGCCTGAAACATTGTCTATTGCTATCGATGGATGCTGCCGGATCCTGCCAGCACTTTGTTTCTTCCAAACAAAAAATGTAGACATTATTACTATCTCAGTAGCATCATCTGAAAGAATTTGCACAATCATCTCTATAGCATTCTTTTGTAATTCCTCTCGGGCAAAGAAGTCGAACAATGAGCTTCCGATAAGCGGCGGTTTTTGTTACTTCCACATACAATAATTTGTTAATGCTGTTTGTACAGATACTAAAGCAAGCTGTCATAGCGAAATATAAATTTAAATTTAAATTCATTAAATTTAGGCCTACAGCACAGTAACAGACCATTTTGGCCCACGAGTCCACGCTGCCTAATTTACACCCAGTTAGCATGCACCCCCGGTGCATTTCGAATAGTGCAGGAAACCGGAGTCCTTGAGGAAAATCCACATAGACACAGGGAAAATGTATAAACTCCTTATAGACAGCATGGGATTTCAACCCCGGTCCAAATCACTGGCGCTGTAACAACATTGCACTAACCATGCCACCGTTACGCTGAGATGAAAAGACCTATAGAAAAGTACATCATTTCTCTCTTCCTGTCATCCAGACCAGACATGACGAGTCTCAGAAACTGGCCACGGGGTGCATGCTTCTCAAACTCACACACTTTCACAGTCTTATCTCGCACTGTTTCAGACTGCTATTTGCTGACAGGTTGTGACTGAATAATGTTTACTGAGCTGCTGTCCGTGATTTTGCATCTAAAATGACCAAGGACAGTTATCAGGAGCTGCAGTTATTTCTTGTGAATTTTGAGTGAGGGGAAGTATTCTCCGGAGACACTTGTATATCAGAAAATAAATTCAAGAGTAAAACTTTGTCAAGAGTTGGTGACTGGTATTATCTCCAAATATAATCGTACAGCATGGAAGCTTGCCTTCAGCCCAACTTGCCCATGCTGACCAATGTGCTTACCTGAGATAGTTCCATTTGTCTACATTTGGCCCATGTCACTCTGAACCATTCCAACTGTATGGTAAAGTGGTAACTGTACTTGCCTCCCCCATTTCCTGTCACAGATTGTTCTACATACCAACTATCCTCTGAATGGAAAACCTGTCCCTCAGGTCCCTTTTGAATCCTGCCCCTCTCACCCTAAATGGCTGCCCTACATCTTCCAGCTCAAGACTCCCTATTTCAAAAAAAAATCTTTGATAATGTACAAAGTGAAGGGAGAGAAATTTAGGGGAGACGTTGGAGCAATTTCTTTTTTACTCAGATAGTTATGGGTGACTGGAACGCCTTACCAGACACAGGGATGAAAGAAAAATAGAGGGTTACGGGGTAGGGAGGGTTTAGTATTTTTTTGTAGGATGGAATATATGGGTCGGCACAACATCGAGGGCCGAAGGACCTGCACTGTGCTGGGGTGTTCTATAATCTATCTTATCTACACTCTTCAGGATTTCATAAACCTCTATGTTCACCCCCAGCTTATTTTAGTTCAGGGAACTGATCCCAATTCCTCCACACAACTCACAAAATTCATCAGGATCCATTAGCCATTCCTTGACCAGATTTCCGAGTTATATAACCATTTACAGCACAGAAACAGGCCAGTTCGGCCCTATTAGTCTGAGCTGAACATCTTATCCCACCAAGTCCCACTGACCCGTATTCGGCCTGTAATCCTCCACACCTCTCCTGTCCATACACCTATTCAACCTTTCCTTGAATATTAACATCGATCTCTCTTCTACCACCACTGCCGGAAGTTCATTCCATACCCCCACCATCCTCTGTGTGAAGAAATTCCCCCTCAACTTTTCCCCTTTTACTCTCAATTCATGCCTTCTTTTTTGAATCTCCCCCACTCTCATTGGGCAAAGCCGATCCACGTTGACTATCTCTCCCCCTTATAATTTTGAATACCTCTATCAAATCACCCCTCAACCTTCTACGCTCCAGGGAATAAAGTCCCAGCCTGCTCTACTGTTCCCTATAATTCAAACCCTGCAACATTCTCCTAAACCTCCTCTGCATTCTCTTTATTCTGGTTATATCCTTCCTGTGATTCATGACCAAAACTGAACACAATATTCCAAATTTGGCCTCACCAATGCCTTATACAATTTCAACATAACATCCCAACTCCTGTGTTCTATATGAAAGCCAACATACTAAATGCCTTCTTCACCACCCTATCCATGTTATTCAGCTTTCAGGGAATTATGTACCATGACTCCTAATTCCCTTTGTTCCACTGCACTCCTCAATTGTCTAACATTTAATGTGTATGGCTCTCCATTGGCTACCGAGACAGAGGTGCACCAAAGAAGAGGTACAAGGACTGCTTAAAGAAATCTCTTGGTGCCTGCCACATTGACCACCGCCAGTGGGCTGATATCACCTCCAACCGTACATCTTGGCGCCTCACAGTTTGGTGGGCAGCAACCTCCTTAGAAGAAGACTGCAGAGCCCACCTCACTGACCAAAGACAAAGGAGGAAAAACCCAACACCCAACCCAACCAATCAATTTTCCCTTGCAACCGTTGCAACCGTGCCTGCCTGTCCCACATCGGACTTGTCACTCACCAACGAGCCTGCAGCAGACGTGGACATACCCCTCCATAAATCTTCGTCCATGAAGCCAAGCCAAAGAAAAGAATGTGTATGACCTATTTTGATTATTCCTACCAAAATGTAGCTCCTCACATTCATCAGTATTAAACTCCATCTGCCATTTTTCAGCCCATTCTTCTTACTGTCCTATATCACCCTATAAGCTTTGATAATCTTCCTCACTGTCCACAACACCACCAACCTTTGTATCATCTGCAAATTTACTAATCCTATTTGCCACCCTATCATCTAGATCATTAATAAATATGACAAACAGCAGTGGACCCTATACCAATCTCTGAGGCACTCCACTCAACACCGGCCTCCAATTCGACAAACAATTTTCCACCACTAGTCTCAGGCATCTCCCATCCAACCATTGCTGAATCCATTTCACTACTTCATCATTGATACCTAATGCTTCCACCTTCCTTACTAACCTCTTATGGAGAACCTTATCAAAAGCCTTACTGAAGTACAAATAGGCAACATCCACTGCCTTCCCCACATCAACCTTTTTAGTAACTTCCTCGAAAAACTCTACAATATTTGATAAACATTATCTTCCCCATACAAATCCATGCAGACTACTCTGAATCAATCCCTGTCTTTCCAAATAGTTGTATAAACCATCTCTGAGAACACTTTCCATTAATTCATCCACCATCGACATCAGACTTATAGGTCTACAATTACCAGGTCTACTTTTGGATCCCTTTTTGATCTGCAGAACAACATGAGCCACCCTCCAATTCTCCAGCATGTCCCCCATGGCCAGTGACCTTATAAATGTTTCTGTCAATGCCTGCACTATTTGTTCACTAACCTCCCTCAGGGTCCTAGGGAATATTTTGTCAGGACCTGGAGATTTATCCACCTTGATCTTTTTTAATATAGCCAGCTCTGCCTCCTCATTAATTCTTGTATTATCCATGAGATCCCTACCATATTTCTTTACTTCATCTGGCTCAATATACTTTTCCTTAGTGAATACTGAAGAAAAAAATTGTTTAAAATTTCTCCCATCTCCTCTGGCTTTTCACAGAGCCTACCCCTCTCATCTTCAAGGGGTGCAATTTTATCCCTCACTATTCTTTTAATGTACCTATAGAAACCCTTTGGATTTATTTTTACTTTTCCTGCCAAAGCAGATTCCTATCTCCTTTTAGTCGTTCTACTTTCTTTCTTAAGATTTTTTTTACACTTCTTATATTCCTCAAGCAGTTCATCTCTTCCCTGCTGTTTATATCTGTTGTACACATCCCTCTTCCACCGAACCAAGTTCCCAATATCTTTTGAAAACCAAGGCTCCCTACAGTTTCTAACCTTTCCTTTAATCCACACAGGGACATACCAACTCTGAACTTCTCCTTGAATATCTGCCATTTATCTGTTATGTTCATCCCTGAGAATATCTTATCCCAATCCACACCCTCCAAATCTTTTCTCATCCCCTCAAAATTTGCTTTTTTCCAATCAAGAATCTCAACCTTTGGCCCACCTCTATTCCTTTCTTTTCATCTAGATCAGTGGTTCTCAACCTTTTCTTTTCCACTCACATACTACTTTAAGTATTCCCTATGCCATAGGTGCTCTCTAATAAGTAAGGGATCGCTTAAGGTGGTAAGTGGGTGGAAAGAAAAAGTTTGAAAAGCACTGTTTTAATTGTACCTCATTGACTCGTTATGTGCACAGATTCATAACACCAAAGGAAATGGGCCAATGACAATTTTTCCCAATCAAAATATTTCAGTAACAATTGGGTCTAGAGCAGTGGTTCTCAACTTTCCCTTCCCACTCACATACTACTTTAAGTAATCCCTATTTTTCCATTGACCTAGATTCTGACTGTCACAATATCAATTTTGGCATTATCCACAAACTTACTATCTTGCCACCTATTTCCTCACCCAAATTTTTAATGTATATGACGAACAAAAAGGGAACCACCGGTCACAGGCCAAAATGAGAAACCACCCTCCACCATTACCCTCCGTCCCCTTCCACCAAGTCAATTTTGTATCCCACTGGCTAGCTTACCCTGGATCTCATGTAATTTAACCTTTCAGACCAATCTACCATGTGGGACAAAAGCCTTGACAAAGTCCATGTAGATAATGGACTTTATTGCCATTGCCTTCATCAATCATTATGGTCCCTCTTCACAATACTCAAATCAAATTTGTGAGACATGATTTTCCACATACAAAGACATGCTGACTATCAGTCCTTGCTTTTCCAAATGCAGACACATCCTACTGCAGGGGGCGATCTCTGTACCTGCAGGAAGACCACCTAAAGGGCTGACTCCACCTGGCCAGCTGTCTATTAGCTGTATATTTCTGGGTGTTAAGTACCTTGCATTCTCCTGTAATTTCCAGTGAATCCTTTACCAGTAAGAGGAGTGGTACAGTAAAAGCTCATTAGAATGCAGTACTTGGGGTCCAAGATTTGATACTATGTTACAGCCAAGTTGTGGAATAGATGCATATATGTCAGAGTCTCCACGGATAATCAAACCCAAATATTACCAGTTTTCAAAGGATCTGCTATCTATAACTAACAATTTCAATGAAAGAATGCAAGTGCATTCTTTTAATATTAGTATTCTGAATTTTAATCAACTTATTTTACAGAAAAATGGAGTTTGTCCCAATATTTTCCTTCAAAATGACCACTTAAAAGGAGCTGCCATTACAGATCAAAGCAATGTATAATGTGGACGCTGATTAGCCTGGGGAAATCAAAAGTAATTACTTTTGCGCCCATCCACCAGCGCCTCAGCTCCCAGCATCTTCTGCATCAGGTAGTTGCGGGCATACAGCCACCAATCCTTTTTGGCCTGATAGAAATGGCCGTTGCCATACTTGTACATCTGCGAGCCAGATGTACAAGCCCTGTCGCCGCATCCGAGTGCATGAACGTGTCCCACATAATGCAGGGCGCGAGCAGGTGTTGCTGTTGCAGCTCCCTATCACCAGGCGCGTGTGCACGCCAAATTCACCCAGCACAATCTGGTGCACCAGCCACTCGGCATGAAGCTCCACGTGGCGCTGGCAAACAGCCACAGCTGTGCCTTGCTCTGGCAGAACTGCAGGGAGGTGATGTTTGCCTCCTCCTTGTCACTCTCCTGAGTGATCCTTCCCCTTCGCCAGGGCGTGCTGCTGCTGGGTTTGGCTCATCATGCCCTCCAGAAACGCAGGAGTGCTGAACTGAATTACGAGCGCATGGTCCATCGACGCCATCCTTGTCCACTAGACAGCGGTAGAAGAAAAGCAGCAACTTACAGAGCGGGATCCACAAGCATGTTGAGAAGAGGCAGTGATGCGCACACTGTGCCTCTCTCCACCAGTGCAGGGGA
This sequence comes from Narcine bancroftii, assembly GCF_036971445.1. Taxonomy (NCBI): domain Eukaryota; kingdom Metazoa; phylum Chordata; class Chondrichthyes; order Torpediniformes; family Narcinidae; genus Narcine; species Narcine bancroftii. The sequence goes on from NC_091469.1 coordinate 209,311,462, forward strand.
CACAGTGTGCTGACCGCCAGGCCGCCAGGCGCCTTTTCAAAGACCCGTGCCAGCAGTTCTCGGTGGTCTCTGCTGAAACTCTGTCAGCCAGGTAGACCAAGTATTCGATTTATAATTTCAATTGGTTCCCTCTGTCATTTTGATCAAAGAAATGGATGTTGAGGGCAAAACGTATATCAATAATCTGTCAAACTCATCCTTTTTTCCATCCATCTATCTTTCAAAATTTGCAAAGCTTGTGGTCCACAGACTCCCGTGCTATAAGCGACTCGGCGGATTAATGAATCACGCTCTAACAAGGTTTCAGTATATTTGGTGCGTTGTGCTGGTGAAGTCATGACACATCAAAGGAGTGTCACTGTGCCCAGTGTTAGGTCTGCTTTGTTCATGAATGAGTGAGACAAACACCAGACTGAGTCGAAATCAGGGTTCTTTGTTCTTTATTACCGGATTGTAACACTTGCGACTAACAATGTTAGTCGGAGAATGCATTCTGCCGTTATCAGCAAAATGGTGATTTTTTATACCCTTGGATACGTGCTTAGAACATCATCATATCATTACTTGTCCAATGACTAAAACTGTTGCTATCCTTTCCCTGCTAGCTTCCTGCCTCTCAATCCATCAATGTCTCTCTTATCTTGTAAGTACAAGGATGCATTCACATCTTGTTACAGCCCTGCACAGGGTAACTCCTTACACATTCCCATCTCATGATGTTTTACCTAACAGGAGTACAAGGACACCTCCCCTTCTTGTTACAGCCCTGCACAGGGTAACTCCTTACACATTCCCATCTCATGATGTTTTACCTTACACCAGTCACGTGCATAGGTTTGCTGCCAGAGCTGGGCTTTAAAGTGTGCAGCAGTATGGTCAAGTTATTGGATCTGAGGGTTTTGAATTGGTCATTAATGATTTTCTCTCTTCCCCATAGCATTAAGTCTCTGCTTTAGAATGCTTCTCTTACTGTGAAATTCTGAATGCCAAGTCTTCATTGCTTGTGGAGATACAGATCATATTTTTAATGTTGTTCTTTATTTAGCAATAATTTTTTTAGAGATTTTAAAAATACAGTAAAAAACCCCCAGTATCTGGCACCTATGGGGATTGGTGGATGCCAGATACATTAATTTTCCGGTTGCTTGAGACTCATTCTTCCAAACTAATGCACTATCATTAAGAATAAACGGTTTAAAGGACAAAAGGCTGTAAAGTAATTTGATAAAGGAATCTGTATTATCCTTAATTATGTAAAGTTCACTTTAATCAGGTAATTCCCATAACTTAAAAATTTAAATTTAAATTCAAACCCTGGATGCTGGTGGTGGAACAGCGTTGCGCTAATGGTTACGCCAACCATTCCCCAAAGTTTACAGAAAAAGGTGAAAAATGTACTTAATAATATACTAATAAAGACAAACACTCTTACTAAGCAGGGATAAGGAAACACTTTAAGAGAGTCACCCTAACAGCAAGAAACATCAAATGCTCTGCATTCTGGGCGACTCCATTTTATTCAAACTCAACTTTATTCAAACATTATTCAAAAAGCTGCTGTGAGCAAAGCACGACCAAGGCACCCCGCTTGCTGGATATTTGCTCCCACTTTCACCAAATGTTTATGTGTTACTTCAGAGATCATTTACTTTTGAAATTTTAAACTTTTATTAATTTATTTTGATTTATTCCTCATTTTTTTTTAACCAGTTGCTTGAATTCCAGATAATAAGGATTTTACTGTACCTGAGATTCTTGGGTATCATTGCAGAGAAAAGATGGAAGTCCTCTTGACCAATGGCAATTTAAATCCTCTCTGGAAAGTATTAATCTTTGGTATGGAATCTCCCTTTCTGTGTTTATAAATCTTATTGTCAACTCTTTGGCATCTCTGATAGACCTCCAGCAAGACATACAAATGGCTTCCGATATAACAGCCACACAACATTCTACAAGAGTGGAATTGAACACAAGTTGATCTGTAGTGAGTAGTATCACCGTTGGATATATTTGTGCTTTCCTTTAATAACTACATCAGTACACCTTTCCACCTTATAATGTTTGAGTGAACTGGCGATCTGGTGAATGAACTTTGGCCAAAGCATAAAAAAATTCTCTTCCCTAAATGTTATTAGCAAATTCTATTTCAGATTTCCAGTATTTGCAGTTTTATTTTCACTCTCCAGCATCCATAAAAATTTAAGAAATAAGAGCAGGAGAAGGACATCTTGCCCATCGAATCTGGTCAACTATCAATAAGATCATAGATGATCTGACCATGTACAGCTCCACTGCTGCCTGCTCCCTGTAACTCATAGTTCCCCTGTATTTCAAAAGTCTATCTATATCTTGAATACATTTAATGATGCTGCTTCCTTGGGCAGAGAAGACCTCAGATTCACTCTAGGTATGCTACAATATATTCCAGATGCAAATAAAGAAGAACTGACGCATACAAATGATCATGGAACAATGAATGTGTCCTGGGTTAGTATTAAGCTAAGACCATCGGCTCTTGACCAAATACCCTTCTCAGAGTTCACCAACTAAACACAAATCAAGAAAGTCCAGATCAGGAAAATTTATAGAAGCTTGTTCCATGTCGATTAGCATGGGGCAGATAATCTTCTATTCAATTTGGATTTCACATGAAGTAAGTAGTAGTTGATAGTCCAAAATCATTGTTAAGTATTAAGCTAAGTGCATTTGATCTCAAATAACTACAGGTACTCCCCGACTTACAAACTTTATTCAAACATTAAAAAGCAAACTTTTTCATTGTATCTCTTTTTTATCGTAGATTTGATAATAAGAATTTAAAGCTTCCTGAATTTGTCTATCAACCTTGGCGAATCTTTCCACATTCTGGTCCAAATTTACATTGCTATCGGTGTCCCGGGATCTGTAGGCTGGGCACGGCCATCTTGATCCCTGTGTGCATGCACGAGTCTTCGGTTGGCGCATGCACAGTGGGTTCATGTATTAGAGTTCAGTTAGCGCATGCATGAGCGTTATTGAATTATTGCCCTTAGCTCTCATGCATGTGCAAACCAAACTCCAATACATGAACCCACTGCCTGCGCCCACCGAAGACTCGTACATGCACTCAGGAATCAGGATGGAGGCCCCAAGCCGAAAGACCCTGGGGCGCTGACTAACAAGGCAAGTACGCACATTTTGGCTCTTCTCTTACATGCCCTATATCCCTGTTATAATTTGTCAAATACAACATAAACCACTTAAAGTTTATATTTTCTCTTTTTTGAAAACATTCAGGCACATGTGAGGACGGACGCAAGTCACATAGGTCACAGATCTGGGGAATACCTGTACTTAAATCCATAAGTTAGCATCAGAAAGGCCCTGCTCCCCTCAGAGGGAGTCATGGAGCAATAATCACAGCTGGAATCAACTCAAAATCAATGATCTGATGTGGTTAAAATTTTTGCAGGTCTACCTCCATAAAACAAGCATGATAATTTTAAATGTTATTGGCTATGAGAGGTAACAACATTCAAAGTATAATTACCAAGGGCAATTATGCTGGTCCCGCTGAACTATTTTAATACCACCATCTCCCAATATATTCAAAATAAGCTGAGTGGAAATTTTCCCACCGAGTTCCCCAAGATTGTGAAGCTTGGGCACGGCCATCTTGATCCCTGTGTGCATGCACGAGTCTTCGGTTGGCGCATGCACAGTGGGTTCATGTATTAGAGTTCAGTTAGCGCATGCATGAGCGTTATTGAATTATTGATGCACAACCAAATGCAACACCAGAAAAGCATCTTTGAAGGATGCTTAAGGAATAAGAGAGAGCAATTCAGTCCTTGAGAGAATCCATTGGAACCAGGGCAAGTTGTTAAATTTGAACCAAAATTGACTTTGCAATTTGATTCCAGAGAATTAGTTTTGTGATTGGATACCTGTAGTTAGTGGCTTTCCACAAGGGACACCTGAGAGAATGCAGATGCTGGATTCCAAAGCAAAATAATCAGGCCGGAACCCTTCATCAAAAATGGAAGTGTAGAGGGGAAATAGCCAGTATAATGTGGGAGGAGCATAGGGGATTGGTGAACCAGGGAGGATTTGACAAGTACCCAACAGGGAGAGAGAGGCAAGAGAAAGAGAGGTTCAGGTGGAAAATTAGTCAAACAGGATTGAATGGAGGCAAAATCTGACAGTGTTGGAATCTAATAAGGTGAAAATTGTGGTATACTGAGAGACCAGATGGAACCGATAAGGGAGGCGGGGGTGGTGAGAAGATGGAGAACAATCCAGTAGGGGATAAGGGGATGAAGCAAGATGGAACTAAAGAGGGATGGAGATGAGAATGGGTGCTGTCTGGGTGGGGGGTGGATGGGAAAAGGGATAAAAATTGGAAGGGAAAAGAGGACGGGAGGGGAAAGGAAGAAGAATTGAAGTTCAGAAAGAGTTTGTTACCGGAAATTGGGACATTTAATGCTCTTGTCATTAAGCTGTTGGCTGCCCAGGTGGTATAGGTGTTATTTCTCTGGTTTACAATTGGGAGTGGAAAATGAACAATTTGGTGTAACGTCGAGGTACTCGAGATGGCAGAGGTCGACAGCATCGAGTCCACGCTGCTGAAGATCCAGCTGCGCTGGATGGGTCACGTCTCCAGAATGGAGGACCATCGCCATCCCAAGATCGTATTATATGACGAGCTCTCCACTGGCCACCGTGACAGAGGTGCACCAAAGAAAAGGTACAAGGACTGCCTAAAGAAATCTCTTGGTGCCTGCCACATTGACCACCGCCAGTGGGCTGATAACGCCTCAAACCGTGCATCTTGGCGCCTCACAGTTTGGCGGGCAGCAGCCTCCTTTGAAGAAGACCGCAGACCCCACCTCACTGACAAAAGGCAAAGGAGGAAAAACCCAACACCCAACCCCAACCAACCAATTTTCCCTTGCAACCGCTGCAATCGTGTCTGCCTGTCCCGCATCGGACTGGTCAGCCACAAACGAGCCTGCAGCTGACGTGGACTTTTTACCCCCTCCATAAATCTTCGTCCACGAAGCCAAGCCAAAGATGTGAGAATGGAAAAGGGAATGGCATGCAACCGGGAGCTCAGGATGTCAATTGTGGATGGAGCACAGATGCTCTGTGAAAGAGTCCCCCAGTTTTGAAGCCCTATGGGATACAGATCATCATTTGTCTGGGCATTGAATACAAAATCAGGGAGGTTATGGTCCAACTGTATAAAACATTGGTTAGATATCAGTTAAAATCCTGGATGCAGTCATTGTTACCACACTGTGGGGAAGATGTGATGGTGCTGAAGAGGGAGAAAAGCTGATTCACCAGTATTTTCTGGGATAAAGCATTTTAGTTAGGTGGAGAGACTTGGGAGTCTATTTTCCCTGAAGTGAAGGAGGTTTAAGAGGGAACATGATTGAGATACATAGAATTATGTGCAATATAGATAGGGCCACATCAGAGGTATGTAAAACCAGAGATTTGGGGTAAGGGGTAAGTAATTCAGACAAATCTGAGAGGAACCTTTTACACCCAGAGAGTAGAGAGTAAATGGGTTATGCTGTCTAAGAGAGTGGTGGAGGAAGAGACACTGAAAGCATTTAGGAAATCCGTGGATGAGCATTTGAATAACCAAGGCATGAATGTTTATGGGCCAAGGGCTGGAAGATGACATTAGCATAATAAGTGCTGACTGATTGGCATGGACTGGTGACTGACTGACCTTTATCCATGCTGTGTGACTCTATGACTTACTGATTACTGAGAATAAGTATGGACAACTATTCCCTTCTAACCAGGTGGTCATTTTCTTCAGATGTTTACAATTTTTTCATTGATAAGATTTCTGTTTCTCAATTAATTATATCTGCCTGATAATTCCCAAATTATGGAAGACTGCAGCATGCTGTAATGCAGAAGGACTTGGGAATGCTTCTTCATGAATCGCAAAAAGTTGGATCCAGGTACAACAGGTTATTAAGAAGACAATTGGAATGTTGGCCTTTGTCACTAGAGGAATTGAATTCAAGAGCAGGGAGGTCATGCTGCAACTGTACAAGGTACTGGTGAGGCCACACCTGGAGTACTGTGTGCAGTTCTGGTCTTCATACTTGAGGAAGGATATACTGGCCTTGGAGGCAGTCCAGAGGAGGTTCACCAAGTTGATCCCAGAGATGATGGGGTTGACCTATGAGGAGAAACTAAATCGACTGGGAATATACTCACTCGAATTCTGATGAATGAGAGGAGATTTTATAGAAACATATAAAATATGAAAGGGATAGATAAGGTAGAGATAGGAAAATTGTTTTCACTGGTAGGTGAGACCAGAACTAGGGGACGCAGCCTCAAGATTCTGGAAGCAGATTTAAGATGGAGATGAGGAAAAACTGTTTTTCCCAGAGAGAAGTGAATCTGTGGAATTCTCTGCCCGGGCAAAGGGTTGAGGTGACTTCATTAAACTTAATTAAAGTTCAGTTAGATAGATTTTTACATTAAAAAGGAATTAAGGGATATGGGGAAAAGGCAGGTAGGTGGAGTTGAGTGAATGATCAGATCAGCCATGATCTTATTGAATGGCGGAGCAGGTTCGACGGGCTGGATGGCCAACTCCTGCTCCTATTTCTTATGTCTTTATGTAAATGTAATCATTTAGCCAATGCTTAGCCACATCTACAATTTAATGTACCCTACTTTAAGGAATTCACTCCCTAATCAATCCTATCTCTCAAACTTTCCTTTATCTTTAAAACTTTTCATTACATGCTCTTTATCTTTGCTATAGAAGTGAAGCAACACTTCATGTTTGAATCTGTGGGAGTCACCTACTACATTTGTTGCTTCCACTATGGCCTTCTCTACATCAGAGAGACTGGACGCAGACAGGGAGAATGCTTTGCTGAGCATCTTTGCTCTGTCTGCATTAATGACAGGAGTCTCCCAGAGGCCAACTATTTCAATTCTGCAGCCCTGTCCCACACTGACATGTCTGTCCATGGCCTCCTGCACAGCCAAACAAAGGCCACTCATTAAATTGGACGAGCCACACATAATATTCTGTCTTGGCACTCTCCAACCAGAAGCCTGTGACTAGTGGTGAGCCTCAGGAATCGGTGCTGGGACCTTTGTAGTTTGTTTTCAACATCAATTATCTGGATGTTAATGTGGTAAATTGGATCAGCAAGTTTGCTGATAACATGAAGATTGGAGATGTTGTGGGCAGTGAGGAAGATTTTCAAAGCTCGCAGAGGGATCTGGACCAACTGGGAGAATGGGCCAAAAAAATGGTAGATGGAATTTAATGCAGACAAGTGTGAGGTGATGCATTTTGGAAGGGCAAACCAAGGTAGATCATACACAGTAAATGGTAGGGCACTGAGGAGTGCGGAGGAGCAGAGAGATCTGGGAATACAGATACATTGTTCCTTGAAAATGACATCGCTGATGGACAGGGTTGTAAAGAAAGTTTTTGACATCTTAGCCTTTAAAAATCAAAGTATTGAGTACAGGAGTTTAGTTTTATGTTTTTACCTCCAATGTTGCTGCTTGTGAGAATAATCTAATTAATTTACTCATGGTTTCACTATCTAATGTCAAAGACTCCACATGGTAAATGCCAATCTGAAAATATCACCAGAATTAGAGAAATCAGTGCCACAGAATTCACTGAAACATAAACCCTACTTTTATATTCTTGTTCAAGGTTGTCATCATCTGACTGAACATTGACAACCAGACAGGCAATGTTTCTCTGGACCGCAGTGTGCACACACAGCACAGAATAATCATATGTATACGTGAGAAGAGACCCAACCGTTCATCAACCTCACAGCCTGCAGTAAGAACCTATTTTCCAACCTGGCAGCCCAGATGGTAGGAGTCAAAGATTCTGTGTGAGGGATTCAATTTTAAATGAATTTAAAACATTCTGTTCGCTTTCATGATTATTTGCAAAACCTGCATATTAACCTTTTGCATCATGAATATCTTACAGAATTGGAAGCTGTTATATATATGGGCTGTAATACTTGTTTCCACTTTGCAGTAAATTCTCTTTGCCTGTTTAATTTACATTTGTTTATAACTAACTCATCAGTAAACTACCTCCAATATAAATATTTGCCTACACACTTGGATTCGTACCATTCAAAAAGTAATTTATTACGTGAGTGCTTTGGTTTATTTCAATGTGATAATGAGGAATTTGTAGATAATACCACTAAATTCTCCAATCTTAACATTTGATTGGATTTGTTCGACTTGTAAAATAACTCTGACTGAAAGGACTGGGTCCATGACTATTACAGAGTTAATATTGTTAATAGGTATTGGAGCTGGGATGTGAAGGGGTCATGAAAACTTCCTGACCACGTCAAAGGTTCAGATCTGGAGCTGGGGTTGACAATTATTTGGACTGCGGGGGCTGCAGAATCGCTGGAGGTGAATCTACAGACACTCAGTGACTCTCGGGGTGGGGGGGGGGTACTCTCTTTTGCTTCTCTTTGACTGTAAGAGGCGCTTCAGGCAATTTCAGCTGATGGTGAATCTATTTGCCTTACAGCAGGCAAAATCAATTTTGTGTAATATACACTGCTTTATTTCAATGACAATTAATTGAATCTTGAATCTTAACTGTACTCTAGTCTTGGTAGAAAGAAATCATAACATTTAATGTTCATTTACTAATAAACATAAAATGTTTTTCAAAATTAAGTCTACTTAATGAAATAACTTGAATAGATGAGGCAATTAAATATTTTGGTACAGCGCCCAATTTTACAGTTGAAATCTAGGTAAATAAGAGACCAATGCAGAAAGTAGTATTCATGCAATCTTTCTGCACCAAGAACTTAACTTGCACTGCTTTGGAAAGAAATCCTGGAAAGGATCCCAAATCTGAATCTGACATATGAAACAGAAGTAAATATAAAAGTGGGGACCCTAATACTTGTTTGAATATTTGTGTTTGACTACCGGGTATATTCGAAAAAAAAACATAGGAGGCTGCAGATGGAAAAGGATGTTTTAAAATTAGAAACATAGAAGATAGGAGCAGGAGTAGGTCATTCGACCCTTCGAGCCTGCTCCGCCATTCAGCAAGATCATGGTTCAGTACCCCGTCCCCGCCTTCGCTCCGTAACCTTTAATACCCTTATACTGAAGAAATATATCTAATTCCCTCTTAAACATATTTAATGAACCTGCTTCTACTGCCCTCTGTGGCAATGAATTCCACGGATTCACCACCCTCTGGGTAAAGAAATTCCTCCTCATCTCGGTCCTAAATGGTTTGCCTATTATCCTCAAACCATGGCCCCGGGTTCTGGATTTTCCCATCATTGGAAACATCTCATCTGCATCCATTCTGTCCAGTCCTGCCAGAATTTTATAGGTCTCTATGAGATCCCATCTCAATCTTCTAAACTCCAGGGAGTACAATCCCAATTTGCACAATCTTTCCTCATCAGTCATTCCTGCCATTCCAGGTATCAGCCTGGTGAATCGCCTCTGCACTCCCTCCATTGCAAGAACATCCTTCCTTAGATAAGGTGACCAAAACTGCACACAATACTCCAGGTGGGGTCTCACCAAGGCCCTGGACAGCTGCAGTAAGGTATCCTTGTTCCTATACTCAAACCCTCTTGATATGAAGGCCAACATACCATTTGCCTTTTTAACCACCTGCTGTACCTGCATGCTCGCCTTCAGAGACTGGTGTACAAGTACCCCTAGGTCTCTCTGCACTTCCCCATCTCTTAATCTATTGCCATTCAAATAGTAATCTGCCCTCCGGTGTGTATTACCAAAGTGAATAACCTCACATTTATCCACATTGTAGTGCATTTGCCATGTATCTGCCCAGCCCCTCAATTTATCCAAATCACACTGGAGCTTCCTGACCCCCTCTTCCGTGCACACAACCCCTCCTAGCTTAGTGTCATCTGCAAATTTGGAGATATTACATCCAATCCCCTCATCCAAATCATTAATGTAAATTGTGAACAGCTGGGGTCCCAGTACAGATCCCTGTGGCACCCCACTGGTCACCGCCTGCCACTCAGAAAACGAGCCATTTATCCCAACTCTCTGTCTTCTACCTGCCAGCCAGTTCTCAATCCACATCAATATTTTGCCCCCAATCCCATGAGCCTTGATTTTGTAAGCCAGTTGTTTATGCGGGACCTTATCGAAGGCCTCATCGATGTCCATCAATTCAGGAAGCTTATACTCCATTTTCCACAATGAGCTGGATCTTTTTGGCTAACGTTGTCAGATCTAAACAGAACTGCCAACATGTAGCAGGAAAAATAGCTAAATGTCAGGAACTCCTACATATGGACTGGAACAATAAAGTCCCAGATTTGCTGATCATTTCACAAGGCCAAATCTGTCAATTCACTGAAGACGGCAGCAATTTAACAACAGTTCTGCTGTTGGTACAGACCCAGGAGAGGAGGTGCAAACTTCCAGTGTTCCTCCGCAGGGCCTTTCTGTCGTACCCAAAAGCGCTGCACACGTTTAAACTGCCTGAAGAGTGGGCAGTTTAAAAAGTTTTTAAAAAATATTCATCAGAGAACTCATAGGGATCCATGCTCAAGTTGGCAACCCCCCAGGTCCAGCAGCCCAGACAACAAGGGCTGTGGGCTCTGGGGGAATTAGCAGACTGGTGAAGGGCACTAGAGTGGGAGAACACCCCACCTTTGCTGAGGAGAAGCCTGGAGGAATGAGACCACAGCAGAGGACCAGGGAGGTGCTTTAAGGTCAAAGGCTGCAGGAGGCTGACTCATGAGAACCAGGTATTGGGACTGGGATACTTGAGGGTGCTAATGGCAAGCAGAGCTTTTGTCAGGCCTTGTGTGCTGACAGCTTCCTACTCACTTCAGGGGTTTGGAATCAAGGGTCACAGAGGGTGTCTTTAACATCTAGAGTTCGCATTCATCACTGGAACAGACAGGTAGTTTTGTGGCTCCAGAGGTTACAGGAGTACGGGAGGCAACATCAGAGCAATTGGCAAGATCTATAGACGCTCAACTTCTCTAAGGAGACTCTCTTTCGCTTTACCTTCTTTCCTCGGTAGTGGCGCTGGTAACTCCACTTTGTCTGCTGCTGCAGGGCAAGCAAAAGAAGACATTTTGTGTATTTTGCACACGTGACAGTAAGGGAACGATGAATCTTGAACTTGACGCTGCAACTGAGTCCCCAATGCAATCTGACTGCAGATGCTGGTTTTACTGAGATTATAATCAGAATCATACAGGCCCATCAGCCCACTGACACAAATTCAATCTGATTGACATGAACCCTATGCTCATACCATTTTCTTCTGTGCAGTGGAACCACTGTTAATAGTTTGTACATGTATGGCTGACCCATCCCTTACTGATTGTACTTGTGGCTCCTCCCCCTTGATTCCTTTAATAGAGGTGGCAACTTCTCCCCCAGAACGAGCATGGGTCTTGGGCCAGCATCATGAGAGGTGCCTTCTGTTTATGGTCATAAAAGCCTATCAATCTTTGGAGTTATTGATAGCGCAACCTTCTCCTATCAACGCCTCCACCAGTTTCTATCGCTAGCCTACACACTTAAACAGGCCAATTAACTTCCGGACTTTCAGGTCTTTGGAGTGTGGGAAGAGAGCGGAGCGCCCAGTCGAATTTCACCTGGTCACAGAGAGAATGAGCAAACTCCACACAGAGATCAGATTGAATCCAGGTTGCTGGAGGCACTAATTCTTTTAGCTGAGCCACTGCGTAAAGTATTAGGGAATTACCTCTGGGACTTATTGCTAGGTCAGACCAGATCCAACACCAACAGGATGTGAATTTGGAGAACAAACAGATTTACAAATAAAGTATTTTCATCATTTTTATAAATAGAAAATGCTGGAGACACTCAGGAGGTCACCTGAAGAGAGAGGCAACATATCAGGTTTGATGACATTTCACTAGAACACTGAAATATGAGAGAAGAAAAGAGAGATGGCCAGCCAAGAGACAGGCCAGATGGCCATCACCTGTTACTATTTCTTTTGTTTTTATTACTGCAGATGCTAGATCCAGGAATGAGAAACAGGCTGCTAGAGGGGTTCTACAGAGGGGATTCAGGCAACCTTTGTGGAGGCAAAGAGGTGGTCAATGTTTCACGTCAAAACCATTAATTAGGACTGAGAGGGAAGGGGAAAATAGTCAATATAAAGTGTTTTAGGACTGAGATGAGGCAAGAGTTGGCAAGTGGAGGATAGTAAAAAACACACAAAAGTACTGCTGGAACTCAGCCGGACTTGCAGAGTCCATAGAAGGTAAAGAACCTATGCTTCAGGCCTGAGCACTTCTTCAAAGTATAAGCAAAAATCAGGCAAGCATCTTAATTAAAGACTAAAGCTTAAGGGGGAAGAATGGGAGGGGGAACTCCAGACTCAACAGCTATAACATGTTAATTGGATATGATAAGAGGAAAGGTGAGAAATGATCTTGAGTTAGTGGAGAAAGAGGAAAGGGAAGAAAAAGAGAGAGTGAGAAAAGGGAAGAAAGAGAGAAAGAAAGAAAAGGGAAGAGAGAAAGAGAAAAAAGAAAGAGGGAGAGAGAAAGAGAAAAGGAGAGAGGAGAGAGAGAAAAGGGAAAGAGAGAGAATGAAAGAAGAAGGAAGAAAAGGAGAGAGAGGGGGGAATAAGGGGGACTGAAGATGAGGTGTTGTTCCTACAATTTGCAATTGGTCTCAGTCTGGTAGTGTGGGAAATGAGACAGAATTGAAATGGGAGATCTGCACTATTATGGCGGACAAAGTGGAGGTGCAGGTAAATATGCAGGAGAGAAAAGGGTGATGGGCAAGTGGAGCCAGGTGAGGAAGGAAAGGGGGTGAAGATAGTGACAGAGGTTATCAGTGGAGACAAAAGGCTGCAGATTATAGAATCTGACAAGGAAGGAAAGTGAAGAGTAGAATCAGATAAGGGAAGAGGGAGAAAGTGGGGTGTGTGTGTGTGTGTGTGTGTGTGTGTGTGTGTGTGTGTGTGTGTGTGTGTGTGTGTGTGTGTGTGTGTGTGTGTGAGTGTGGAGGTGTGTGTGTGAGGAGGTGTGTGTGTGTGGAGGTGTGTGTGTGTGTGTGGAGGTGTGTGTGTGTGGAGGTGTGTGTGTGTGTGTGGAGGTATGTGTGTGTGGAGGTGTGTGTGTGTGTGGAGGTGTGTGTGTGTGTGTGGAGGTGTGTGTGTGTGTGTGGAGGTGTGTGTGTGTGTGGAGGTGTGTGTGTGGAGGTGTGTGTGTGTGGAGGTGTGTGTGGAGGTGTGTGTGTGTGTGGAGGTGTGTGTGTGTGGAGGTGTGTGTGTGTGGAGGTGTGTGTGTGTGGAGGTGTGTGTGTGTGTGGAGGTGTGTGTGAGGGTGGAGGTGTGTGAGGGTGGAGGTGCGTGTGTGAAGGTGGAGGTGCGTGTGTGAGGGAGGAGGTGCGTGTGTGAGGGTGGAGGTGCGTGTGTGAGGGTGGAGGTGCGTGTGTGAGGGTGGAGGTGCGTGTGTGAGGGTGGAGGTGCGTGTGTGAGGGTGGAGGTGCGTGTGTGAGAGTGGAGGTGCGTGTGTGTGTGGAGGTGCGTGTGTGTGTGGAGTGCGTGTGTGTGTGGAGGTGCGTGTGTGTGTGGAGGTGCGTGTGTGTGTGGAGGTGCGTGTGTGCACGTAGAGGTGCGTGTGTGCGCGTGGAGGTGGGTGTGTGCGCGTGGAGGTGGGTGTGTGCGCGTGGAGGTGGGTGCGCGAGGAGGTGGGTGCGCGTGGAGGTGGGTGCGCGTGGAGGTGGGTGTGCGTGGAGGTGGGTGCGCGTGGAGGTGGGTGCGCGTGGAGGTGGGTGCGCGTGGAGGTGGGTGCGCGTGGAGGTGGGTGCGCGTGGAGGTGGGTGCGCGTGGAGGTGGGTGCGCGTGGAGGTGGGTGCGCGTGGAGGTGGGTGCGCGTGGAGGTGGGTGCGCGTGGAGGTGGGTGCGCGTGGAGGTGGGTGCGCGTGGAGGTGGGTGCGCGTGGAGGTGGGTGTGTGAGAGTGGAGGTGTGTGTGAGAGTGGAGGTGTGTGTGAGAGTGGAGGTGTGTGTGAGAGTGGAGGTGTGTGTGAGAGTGGAGGTGTGTGTGAGAGTGGAGGTGTGTGTGTGGAGGTGTGTGTGTGGAGGTGTGTGTGGAGGTGTGTGTGTGGAGGTGTGTGTGTGGAGGTGTGTGTGTGGAGGTGTGTGTGTGGAGGTGTGTGTGTTTGTGGAGGTGTGTGTGTTTGTGGAGGTGTGTGTGTGAGAGTGGAGGTGTGTGTGTGAGAGTGGAGGTGTGTGTGAGACAGTGGAGGTGTGTGTGAGAGTGGAGGTGTGTGTGAGAGTGGAGGTGTGTGTGAGAGTGGAGGTGTGTGTGAGAGTGGAGGTGTGTGTGTGGAGGTGTGTGTGTGGAGGTGTGTGTGTGGAGGTGTGTGTGTGTGGAGGTGTGTGTGTGTGGAGGTGTGTGTGTGTGGAGGTGTGTGTGTGGAGGTGTGTGTGGAGGTGTGTGTGTGTAGGTGTGTGTGTGTGGAGGTGTGTGTGTGTGAGAGTGGAGGCGTGTGTGAGAGTGGAGGCGTGTGTGAGAGTGGAGGCGTGTGTGTGTGGAGGTGTGTGTGTGGGGAGGTGTGTGTGTGGGGAGGTGTGTGTGTGTGGAGATGTGTGTGTTTGTGGAGGTGTGTGTGTATGTGGAGGTGTGTGTATGTGGAGGTGTATGTGTGAGAGTGGAGGTGTGTGTGAGACAGTGGAGGTGTGTGTGAGAGAGTGGAGGTGTGTGTGAGAGAGTGGAGGTGTGTGTGAGAGTGGAGGCATGTGTGAGAGTGGAGGTGTGTGTGTGGGGAGGTGTGTGTGTGGGGAGGTGTGTGTGTGGGGAGGTGTGTGTGTGGAGGTGTGTGTGTGTGGAGGTGTGTGTGTTTGGAGGTGTGTGTATGTGGAGGTGTGTGTATGTGGAGGTGTGTGTGTGAGAGTGGAGGTGTGTGTGAGACAGTGGAGGGGTGTGTGAGAGAGTGGAGGGGTGTGTGAGAGTGGAAGTGTGTGTGAGTGGAGGTGTGTGTGTGTGGAGGTGTGTGTGTGTGGAGGTGTGTGTGTGTGGAGGTGTGTGTGTGTGGAGGTGTGTGTGTGTGGAGGTGTGTGTGAGTGGAGGTGTGTGTGAGTGGAGGTGTGTGTGTGTGGAGGTGTGTGTGTGGAGGTGTGTGTGTGGAGGTGTTTGTGTGGAGGTGTGTGTGTGGAGGTGTGTGTGTATGTGGAGGTGTGTGTGTGAGAGTGGAGGTGTGTGTGAGATAGTGGAGGTGTGTGTGAGAGTGGAGGTGTGTGTGAGAGTGGAGGTGTGTGTGAGAGTAGAGGTGTGTGTGTGGAGGTGTGTGTGTGTGGAGGTGTGTGTGTGTGGAGGTGTGTGTGTATGTGGAGGTGTGTGTGTGAGAGTGGAGGTGTGTGTGAGAGTGGAGGTGTGTGTGAGAGTGGAGGTGTGTGTGAGAGTGGAGGTGTGTGTGAGAGTGGAGGTGTGTGTGAGAGTGGATGCGTGTGTGAGAGTGGAGGTGTGTGTGTGTGGAGGTGTGTGTGTGGGGAGGTGTGTGTGTGGGGAGGTGTGTGTGTGGGGAGGTGTGTGTGTGGGGAGGTGTGTGTGTATGAGGAGGTGTGTGTATGTGGAGGTGTGTGTGTGAGAGTGGAGGTGTGTGTGAGACAGTGGTGGTGTGTGTGAGAGAGTGGAGGTGTGTGCGAGAGTGGAGGTGTGTGTGAGTGGAGGTGTGTGTGAGAGTGGATGTGTCTGTGTGTGGAGGTGTGTGTGTGTGGAGGTGTGTGTGTGTGGAGGTGTGTGTGTGTGGAGGTGTGTGTGTGTGGAGGTGTGTGTGTGTGGAGGTGTGTGTGTGAGAGTGGAGGTGTGTATGTGAGAGTGGAGGTGTGTGTGTGTGTGAGAGTGGAGGTAGGTGTGTGTGTGGAGGTTGTGTGGTGGTGTGTGTGTGTGTGTGTGTGTGTGTGTGTGTGTGTGTGTGTGTGTGTGTGTGTGTGTGTGTGTGAAGGTGTGTGTGTGTGTGGAGGTGATATGGCAATGGGAGGGAGTTAAAATAGCATGCAATTGGGCACTGAGGTCGAAAGGCAGGTGTTTGCCAAAGCAGTCACCCAGTCTGTGCACCTTCTTACCAATGTAGATGAGGAAGCACCAAATGTTATGAACAAGGTTAGAGGGAGGATCAGTTAGGTCCCTGGATGGTTGGGAGAGCAGAACACCTCCCACTGTTGCAGGACAGTGTGCACAGAGACAGAGAGGGATGGGCGAACCCGAGGGTCACAGAAAGAGTGGTCCCTGTGAAAAGCAAAGAGGAACAAATGGCTGGTGGTGGGATCCAGTAATAAAGCGAAACATTGTATGAGGAAGCTGGAGGGATGAACAGCAGGGACCAAGGGAACACTGCTTCTGCTTTGTGAGGGAGGGGTGGGATGAGAGAAAACATGCAGAAAATGGAGCTGAAGGCTCTATGAAGTAGAGAAAGAGGGGAGGCAATGTTTCCTGAGGATGGAGGACATTTCAGACCTGGAGAGAAATGCCTCATCTTGAGGACCGTTGTGGTGGAGACAGAGAAACTGAGTCTCACTTTTGTTGCTGAGGAAGGGTGGAGTTTGGCAGACTCCACCAGAAACTAGGGAACCTCCTTCATTCGCCACCTCCGTAGCAATGTCACAGATGGCTTACTTCAACTTTTGGCTCGCAAGGTTTCGTTCCTCAAGATGTAGGATGGGAGGAAGTGTAATCTCGGCAGTGGTGGGAGTCTGTGTGAACATCAGTGGTTTAGTTTGTCTCTCTGATGGATCCAGAAAGGGGAGAGGGCTGTCAAAAATGGTTCCAATGAATGCGAGGAAGCTGCTTGTGAAGTTGATAAAACTGCTGAGTACCATGCAGGAGGCAGCATCGATCTAGTTGTCAAGGTAGTGGGGAACGAATTAGAGAGCAAACCCAGAGAAGAACTATTGTGGCTGCTAGATAGATGCCACATAAAAAAATTTAAAGGACATGCTCACATGTCTCCAGCACAAAAACTTTGTCCACATTTTATTTTTCAGCACCAACCTTCCTCTTCCCAGAATCCTTTCCAGCCATACCCATTCACTCTAAGCCTGCAGGTGGTGCAAGTATGCAGCTTCAACAGCATCCCTCCAGCATCCCCCCCTCCTCCCACCCCAGTCACACGAGGAGGTGACTGCTTGGATCTGTCCCTCCTACTTAATGGTCCAGCAGGCTGATATTCCAACCCAATCTACTCTGGTACTGCAAGGCAGGTGATGGATGACCAGACTGGTGGTTTCTTCGGTATTGCCAGTGGCCAAGAAGGAGGATCCTCGAGGCGCATTTCACCTGACTAAATATGACCAGTCCGGTTTGCTTGCAGTGCGCCTCCAAGATCAGCTTGCTATTCCTGCTGGAACTGTGTCTGCCTCTCTCGCACAGCAGGGCTTATGAATTTATTCTATTTATCTTTGTGTTTGTTTCAAACTACATGGAACAATAACGAGAAGTTTAGCATCATGAACAGGATTTGTGCTTTCAGAAGGACACACTCATTTGTCTTCAGTTCCAAAACTGTGTCCATATTTTATTTTTCAGTACCAGCCTACCTCTTCCCAGAATCCTCTCTAACCACTCCCCCTGCCTTTCCCATTTGCTCTAAGACTGCAGGTGATGCAAGTGTGCAGCCGCGACAGAACAAGGACTGCTTCAAGTAGTAATTGAAAAGACAGGCATAGCTGTGGCCTATGCAATTACCTTTGATTGACAGAAAGAGAAAGGAATCTGGAGAAGTTGTTCAGAATAAGATACGGAAGGCAGAAGAGTTGTGTGTACAGGAGAACAAGTTGGATCTATGTTTTGGAAAACAACAGAGAGCCCTTTTAGATAACACAAGTTTACAGGCACTGGACATCCATGGAGAAGATGAGGAAGTAGGGACTAGGGAATTGGAAGTTGTTAAAATTCTGGAGTGCATGCAAGCTGACCCAAACGTAAGTGAGAAGGGACTGGACAAGCCAAAGTTGAGGTATGAAGAGATATATTAATGGGGACAAGGATAGGTAGAAGTAATGGGTGCACCAGGACAGTCCTGTTTGTTTACCTTGGGTCAGAGATACAAATGGTAGCATTGGTTTGGGCACAATCAGGTTGGCACTGTGGAGAGGAGATGCCCTGGAGCAATAAGATCTGCAATTGCATGGAAGATTGCATATAAAGAGGTCTCCGAGAGCTGCTGTCTGTCCTCTGCAAGGTAGAAGTCAGTCTATCAGACCATAACAGCACTTCCCCGTCTTTGGTTATGGTGACAAGGTTAGGATTGGTATGGAGTGGGAGGAGTGTTGTGCATTTGGAGGTGGGAATTCAAGGCAATTGATGTCATGGTTCATTGGAAACGAATTGGTTGAGAGCAAGTAAAAAGCAGGATGGGGCTGTCTAAGAGGAAGAGGAGTGTTTAAGATGGGAAAAAAGGGTCACCAGTGGATGGCTGAGGACTTCATGACAATGAAGTAAACATGGAGATGGAAACAACTGAAGTGGAGCTTGACATTGTGACAGGCTCACACCAGAGGTGTGGGCACGGAGATAAAGCCCAGCCGTATACAGACTTTTCAGAGAAGGGAGAGTGACAAGATCGCTGGAGTTTGAGCTAAGGCCAAGCAAGAGGTTAATGCAAGGGAGGGCAATGTGACAGAGGAAATGGAGCTCTGCGGACAGAGGGAATAAAGGAAAAGTGTTGGGGGTGGGATACGAGATCAGAGAGAGGTGCAGGGGTAGGGGTGTTGCAGGTTTGGCGACAGGAAAAGAGTAAGAAGACACTGGCACAGTGTTATTAGCCTTGGGCATGCTTGTTCTTAGAGTCTGAACTTTGACAAAAATGTAATGCAGAACAGGCATGCTCAGAAAATCCTTTCATCCTTTCATTAAGTGAAAGCACATTTTAATCATTAAAACATCTCAAAGGCAAACTATTGAATTAATATTGAATTAATATATCCTTTAGTACTTTTTGTACAATGTTGTAACTTTTTTTTCCTTAAAATACTTTTATTGATTATAATAAAGGACTTATGCAAACAGAAAAGGTACAATTCAATAAGATTATATGGCCAGTTACACAAACTAACTAAGATATTCCATATATCACTAACATACATAAATTGTAAATCATATCCATAATTCATATTCTAAATAGTGTATTGTAGTGACTATTTTGGAAGAGCTAATAAAGCAATAGACATACACCAGGTCAGTCAGCACAAGACTGTTTATTTGGGCTTTATATGCTTCTTTTACACACCTCTCGTCCAGAGTTCCACGGAACGGGGTGGTGACATCATTGTGAGTTTGCCACCGATCCATTGGACCAGCAGGTTTAAATTAAGCACAGTGAGAGTCCTGCGCTTTCTGGCAGGAGGCCCAGCAAACCAACGTGCTGTTACTCGGCATGCAGCACCGCACGCACGCGGTCTATTAATCAGATGAGTACCTATGGTTCTGCACACCCGGCAAAGAACCACACCAGTGGCAGTTCGCGATACCGCGCTGTGCGCCCACTTGGCCCGCTACATAGCCACTACAATATATTTTAAAAAAAAACTAATAATATATAAAAAAAGAAAGAAGAAAATAGCAGAGGAGAAAACCTCAAACCCCTGACCTAACCGCTTGGCCTGATGTGATATATGATTAGTATTAAAAGAAAAATGAAGGTTAAAAAAAATGAAAAGATCTAAGTCAAACAATTTAATTACATTGAAGTGAAATTATAAAGTAAGAAAGTGTGTCATAAATGACCTCAACAGTGTCTGGAATCTTGCATCTGAATTATTAAATGAATAATAAATCTTTTTCATGTTCAAACAGGATATGATGTTTCGCAACCACCACTGATCATGAGTAGGTGGGGCAGCATCCTTCCATTTAAGAAAAATCGCACATTTTGCCAAAAGAGGCAAAAGAGATAGCATGACTCTGAATCGGACATAAGGAAGAATCATTCCCTCCCAATATACTGAAGACGGCCACCAAAGGATTTGTTGTTAAATCTATATTGAAAATGGATGTAAAACCTCTCTAGTATTTTTCTAGTCAAGGACAAGTCCAGAACATATGAATTAATGATGCTTCTCTGCTATTACACCTGTCACACCAGCGAGTCATATCGGAATAAAAGTGAGACAATTTAGCCTTGGTCATATGTGCTCTATGTACCATTTTGAATTGTAACAATGTCAAGCACATAACGAAGAGCCATTAACCAGTCTAAGAATTGTGTCAATATAGTCAAATTTAAATCCTGTTCCCAACCATTTTTGATTCTAACTGACAAATTCTGATGTAAACATAACAATTTCTCATAAATAATAGATATTAAACCTTTACACAAAGGCAATAAACTAAAAAAAGTCTACAAAATTTGATTCTGACTCTCTTGGGAAATTAGAAACGTGGTTCAAAAAAATGCCGGACATGCAAATATCTTTAAAAAATTGAGATTGGAGCAAGTTAAATTTAGCAGTAATTTGTTCAAATGATGCAAAATATCCATCAATTAACAAATCCTTAAAGCTTCAAATACCCTCTCTAACCCATCTCTGAAAACTATCATCATGTAAAGAAGGTTAAAAAAAAGTGATTGGATACAGTAGGAGTTGAGAGAGAGAAATTTCTAAATTGTGCCCAAATACTTATAGAATATTTAACAATTGTATTATCTGTTAACTTACTTGAGAATGTAAGTGAGGAGCCCAGAAGTGCTGAATTTGAAAATGTATTAGGGAATTCAGCACCATTGATATCCATAATGGGCAGTCAGAATGATTATAAAAGAAGGACTAATATGTAAGACTTTGTATATTGACTGTCCAATAATAGAATCTAAAGTTGGAGCCATTCTGCCATCTCTCTTTGATCTCTGAAGAAGAATTTTATGAAGGTGAGGATGCTTACCCTTCCATGTGCAAGGCCAAGGCATGTAAATAAAAAAAAAAAATGATTTAGGAACAAATATTGGAACAGATTGAAAAGGATATAAAATTTTATGCAAAATACTCACTTTAATAGAATTTATACACCCAACTAGACAAAGGTAACCATTGGGTCAGGGAATGTCTCATTTGTTTAATCTCAGCAAGATAATTATCTTTAAAAGGATGATTTTTTTGTAATTGTAATTCCAAGTTAAGCAAAATGATATTTAACAACCTTAAAAGGAGAATCACCACACACTGCTGTAGAAAAATTCAATAGAAGATTTTCATTTTTATATACATTCATTGTATAACTGGAAAATTCACAATTTGTGATAGCAATGATCTTATATAGGGGAGGGAGGTGGATGGATTCAAAATGTAAAGTAAAAGATCATCTGCATATAGAATCCATTTCCGCCATATCCCCGGTGTCCTTCCACTCACGAAAAGCAATTACCAATGGCTCAATCACCAGAACAAATAATAAAGGGCTTAATGGACATCCTTGGCAAGTGCCACAATGCAGATTAAAAGGTTGAGATTGTTGTAAATTAGTAAAAATTGTGGTGGATGGTTGTGAACACAATAGTTTAACCCATGTAATAAAATCAGAACCAAAATTAAATGTTTCAAGGGTTTCTTAAAAATTGTCAATTTTATCCAATCAAAAGCTTTTTCAGCATCCAATGAAAGAATACCCTCAGGAGCTTACCTGGAAGGCAAATACATAATATTCATATTATATTAAAATGGTTCTTAATAACCCCATTTGATCTTCAGAAATAACTGATGGTAAAATATTTTCCATCCTATTAGTTAAAATTTTAAGCCAAGATTTTAGCATTGACATTCAGTAAGGAGATCAGTCTATAGGAGGAACATTTGGTTGTGTCCTTACCTTTCATCGCAATTAAAGATATGCAAGCCTCATTAAATGAGTCTGGAAGTTTACCCAGTTCAATCAAATCAGCAAACACCACGGTGTGAGTCATTCCACTGGGAACCCATCAGGTCTAAGGGCTTTCCCAGATTGTAATGAGGAAATAACAACTACAAAGTAGATTCATCCAATTTTATTTGACTGACTAGAGAAATCTTGGGGATATACAATCAATCTAAGATTTTTTATCAAATTACTGTCATTTGTACCTTTGAAATAATATAATTTGGAGTAGAATCTTTTTAATACATTGTTTATCTCCAAAAATCTGAAATCATAATACCATTATCTTTATCAACTTTTATGATGTGTCATTTAAAACTAAATCCTTTCAATGGTTTAACCAAAAACTTACCCAATTTATCAGCATGGATATAAAATTAATTTTTAAATTTTAAAAGTTGGCATTCAGCTGGGTATGTTGAGAAAAGATCAAATTTAGTTTTAAGTTCTCTCTGGGTTTTTTTTTGAATACATATGAGTTTTAGTTTGAGTGTATTATCGATCTAACTGTTTAATTTGTTTAATTAACTCATATCTTTCTTTATTAGTCTTCCTTTTCTTATTTACAGTATATGAAATAATTTTCCCCCTAAGAAAAGCCTTCAAGGTATTCCATATAACTAAACTAAAGGTCTTAGAAGAGAGATGGGTGCTGAAGAAGAAAACTATCTGTTCTTCCATAATTCTAACAAAGTCCTTATCTGATAATAATACTGATTTGAAGTGGCAGTGTCTTTTATCTTGAGTGATAATGTAATGGGGGGGGGGGAGTCAGATATTACAATACAGTGGTATTAATGGGTATGAAATTAAATGATTATCAATGAAAAATAATCAATATGTGAATAAGTGTGATGGACAGGGGAAAAATATTCTCTATTGTGGGATAAAAGAAATGCCAAACATCTGAAATGCCATAGTCCAATAAAAAAGAATGTATTAATAGGGGACATTCATTTTTATGTGGCTGGATTATAAAATGAATGACCCAGGATAGGGACCAATCAACATTTGAAATCACTGCCTAAAATCAGCGAGTATAAACTTAATTCTAGCAAGGAAATAAAAATAAATCTCCGTGCAGACATTCATAAATAAGCCATATTTAGTTGGAATACATTAAACATTGAAAGAAAATTAAATATTTTTCCTGAGGATAATGTTAAAAGAATTTTTTAACAGGATATATAAAATAAATTTTTATCCCATTTTAATAAAGTGGACTTATCCGTAAATTCAATCAAAATGTGATGAATTAATTTTTTAACCACTCCAAATTAATTCAACTTATGATAACAGTTCTTTCTCTATAAAAACTCCAGAAACAAATGACTGAATCTTTAATGTATTAAATTCAATCCTCGTTTCAAAGCAATCATTCCACAGAGAAAAAAAAATGTCATTCAGGAGCAGGTAGGTTTTGAATAAACTTCCCAACATCTTCTGCTGAAACAAACCATTTCTTACTTCCATTTGAGAGAAATATTCCAAGACATGCTGGAAACATCAGAGAAGGCTGATATAACTCCAACATAACTTCCCTGTAGATGGCCCATTTTTTAATAACTTCAAGAGCATAATCTTTCACAATTCTGAATGTTTTGCCTTGCTATTGCAAGGCACCTTAACAGGCTTCATGGATCAGCAGTTCCTTTGCTCGATAAAGGTGACCACAGAATGTGTTTTTTGCCCGGAATTAGGTTTAGGCAAAAATGATTGGTGTGCTCTATCAAGCTCAGATTGTGTTGGAAATAACACATTATAGTGTGTGCTATGGTAGAGCAGAGAGCAAGACACTGGCATGAGTTGAGCACAGTCAATCCTAACTTTATTGATGGTTCGCGCTGCCTTATATAGGCCCTCTAGGCCTGTTTGTTACCTTGTTTCCAGCAGAAAAGATGTCGCCAGCTTGCTGGTTGTGATAGGCCGGCATTCCCACCGGTGCTCACTGTTTCCCGCCGTGCAGCTAGCAGCTTGTGAAGAAAGCTGATTTAGTCAGCATGGCTCTTGCAGAAGGATCACGTTCTGACACCATCTTGCATGTTGGGATGTACTGATATGAGGTGGTCAATAGTAAAGGTTTCCTCCTTGCCACTGATGTCAAGCACAGATGTAGTCCCATTATTCCTCGTATGGCCACTGTAGTGGCCCCCGGTGTGCCCCTTGCTGCACGAAAATGTATGTGCAGCTTCTCAAGTCTCTGGGGATGAACATCCTAGGTTGGCTGTGTTGGGGCCAGTGTGCCCAATCGTTCTCTGTCTCTCGAGGGCTGCTGCTGGTGTTCCATCCATTTCTCTGGTGGCAGCCAGGAACTCCCCAGGGATGACCAGGGATGCTCCATACACCATTTCAGCTGCCAAAGCATTGAAGTCCTCCTTGGGTGTGGTGCAGATTCCCAGAAGGACCCACTGCAATTCATCAACCCAGTTCGGATCTTTGAGTCAGGCCATCAGCGTCACTTTGAGGTGCCTGTGGAACCTCTCCACCAACCCATTGGCCTGGGGATGGTATACCTTGGTGTGGTGGAGCTGGGTTCCAAGGAGGCTGGCTAAGGCCGTCCTTAGCCCTGAGGTGAATTGTGCACCCCTGTCTGATGTCAGGTGCTCCAGCACTCTGAAACAGGCCACCGAAGTGTTTATTAGGGCTCTGGCTCAGGTCTTTGTTGAAATTTCCATCCGTGGGACTGCATCCGGCCACATTGTGAGACGGTCCATTATCGTCAACAGGTACCATGCCCCCTTGACACCGGCAAGGGACCCACAATGTCTATGTGCACATGGCTGAATCTTCATCATGCTGTTATGAATGTTTGGGGGTGGGCTGGGGCACGCCTTAACATGTGTCTGTACCTTTGATGTCTGGCAGTGTGTGCAAGTTCTGGCCCATTGTCTGACCTGTTTGCAGGGGCCATGCCAGACGACCCTGCTGGTTACCATCTCGACGGTGGTCCTGATGGCCCAGTGTGCCAGGTTGTGCACTATATCGAACACTGGTCATCTCCATACCGCCGGGATGATGGGGCAAGACTTGCCGGTTGAAATGTCACAAAGGAGGGTCTGGTCACTGGGGCCGATGGAGATATCCTACAGCTTGAGTCCTGTCACTACTGTCCTGTATTCAGGGATGTCAGGGTCCATCTGTTGTGCCTGGGCCATGGCCGTGTAATTGATTCCTTGGGATAGAGTCTGCATTGCCTGGACAGTTGTCTGGGACAGTGTGTCGGCCACCACGTTAGTCTTCCCGATGATGTGCTCTAAATCTATGGTAAATTTGGATATATAGGACAGGTGACTCTGTTGCCTGGCTGACTGTGGGTTTGACATTTTATTGAAGGCGAAAGTCAATGGCTTGTGATCTGTGAAGATCTTGAATCGCCCCCCCCTTCCAGGAAATATCTAAAATGTCAGACCGCTAAGTACAATGCCAGGAGCTTGCAGTCAAAGCACTGTACTTGAGCTCTGGGGCCGGAAGTGCCTGTTGAAGAAAGCCAGGGGTTTCCATTGCCTCGTGACCCATTGCTCAAATATACCCCTAACTGTTGTGTTGATGCATCCACCATGAGGGTAGTTGGGGCATCTGTCCTTGGATGTGCCGGGAGTGCTGCGTTGGCCAGGGTGTCTTTGACCTTCTGGAAGGCTTCCGAAGCCCTCTTGTTCCATTCGACCTTTTTGCTTCCCCGCCATGTGCAAGAATAATGGGTGTGTGATGCGGGCTGCCGCCGGTATGAAACTATGGTAGAAATTAATCATACCGACAAACTCCTGGCTTGGTAAAATGCCTGACGGCCTCTACCTTATTGGGCAGAGGTGTTGCCCCATGTCTACTCATTCTGTGGCCCAGGAAATCTATAGTCTCTCGCCCGAACTGGCATTTGTCTGGGTTGATGGTCAGGCCAAGCTCGGAGGTTGGTGCATAACTCTTATGTGGGCCACATTTTCTTGGTGGTTATGGCTGGCTATCAGAATGTCATCCAAGTAAATGAGCACAAACCTGAGATCCTGGCCATTTGCATCCATCAGCTTCTGAAATGTCTGAGCTACGTTTTTAAGCCCATAGGGGATCCTCAGGAACTCAAACAAACCGAAAGGCATGATGATGGTGGTTTTAGCAATGGCCTCCAAGTGGACCTGGATTTGGTAATAGCCCCTGATGAAGTCTACATTGGAGAATATCTGTGCCCCCGTAAGTTCGCAGTGATGTCCTGTATGTGGGGCACCGGATACCTGTCTGGTGTGGTGGCCTCATTGAGGCGGTGTTAATCCCCACACAGTCTCCATCCCTCCATTCTCCTCCCACCTTCAGTGCCACGTGCAGGCGGGATGCCCAGGAACCATCAGATGGTCGCACTATTCCCAGCTCTTCCATCTTCCAGAACTCCTCCTTAGCAGGGTTGAGTTTCTTGATGGGGGGTGGCAGCGTGCCCTGGCATGTAGAGGGGACCCTTAGTGAAGATGTGGTGCCGTAACCTGTGTTTGGGTTCTGTTAAGGCAAATTGTGGTACCACATTGGAGAAGAATTTCACCAGGATACGTGCAAACGCATTCTCGTCGGCAGTGACGGAATGTAGGTGGGGGCGGGTAGCTTGCTCTCCTCTGGGGGAAGGTCTGGAAAGTCTTGGCGTGCACTAAGTGCCATCCTTTTAGGTCCACCAATGAAAAGCCCTGAGAAAGTCTTCCCCCAGTAGTGGTTGTTACACTGCTGCCAGGGTGAACGTCTACATAAACTGGCTGTTCCCAAAGCAAAGTGGGATGGTGTGGGTGCCAAAGGTTTGGAAGTTGGAATTGATTGCGGCCCTAAGGGCTGGGCCTGGTTTTCTGTTGCAGGTTTCGCGAGCTGAAGTTGGCAGGACACTGATCTCAGACTCGATGTCGACTAGGAACCATTCCCCTGATAGGGAGTCCCAAATGTGGAGAAGGCTGTCTCGTTGGCCAGCCACCACAGACATTAGCAATGGTTGGCCATAGCGCTTCCCTGAAACATGCAGGGAGAGTTGCATCGACAGGTCCCCAAACCCCACTGTTGGTAATAGAAACAGTACTGCTCACTGGGGGAGGTCGGGGGGGGGGGGGGTCTGTTGGCCGACTGATCGTCTTTGGCAATCTAGTTGTCCGCTGTACTTGAGTACTTGCGACTTGGTTTACTACAAAACTGGGGCCTCTCTTCACTCCCCAGAGGACATTCACTCTAGCCACGACCTTCCTGGGGTCGCTGAAGTCCTCCTCAGTGAGCAGCAGTCAGATATCCTCCAGTAGTCGCTCCGGCACGATCTGCTCGAAGAATAGGCAAGGTTGTGACCATCGGTTAATGCTGACATGTCATTCATGAGAACGGAAGAGCCATGTCCCCTAAACCATCCATGTGCAGCAGTCGGGCCACGTATGCTCGCGTTTCGAGAGCTGAAAGTGCGAGTTAAGAGCTCTTTGACAGCCACATATTTGCCCTGCTCCGGAGGCTGCCAGAGGAAATCAACGTCCCTGGTAGCTGTGCCCAGGTCGAGCGAGTTCATTGCATAGTAATACCTCGTGGTATCGGCTGTGATCTGTCGAAGTTGGAACTGGGCCTTGGCCTGCTTGAACAATACCAGTGGTGAAGTTCAGAATGTCAGCAGTTACTGTGAAATTGCATGGTGTGCTATTTGTTCCTCCATCTTCGGGTCCAAAATGGTGTATGGACAGGTTGGGGTCACCAGTGTAGCACGTGCTACAGCAGAGCATGAAAGCAAGTCTCTGACACAAGGGGAATGGTCAATACTAACTTTATTGCTGGTTTGCCCTGCCTTATATAGGCCCGCTGATGGTTACGTCGCTTCTAGCGGAAATGATGTCACCAGCTTGCCGGCTGTGGATAGGCCGGTGTTCCCAACGGTTCTCGGTGTTTCCCATCGTGTGGCTGGAAACTCATGAAGAAAGCCAATTTAGTTGGCATGGCTCTTGCAGGATCGCCGTGTTCGGACTACATTTTGCGTGTCGGGCCGTTGTAGGCCACCAGAACATCTCTGAACACTGTTGCCCACAAATCAGAGAAAAGTTTAGTCAGCACGCACCAGACTCAGCTAAACCAACAATGCACAAATTTTGTCACCTCCTTCAACTTTCTGTATCAATAATTCTAGTCATTAGCCTCTCATTCTTGTCTTCCAGGTGGCAGACCCATTTGTTCATTTCCTTTAAAGCAGATTCTACTGATGTCAAACGCTCACCTTGTTTTTTTTATGGAACCACAGATCTGTGCCAATCGGTTTTGCATTGCTGAAAGCCTTTCATCTAGATGTTTAAACCCTGCACCAATAGATTATTTAATTTCTTCAAGTACATTGGAGGAATGGGAAGTCACGTGATGGAGTAGTGGCCGGACAGTGAACTCCAGCCCTCTCCAGAAAAGTTGAAAAAAATAAAGGAAAGCACAAAGGCACAAAAATAAAAATTAAAGTAAAGTGAATATAAAGGTGGAAAGAAGATGGCGACGAAAAAAGAAAAGTCGAAACCAACGGTAAGAAGAGAGGAAGAGAAGACAACGGAAGAAGAAGGAGAAGGCCTTACCTGTTCGAAGAGGCCCGCGGTGGAGAGAGAAGCCCGCTTCCTCAGGTCGGTAGAAAGTGGACTACAAAAATGGCTCGCTGAGCCGAGTAAAAGTGCGCAACCGCGCATGCGCGAGGAGTCGCGCATGCGCGATGAGCATGCAAAAAACACACCGATGGGAGGGGCGACCAGCTGGGGAGTCGATCTCCACAGCCGGCAATGACAGCTATAGAACAGCAGCAGCAAGAGGAGAACATAGAAGACAATGAAAACAAGAAAGAAGAGAAGAAAAAGAAAACAAAGAAACAACAGATGGCCAACCCAGAGGAAGAAGAAGAGGAAGAGGAAGAGTACAGTGAAATGGAAGAAGAAGGGAAAGGCAAGACAATGGATATATTTTCTCTTATTAAAGAATACATGGATTCATTTAAAGAATGGCAAGCACAAGAATTTAGTGATTTAAGAAGAAGAATAAACAGTACAGAAGAGAAAGTGAATAAAATAGATATGACCATATCAGAAATAGGAAAAAGAATGGACAAGGTGGAAGAACGAGAAGCAGCAGTAGAAATGGAGGTAGAGGACTTAAAAAAGAAATTAGAAGAATCTAATAAAAAAGTTAAAGAGACACAAGAGCTGTTAGCTCAGAAAATAGATATAATGGAAAATTATAACAGAAGAAATAATATAAAGATAGTGGGCCTTAAGGAAGATGAAGAAAGCAAGAATATGAGAGAGTTTATAAAAGATTGGATCCCCAGGATCTTAGAATGTCCAGAACTACAGCAAGAAATGGAAATAGAAAGGGCACATAGAGCATTAGCCTTTAAACCACAACCACAACAAAAGCCAAGATCCATTTTAGTAAAATTCCTAAGATATACTACAAGAGAAAAGATACTGGAGAAAACAATGGAGAAAGTAAGAGAGGACAACAAGCCACTGGAGTACAAAGGGCAAAAAATTTTTATTTATCCAGATATAAGTTTTGAACTCCTGAAGAAGAGAAAGGAGTTCAATACAGCAAAGGCGATTTTATGGAAGAAAGGGTATAAATTTATACTAAAGCATCCAGCGGTATTGAAAATATTTATTCCAGGACAGCAAAACAGACTATTCTCGGATCAAGAGGAAGCACGAAAATTTGCAGAACAATTACAAAATAGACTGAGAGATGAAGACGTGTAACGAGAGTACAAAAGACTGCGAACTAAAAAGACGTGTGTATAGGACTATATACATATATAATACATATATTACATAAGTGTATGTGCATTTAAAAGAAAATATATAGTGTATAGAGAAGAATTAATGAGGGAAAAAAGGGGAAGAGAGGAGTAAAGAGGGAATTTAGAGAGTGACCTTTGTTGTATATAAAAATTGAAATCTTTTCTGGGGGGGCTGGGTAGGGAGAAATTACGGTCACTGCAAAATCAGTTGACGCTTGCGAGTGAATTCGCAAATCCAAATGGAGAGGGGAGATGTGGTTGCCCGACAAGGGATAATGGGCAACTCAGGAAGGGGAGGGGACAATGGGGTTAAAGAAATATTAGGTAGGAGAATAAGGGGAATGTTTGATGTGTTAAAAATGTTGTCTTATAAACTGTTCAAAGAAAGAAAGCAGAAATGGATGAGAAGGAAAGGTGATGATGAGGAAATAGAAGGGAAAGATAAACAAAGTATAAAATGGCTACATTAAACTATATGACTTTAAATATTAATGGAATACATAACCAAATCAAAAGGAAGAAACTGCTAAATTTACTGAAAAAAGAAAAAAAATTGATATATTGCACTTCTGCAAGAAACACACTTAACTGAAGTGGAGCACAAGAAATTAAAGAGAGATTGGATAGGACATGTAACGGCAGCGTCATATAACTCAAAAGCTAGAGGAGTGGCTATATTAATCAGTAAAAATGTACCAATTAAAATAGAAGAGGAAATAATAGATCCAGCAGGAAGATATGTAATGATAAAATGTCAGATATATTCGGAGTTTTGGAATTTACTTAATATATATTCGCCTAATGAAGAAGATCAAAAATTTATGCAGGATATTTTTCTGAAGATAGCAGATACGCAAGGGAATATATTAATAGGAGGGGATTTCAATCTCAATTTGGATTCAAATATAGATAAAACCGGGAAAAAAATTAACAGAAAGAATAAAGTAACCAAATTTATAATTAAATCGATGCAAGAAATGCAACTTTTGGATATATGGAGGAAACAACACCCAAAGGAAAAGGAATATTCATATTATTCGGATAGACATAAAACATATTCAAGAATAGATTTATTCCTGTTATCAGCTTGTATACAAGATAGAGTTAGGAAAACAGAATATAAAGCTAGAATATTATCGGACCATTCATCCTTGATATTGACAATAGAGTTAGAGGATATCCCTCCAAAAATGTATAGATGGAGATTAAACCCCATGCTACTTAAAAGACAGGATTTTAGAGAATTCATAGAAAGACAAATTAAAATGTATTTTGAAATAAATACGGAATCAGTGAAGGATAAGTTTATATTATGGGACGCAATGAAAGCGTTCATCAGAGGGCAAATAATAAGTTACGTAACTAAGATGAAGAAGGATTACAATCAGGAAACAGACCAGTTGGAAAAGGAAATAGCAGATATAGAGAAAGAATTAGCAAGGAAGGAAGACACTACTAAAAGAAGGGAATTGGTAGATAAAAAATAAAATATGAAACATTTCAAACATATAAGGTGGAGAAAAATATAATGAAGACAAAGCAGAAATATTACGAACTAGGAGAAAAAACGCACAAAATTCTAGCGTGGCAGCTTAAGACAGAACAAACTAAAAAATGGTATTGGCATCAAGGAAAAAAGACAAACAGATCACATATAATCCAACAGAAATTAATGAAAATTTCAGAGAATTCTATGAACATTTATACCAAACTGAAAACGAAGGGAAAGAAGGCAAAATAGATGAATTCTTAACTAAAATTGAACTACCGAAATTACAAACAGAGGAACAAAATAAATTAATAGAACCATTTGAAATAGTAGAAATACAAGAGACAATAAAAAATCTGCCGAATAATAAAACACCAGGAGAGGATGGTCTCCCAATAGAATTCTATAAAACATTTAAAGATTTATTAATTCCTCCCCTCCTGGAAGTAATCAACCAGATTGATAAAACACAAAGCTTACCAGATTCGTGCAAAACAGCAATAATTACAGTAATACCAAAGGCAGGGAAAGATCAACTTGCACCAGCATCATATCGACCAATATCTCTACTTAACACAGATTACAAGATAATAGCTAAATTATTAGCAAACAGATTAGCTGATTATGTACCAAAAATAGTAAGTCTAGACCAAACTGGATTCATAAAAAAAAGACGAACAACAGATAATATTTGTAAGTTTATTAAGTTAATTCATGACGTAGAAGGAAATAAAACTCCAACAGTAGTGGTTGCTTTAGACGCAGAGAAGGCCTTCGACAGAGTAGAATGGAATTATTTATTTAAGGTACTACAAAAATTTAGTTTACCAGAGAAATATATTAATTGGATTAAAGCATTATATAAGGGGCCATTGGCAAGAGTGACAGTAAATGGATATGTATCAAAACATTTTAACTTAAGCAGATCAACAAGACAGGGATGCCCACTATCGCCCTTATTGTTCGCGTTAGCCATAGAACCACTTGCAGAACTGATAAGAACAGAAAATAAAATAAAAGGGATAAAAATAAAAGGCAAGGAATACAAAATCAGTTTATTTGCAGATGATGTTATAGTATACCTAACGGAACCAGAAACATCCATAAAAGAATTACATAAGAAATTGAAGGAGTATGGAGAAGTGTCGGGATACAAGATTAATGCAAATAAAAGTGAGGCAATGCCAATGAATAATGCGGATTTCTCAAAATTTAAGAAAGAATCACCGTTTAGATGGCAAATGCAAACAATACGATACCTAGGTATACAAATAAATAAAAACCTCAGCCACCTATATAAACTTAATTATTATCCACTAATGAAAAAAATACAGGAAGATTTAGAGCATTGGAAAGACTTACCATTAACACTAATAGGAAGGATAAACTGTATTAAAATGAACATTTTTCCAAGGATACAATACCTATTTCAGGCACTGCCAATACACTTGACAGAAAAATTCTTTAAGGAGTTAAAGAAAATAATAAGGAAATTTTTATGGAAAGGGGGGAAACCGAGGATAGCACTAGATAAATTAACAGAATGGTATAGACAAGAAGGCTTACAACTGCCAAATTTTAAAAATTATTATAGAGCCGCACAATTAAGATATCTATCAGATTTTTACCAAACAAAAGAAAAGCCAGATTGGACTAGATTAGAGCTAGACAAAATAGGGGAGAAGATACCTGAACATTTATTATATAAATGGGATGAAAAATTGGTAAAACATAGGGATTCTCCAGTATTGCACCATTTGCTTAATATTTGGATGAAGATTCATGTAGAAAGAAATAAAACAAACTACCAATTATCAAAACTAATACTGACGCAAAAGCAGCTAATCCCTTTTACGGTAGATAACCTGTCTTTTAGAGAATGGGAGAAAAAAGGGATTAAAAGAATAGAAAATTGTTTTTCGGGGAATAAATTATTATCCTTTGAACAAATGAAGGATAAATATAATATAACTCAAGATACAGTGCTGGCATATTACCAATTGAAATCCTATTTAAAGGATAAATTGGGAAGTAGTCTAAAGTTACCAGAAGGAAGCAATTTTGAATATCTGATTACAGACACAATGATAATTAAAAAATTTATAACAAACATGTATATCAAATTACAAGAAAAGGAGAATGAGGAAATAAATGATAAAACTAAACAAAAGTGGGAACAAGATCTAAACATAAAGATAAAAAAGGAAATATGGGAGAGGTTATGTTTAGGAACTATGAGAAATACAATAAATACGAGATTACATATGATACAATATAATTGGATACATAGGTTATATATCACTCCTCAAAAGTTAAATAAATGGGATCCAACAGTATCTGACAGATGTTTTCGTTGTAAAAAAGAAATAGGAACAACAATTCATGCAATCTGGACTTGTGAAAAGGTGGAAAAATTTTGGGAAGATCTAAACCAGATATTAAATAAAATTACAGAAAGCAATATACCAATAAACCCAGAGATCTTCCTCCTAAGTAACATAAAAAATAAAGAATTTGGACTTGATTTGGAGGGTGTACAAAAAAGATTTGTTAAGATAGCCCTAGCTGTAGCAAAAAAATGTATTATGTCAAACTGGAAATTAGAAGATAATTTGAAAATACAGCAATGGTATATAGAAATGAATAAATGTATTCCATTAGAAAAAAATAACATATAGTTTAAGAAATAATATAACATTATTTGAACAAATATGGGAACCGTACATGGAATATAATAGAGAAAACCTACCGGGACATCTATCACCTAAAATGACAAAAGGAAAAGAGAATGGAAAGAATTGACTCAGTGGAAGTTTTTGTTCGTTAATGTTGATTGACAACATTGTTTGATGGGTTTGATGTATCTTGGACTCAGAGTTTTGAATGGATGGAGGGGGAGGTGGGGGGGAGGGGAGGAGGGGGGGGGAGAAAACGACACTGTATATATTTGAAAGGAGAAATGTGTATATCTTGAATAATGTGATCTATAGTGTGAAAAATAAAAAAAATTAAAAAAAAAGTACATTAGAGGAAATCTCAGCAGTCAGGTTTGCCAGTGTAATAGGCAGAGTTTATTGTTCTTTTTTCACCCCGTTTTTCCCACTTTTACCAATCTTTCTAGCTCTTGCATCCATTTCAAATTTAGAAATGCAATTGGACACCACTTTGAACGTTTTATGAAATGTAAACAGAGGAAAAAGTATACAGGAAGTCCGTAACCATTTGTGTGGTGATATGACCACCAGTCTACTGCAGGGGGTGATCTCTGTATCTGCAGGAAGACCACCTAAGGGGCTGACCCCACCTGGCTGGCTGTCAATCAGCCGACCTGAATAAAAACCTGAGCTGGCCCCTCCTGACCCAGTCACATTGGGAGCTACCAAGGCATGAACTAGTGTTCGGTCTTTTATTGGAATAAAGCCTGTGGTACAGTCTTTCAAGCTTTGTGCTTGCTTCCTGCTACCTCAGTGCACCACAATTTGTAAAAGATTTTCAGCTCCATTTAAAAGCTGCAGATGCAAACATGTAGGAGGAACTCAGCAGGTGTTGCAGCGTTCATAGGAGTTAAAGATATATATCTATCCTCTTGGACTTGAACCCTTCTTAAAGGTAGAGAAAAAAAGCAGACTGGCGCATGAATAAAACGGCTGGGGGAGAAAGGAAGAAAGAGTATGGGTGTGCATGTGTGAGTGTGTGGAAAGGAGAGAGGGGAAAGGGAACATAAGAACACATGAACATAAGAAATAGGAGCAGGAACCCGCCAAGCCTGCTTCACCATTCAGAGAGATCATGGCTGATAGGCTTATCTCCAGCGACCTGCCTTTTCCCCATATCGCTCAATTCCCCTACAATATAAAAATCTATCCAACGTTGTCTTAAGTATATTTACTGAGATCACCTCCATTGAATAGAGAGAGAGCGAGCGAGTGAGCGAACTGGAGGAAAGGGGAAATTTTCTTTCCCCATCCCTATTTCCCCTTTCCTCCAGCTCAGGGGAGGCCTAATGAAAACCAGAAAAGTCAATGTCAATACCAAATGGTTGGAGAGTGCCTAGATGGAAAATTAAGTGTTGTTCTTCCAATTTGCAGGTGGCCTCAGTCTGGCAGTGCATAAGACCATGGACAGACATGTCAGCATTGAAATAGGTTGCTACTGAGAGATTCCCACTATTGCAGCAGACAGAGCGAAGGCGTTCAATGAATGATCTCCTAGACTGTGCCCAGTATCTCCGATGTAGAGGGGACCACACTGCCTCCCAAATTCTCCATCCAGCAATCACCTCTTGCCCTGTCCGTTGATCTCATTACATTAGAGCCCACAGTAGAATGGATGCAAGTCATCCTCAATCACATGGGAAGACCTAAATCAGTGGTTCTCAACCTTTTTCTTTCCATTCACATCCCACTTTAAGAATTCCCTATGTCATTGGTGCTCCGTGATTAGTAAGGGATTGCTTAAGGTGGGATGTGAGAGGGAAGGGAAGGATGAGAATCACTGCTCTAGACCCAATTGTTACTGAAATATTTTGCTTGAGAAAAATTGTCATTGGCCCATTTTCTTTGGAGTTATGAAACCGTGCACATAATGAGTCAATTGGATACAATTAAAACAGTGGTTTTCAACCTTTTTTTTCCCCACCCATATCCCACTTTAAACAATCCCTTACTAATCACAGAGCACCGATGGCATAGGGATTACTTAAAGTGGAATGTGAGTGGAAAGAAAAAGGTTGAGAGCCACTGACCAAAACTGAATGTTCAACTTAAAACTTTCTATATCTTCTGCAATTTTTGTTTCTTCTGCCAAATCACTGACCTTATTTAACACCATTTCTCTCTGCACCAGTGCCACCTGATTTGCAGTGAATTTAAAGTATGTGTGTGTGTGTGTGTGTGTGTGTGTGTGTGTGTGTGTGTGTGAGTGTGTGTGTGTGTGTGAGTGTGTGTGTGAGTGAGATACACACATTTTAAAATCAATGGACATCTTGAACGAGTTGAAACACAGCTAGGTATTTGTGGCAGGCACGTTGAAACAGCAAGCAAAGCTGCAACAATCTGGTTCTGAGATGAACACAGCAATCATCAGGGATGAGAAGCAACCAGCTTGGGATTGTTCTGCAGGGAGCACATTACCATCTGTTATGTTCAGTTCACATCTTTGTAGTAAACTAAACAGATTCTTATCACAAAGTTCTACACTTTTCAGCTTAGTGGACCTGATTTAGACTTTGTAGTGCTAATAACAATTTTGCTTTCTACGGAGAGGATTTTGACAATTCAATCAGGATTAATAAAGTGTCATTTTTATCTTACTGACCCATTGATGACTAAACTCTGCCTGACACCTTCTTTACAGTGGCTTAACGTCGAGTACCTGTTTCAGGAAGCAAGTGTTTTATAAACATTCAATCACACACGATATAGGACATATTCAGTCAAACGGTGAATCCAACTAGATTTTTTTTTAAGCCTGCAGCCTCAAAGAAAAACATGTTTTAATATATTTTATATTTCTTTCACCAGGTGAAAAATAATCTGCCGGGCTGCTAGCCGAGCAACTGCGAGCCACTTCTAATTTAATTTGACAGCAAGTAGACCAGATTATTTAAATACGCAAGATGCCATTAGAAAAGGATAGTTCATATGTTATATTTAGATACAACATGGAATTGTCAAGTTAGCTGCACATTTCACAGGTCAGGTGCTCAGAGGTTCTATCCCTCCTTAGAGCAAAAGTGATTATTCTGGTGGTCTACCTGGAATTGATTATATTCTCCCCCCCCCACCGTTAAATCTTTGCCCTGGTGTTGTGCCTTTCAATTTTTCTTAAATTCTCACAGTCATCCATCATTAGTCAAGTCAAGTTTATTGCCATCTGATTGTACAAGTACAACTCAACTCTCCCGTCCTCAGTGCAAATCACGCAGACACACAACCAGATATAACACACATACAGACAAACAATACACATACAAGTGTTCATAGGTACAAATAAAGAAATAAGTATTGTTTCATAAATATGAGAGTCTCAGATGATTGGTGTGAGCAGTTCCTTTGGTCGTTCAGCTTTCTCACTGCCGAGGGGTGGGGGGAGATGCCAAGCTTCAGTATGGTGGTGTTGGTTCTGATACTCCTCTATCTCTTCCCTGACGGGAGAAACTTAAAGATGCTGAGTGCATACTGGAAGGGGTCTTCAATGATTTTGTGCGACCTCTTCAGACGATGATCCCAGTAGATCGCGTCAATGGGGGTGGGGGGGGGGGGTGAAGAGGGAGACTCCAGTGATCCTCTCTACTGCTCTTATGGTTCTGTGAAATTGATCTCCGATCCATTTCTCTGCCTCAACTGTATCACACTGTGATGTAACCAGTCAGGACGCTCTCGATAGAACTCCTGTATAAGGTTGACATAATGGTGGCCAGTACTCTTGCCCACTTCAGTCTTCTAGGGATGTGCTGTTGTTGTTGTGCCATCCTGATAGGTGAGATGTTGTATGTCCACAATAGGTCACTAGTTAAGTGCACTGCAAGGAACTTGGTGCTCTCCACTACTAAGTTATTGATGTGTAGTGGAGGGTGGTTGTTCCTGGTTCCCAAGAAGTTCATGATCATCTCCTTTGTCTTGTTCACATTGAGACTCATGTTGTTATTCTTGAATCATTTCACAAGATTTTCCACCTCTTCTCTGTAGTGCGACTAGTTGTTGTTGATAAGGCCAACGACTGTTGTGTCATCTGCAAACCTGAAACTATTGGAGTTGGGTCTGGCGATGCCATGGATCAGTAGAGCGAACAAGAGCAGGCTGAGCTCATAGCCTTGTGGTGTGCAAGTGACCAATGTGACGGTGCTCAGTTTTGCTGCTGACCCAGACACACTGGCATGAATCCAGTTACAAAGAGGAGTGGTGAATCCCAGTGAAGACAGCTTCTCCTCCAGCCTCGGGGGAATGATCATATTAAATGCCAAGCTGAAGTCATGGGCCTGGCCCATGAGGTGTTGTTCTCCAGGTAGGTCCAGATGGAGTGAAGAGACAAGGCTATAGCATTGGCAGTGGAACGGTTTCTTCTATTGGCAAAATGAAATAGGTCCAATGACTCTGGGAGATGTGACTTAATGTGTTCTATCATCAGATGCTTGAAGCATTTCATAATGGTGGAGATCAGTGCCACAGAGCAGTAGTCATTGAATCCTGTTATCGTCACCCTTGGGTACTGGGATGATCGTGGCTGGCTTGAACTCTGCGGGAATGAAGGACTGCTGCAGTGAGATGTTGAAGATGTCTGTGAAGACCTCCATCAATCAGTCTATACAGACCTCCAGTACCCAACCAAGTATGTTTTCTGGTCCCAAAGGTTCACTTTGGATAGGGTTCTCCTCACCTGGTCTGTGGCTGTGCTGGGAGTTCAGTTCATTAGCGAGACCCGGAGCTTTGTTCAGCATCACTCGGTTCTTTTCATGAACCTGAGATTAGTTAATGATGCTGGTCTTTTAATTCCTTTTTGTGTTTATACAGCTTTGATGGTGATTAAAATCTGCATAAAAACATTTCACTGAATATTTTGTGATATCATCCTGAAAATAATTTAAAAATTCTGCCCCAATCATAAATGTGATAATTTCTGATGAATATTGGAACCAGTAGTTAATTGTGATAAGCTGGTGTACAATTTAATATCATAATTTTAACATACATATGTTTTGGCACAAATTCTATAGTATCCTCTTACTCTTGGTCAATTCTGCCAGATGAACAATAGGGATTTCTATTGTTTCTCTCCACATCAAAATTAATGGGAACTTGATGCTCTAGACCAGTGGTTCTCAACCTTTTTCTTTCCACTCACATCCCACTTTAAGTAATCCCTATGCCATCGGTGCTCTGTGATTAGTAAGGGATTGCTTAAGGTGGTACATGAGTGCGAAGGGAAGGTTGAGAATCACTGCTGTAGACCCAATTGTTACTGACATATGTTGCTTGAAAAAAAATGTCATTGGCTCATTACCTTTAGGAGTTATGAAACCATGCACATAATGAGTCAATGAGGTACAATTAAAACAATGGTTTTCAAGCTTTTTCTTCCCAACCACATCCTACCTTAAGCAATCCCTTACTAATCACAAAGCACCTATGGCACAGAGAATACTTAAAGTGGTATGTGAGTGGAAAGAAAAAGGTTGAGAACCATTGCTTTACACCTCAGGATCCTGTTGGACTTAAAAGTTTGGACGTTAAGATTTCTAAACTCCTTGGGCAGATGTAATGCATCTTCTTCATCCTGTGTGTGAATAATGATCCTCATTAAATTCCGAACAATTGTAGTACCTGTTACATCTCATAGAGGACTAATGTGCTATACAACAAAGCCATCTATTTTTCTCCCTTGAGCAATCTCTTGGTAGTTATATAAATTCGTGATTTATGTTTCACTATAGTTCTGAAAGGTACACTTGCTTATCTTAAGAAAATTTTTTTTTAAAGTGGCAAAGGTCAAACTTCATAACAAATCAGAAAGGACAAAATCATGCCTGAAGCTTCTGTGAAAGAACTTCAAACATCAGCTGCACAAAATAACTTAAGATGTGTAAATAATGTAAGATCTCCTGCTTTGAGCCACTAACACTGGGGTCACATTCATCTCTACTGTAAAGAATAAAAGAAAATTAAAATATTTTATTTTTTTTTAAATCAGCTGAAAAGAAATTAAAATATTTATAACACTTAACTGCACCTGCTCATTCTCCACTGAAGGAACTCATTCTGTATACATTTTTCCTGGCATAAAGCAAAGGGTCCAGATGGGAAGTGTATCCATGCAGTGTGTCAATGCTTTGGTTCCTGTCTTAGTGCTGAGGTCAGTCAGATTCCAGGCCTAGTGTCTATCCTTCAGTTAACCCTGAATTGACATGTTACAATGCATGTATTCATCACTGGCTGATAGTTCCAATAAAAGCATCTTCAGAGACCACTTTTCCAATGTATGCTTTAAAGTGTATTTCATATCTTTTAATTTTTTAAAAAGATTTAGACATACAGCATGGTAACAGGCCATTTTGGCCCAATCACAGCCAATTAACCTAAAATCCCTGGTACGTTTCAAACAGTGGCAGGAAACTGGAGCACCCAAAGGAAACCCAGGTAGAAATGGTGATGAACGTACAAACTTCTTGCAGACAGCTCTGTAATAATAGTGATCGAGGTTGCAAGACAACTAGCTATGCCTTACTGTTTGATTATTCTTGGCTGCCACCAGGGGCTGACACAGAGCAGAAGACACACCGTATGCTGGATCTATAATGGAGACTTGCAGCCTCATGGCCTGCCTCATTGTGCTGTTTACATCAACTTTAAAGTAAAGAACCTTTTCCTTCATCCATGTGTTGTCTTAAGAACTCACACATATGAATACAAAAAGAAGTATGGTGACAGAAGTGAAATGAAGGAAATACTTTAAAAGGTAAAATCTAAAGTCAGCAACTGATCAGTGAAGAGAAGCCAACAGAGTGAAAAATTGAAGGATTACATCCACCAGTGAAACTTCAGCTGACAGGTAATGTGGCTGAAAATTGGAACAGATTTGAACAGCATTTTGGATTGTATTTAGTGGCAGTTGGAGCTGACAAGAAAAGTGATAAAGTGAAAGCATCAGTTTCCTTACATGTCGTGGGTGATGAAGCCGTGGAGGTGTATAATAACCACATTTGCTGCTGAAGGAGACAAAATGAAACTGGAGAAAATAATGGAACAGCTTGAGGCATACTGCATACTTAAACATAACGTCATGTTTGAGAGCCACAGATTTTTCACACGTGTGCAGAAAATGGAAGAAAATATTGATCAGTATGTGATTGAATTGAGAAATGGAAGCAAACGTGCGAATTTGGTGGACTGACCGACTTGC
Organism: Narcine bancroftii; assembly: GCF_036971445.1. Classification (NCBI taxonomy): domain Eukaryota; kingdom Metazoa; phylum Chordata; class Chondrichthyes; order Torpediniformes; family Narcinidae; genus Narcine; species Narcine bancroftii. Next base: position 209,352,489 of record NC_091469.1, read on the forward strand.
TGATAAAAGACAGACTTGTGTGTGGTATTCCAGATAATAGACTGCTAAGAGAGCAAAATCTAGACCTTGATCTGTCCTACAGCTGTCACACTTATTGTTTTGCCCATCATAGAATGTCAGCACGGGCCACAACTCTCTGTGGGTCACTGAAATCCTCATCAGCCAGCAACATGTGGATATCCTCTGGCAATTGGTCCAAGAAAGCCTGCTCAAACATGAGGCAGGGCCTATGCCCTTCCCCTAGTGCCAGCATTTCATTCATGAGCATGGAAGGGGTCCTGTCTCCCAAGCCATCCAAGTGAAGTAAACAGACCACTCGCTCTTATCGTGAAAGGCCAAAGGTATCAATGAGCAGACTCTTGAGTATCATATACTTGCTCTCCTCCAGAGGCTGCTTCAGAAAATCAGAAACTCAGCATTCCCTTCTCTTGATCCAGGCACTGACTACAAAGTAGTACCATCTGGAATCAGATGTTATCTGCCTTAACTGGAATTGGGCTTCTGCTTGGTCAAACCATACACGTGGCTGTGAAGTCAAAAGCATTGGCAGTTTCAGGGCCACAATGTGCATCAAAAAAAAAAATCAATGTTGGGGTCCAAATATCATTTGATCCATCAGGGTCACCAATGTATTCTATACTGAGCTACTATAGACACCAGTGTACACATTGTTGAGTTGATGTATACACAGGAAAGTCAATACACACACAGTGGAGTTTTGTGTAAGACTTGAATACTGGGCTTATATACATCACTGCTTCTGTCACATGGACAGGAAGTGATATCATCAGCCCAGATAAAAACCTGTGTTGCATGCAGGTCAATTTCTCACATTTTTCCCCAGCATGTCTGTCATATTGAGAGCCAGTTGGCTTGCTGGTAAGTGGGTCACCACTCTGGTATTTTAATAGTTCAAATACTGCTGTACATCTAATTTAGAAGTATTGGACAAAAAGTTGTACTGTGCCTGAAAAAGCATGTTATAGCAATGCTGTTCAGAGGAAATGACAACAAAAATGGATAATGCACATGACCCAAACTATCATTTGCTATTGAATAGTCTCCAAGCTATTTATAACACCATGGACTTTTGCATTGTTGCCATCAGAGAAAGTCAGTTGGGCTACACTTTCTAAAGTGGGAATCAGGTTCAGGGAGCTGTAGAGTTGATCCATCAAAGAGAGGACCAGGGTGCAGCAGGAGGGATATAGATAATGCTATTGCATAGTTTAATGATGAGTCTATTGTCACATATATTGTACAATGTACATATGCACCAAAGTATTTGCTTGTTGTATTTGAATAAGTATCAAAAAAAAATAACTAAATGTTTAGTTATCCTAGTGCAAACAGACCTTTTGTCATCATGTGAGCCTGTAGAATGTGCTGTAGTCATGGAAGACCCACATCAAAATTCAGAATTTTCTGGAAGTAATGATGGAGCAATTCCTGGTGGTTGCCATCAGCAGGAACTCCAGTCTATTTGTTCAGCATAAAACTTTGAAAGTTGCTGCCTGCAATGCACCAGAGCTTGCAGACAAGTGCTCTGATATTGAACTCTAACTCAGCAAGGCAGTGAAAACTTGGATATTACTGCCAACAATTTATAGATGAAATATATTTAATGGTGTTGAATCAGATGTGAAGAGGATCGTGTTATCGCCATTATGTAGCAATTTCCTGGTTCAAATCTTCTGCGTGAAGTTGAATTCGGAAACCGAGCCAAGAGGAGTTAATATTCACTGCATGATGTATAGGTCTTTGCAATACATTAGCATTTGGGCTGAAAACTGAATGTCAGAAATTTTGAGATAGCATTTATGATGGTGATTCTACAGTAGCTGGCTGCAACAGCAGAGCTACCACTGGCATGGATCTGTCCAAGAAAGTAATGAGCAGGCCCACAGCCTTTCAAAGCTCATCTACGGGACCCTACTGCTGAGTTGCCTGCCCAAACTCTGGCTCACTGCTGAGACAGGGTAGGAAACTGTGCAGTTACAGGGACATTGGGGGAAGTGATACTGGAGGAAGCAGAAAGATTCATGGACTCTCTTATCTTTGAAGAGATGCTCTTTTGCTTCTCTTTCTCATCTTGAGAGTGGCACTGAATTAATCACAATTCTTTCTGTGCCTTTACAGGGCAAACAAAGGAAATATTCTTTTCTCTACATAATAATAAACAGAATTTTGAACCTTGAATCTTGGGGATGAGATAAATAGATACATTAATTCTGAGACAGAAGCAATTAACTTCATCAGTTAAAGTTAAATTATTTCAATTAAGTTTAAACAAAACAATCCATGGGTTAAATTTCCAAAATTATATGTGTCCTGTTGAATTCACATTGGATGGACTGCCTGTTGCCAAGGAAATTGAGGATGAATTTTAAAGCCATTTAAAGTTGTCCATGCTTCATTAGTAAAGGTGGCATTGAAAATGGATGGATCTTTGCTGCTGTTTTCGTGGTTTAATGCTTCACAGAGTTTGGTGCTTGGGCAATGTCTGACAGCGAGGATTCGGAAAACAAACTTTGGATAGCACTGTTTCCTCTCCGCATTCATAATTCTGTTTTATTGTGTATTGTTTGACTAACCCGGTGCCTAAGAACAGAAGTGTGAGCTGCTTATTGACTATTGCCCAGTAGCGCTAACTTCTACTGTGATTAAATGTTTTGAGAGGCTGGTCATGTCCACAATTAAAACGTACCTAAGAAAAGATCTGGACTCGCTGCAATTCCCCTATCGTCACAATCGCTCCATAGCAGATGCAATATCGCTGGCTCTCCACTCTGATCCGGATCACCTCGAAAACAGCAATTCATACATTCAGCATAGACTGCAACTCGGCCTTCCCTCAAAGCTGGTCAAGAAGCTGCAAACACTGGACCTCTGTAACCTCCCTCTGTTACTGGATCCTTAATTTTCTCATTGGATGACCACAGGGTACAGAGTAGATATGTCCCAGTGGGGATCAAAGGAAAGGCTGGAAGTCATAGGGAGGCTTGGTTTTCGAGGAATATTGGAAATTTGGTTAGGAGAAAAAGGGATGTGTACAAGAGGTGTAAAGAGCAGGGAGCTGAGAATTTGAAGGAGGACAACAAGGAGTGTAGAAGGAATCTTAAGAAAGAAATTAGAAAGGCCAAAAAAAGGCATGAAGAGGCTTTGGCAGACAGAGTAAAAATAAATCCAAAGGGTTTCTATAGGTACATTAAAAGTAAAAGATTAGTGAGGGATAAAATTGGACCCCTTGTAGATAGCGAGGGTAGGCTGAGTGAGAAGTCAGAGGAAATGGGGGAAATTTTGAATGATTTCTTTCCCTCGGTATTCACTAGAGAAAAAAAATATTGAACCAGTTGAAGTAAAGAAAAATAGTGGGGAGGTCATGAAACATATAAGGATAACCGAGGAGGTAGTGATGGCTGTGTTGAAAAAGATAAAGGTGGATAAATCTCCGGGACCGGATAAAATATTCCCAAGGACACTCAGGGAGGCTTGTGGGCAGATAGTGGGGCCATTAACAGAGATATTTAGGATGTCACTGGCCACGGGGGTAGTGCCAAAGGATTGGAGGGTGGCACATGTGGTTCCGCTGTTTAAGAAAGGGTTAAAATGTAAACCTGGGAATTATAGGCCTGTGAGTCTGACATCTGTGGTGGGCAAGTTGATGGAAAGTGTTCTGAGGGATGGTATTTACAAATATTTGGAGGTACAGGGATTGATAGGGAGTAATCAGCATGGTTTTGTCAGGGGTAGATCATGCTTGAAAAACCTGATTGAGTTCTTCGAGGGGGTTACAAAAAAGGTTGATGAAGGGAAAGCTGTGGATGTTGTCTATTTAGACTTTAGTAAAGCTTTTGACAAAGTTTCCCACGGGAGGTTAGGAAAAAAAGTGGAGGCGTTAGGTATAAATAAGGAGGTAGTGAAATGGATTCAGCAATGGTTGGATGGGAGGTGTCAGAGAGTAGTGGTAGAAAATTGTTTGTCCAATTGGAGGCTGGTGACTAGTGGAGTTTCTAAGGGGATCGGTCCTGGGTCCACTATTGTTTGTTATATATATTAACGATCTGGAAGTAGGGGTGGAGAATTGGATAAGCAAGTTTGCGGATGATACAAAGATTGGTGGTATTGTGGACAGTGAGGAGTATTACTGTACATTAAAAGGTGATTTAGGAAGGCTGGAGGTGTGGGCTGAGAAATGGCTGATGGAATTTAATACAGATAAGTGTGAGGTGTTACATTTTGGAAAGGCAAATCTAAATAGGTCATATGCATTAAATGGTAGGCTATTAAGATGTGCAGAGCAACAAAGGGATTTAGGAGTGATGGTAAATAGTACCCTCAAGGCTGATACTCAGGTAGATGGTGTGGTGAAGAAGGCATTTGGAATGTTGGCCTTCATAAATCGGAGTATTGAATTCAAGAGTAGGGAGGTTATGATGAAATTGTACAAGGCATTGGTGAGGCCTAATTTGGAGTACTGTGTACTGTTTTGGTCACCAAATTATAGGAAAGATATAAACAAAATAGAGAGAGTGCAGAGAAGGTTCATGAGAATGTTGACAGGATTTCAAGGTTTGAGTTACAGGGAAAGGTTGTGCAGACTAGGGCTTTTTTCTCTGGAGCGTAGAAGATTGAGGGGGGACTTGATAGAGGTGTTTAAGATTTTAAAAGGGACAGACAGAGTAAATGTGGATAGGCTTTTTCAATTAAGAGTGGGGGAGATTCAAACTAGAGGGCATGGTTTAAGATTGAAGGGGGAAAATTATAAGGGGAACATGAGGGGAAATTTCTTTACGCAAAGGGTGGTAAGGATGTGGAATGAGCTTCCAGCAGACGTGGTTGAGGTGGGATCATTGGTTACATTTAAGGAAAGACTGGATAGTTACATGGAGAGGAGAGGACTGGAGGGGTATGGACCAGGTGCTGGTCAGTGGGACTAGGAGGACTAGTAGGGTTGAACTGGCCTGTTCTGTGCTGTAAGTGGTTATATGGTTAACATTTCCTCCTCACTGATTATCAACACAGGGCGCACCCCAATGATGTGTGCTTAGCCCACTGCTCTACTCATTATGCACCCATGACTGTGTGACCAGGCACAATTCCAATGCTAATGGCAATGGCACCACAGTTTATGGCAGAGTCACAAATGGCAATGAGGAAGCATACAGGAGGGTAATGACAGCTACCTTGCACTCAACATTAGCAAAACCAAGGAGATGATTGTGAAATTCAGAAGGAAATCAGGGGAACATGTCCCAGAACTCATCAAGGGCTCAGTACTCTGCTACCATCGGGGAGCCAAAAGATGAGCACTCAGTGGCACAAGTACAGCTTCGTCCCCGCTGCCATCAGATTCCTGAATAATCAATGAACCAAAGATGCTGCCTTATGTTGACTTTTCATGCACTATTTTTATTTATTGTTGTAAGGTGGTTTATGTGAATGTTTGAACTGTGATGCTACCCCAAAATAATGAATTTCAGGACTTGTTCATGACTAAACATTTTGATTCTGATCCATGTAATTGGTTCTTATCAAATGAGAGCAACATCTATTGCCTTGGAGCTTCTTGTACGTTCCTCAATAAAGTTTTAAAATATCTTGCAAAAGTAGTAAATCAATGTGATCTCTATTGGTGTCACGAACAAACACACAGAATAGCCGCCAGCTGTTTTGACCAGGCTGCGTCACTCCTTGCTGCTGGGTGGTATGCAGCTATAATTGGAACATCAGAACCTTGTGTTAGAATCCTAGACATCACATGTGGAGTCATAGAATGTTTGAATTGTTTGACACAGGAGGAGACATTTTGGAACATCAGGTCCACACTGGATATCCATAGATAATTTAATTAGCCATATTCTCCACAGTTTTCCTGCAAAATAGGATGTGAGACAAAGCTGCATGCTGTGTTGGGGAGAGCCTTTAGGAGAATAAAGTATTCACACTTGTTCCTCAAGTGTCTATCTGATTATCAAACTAATTTTAACCCTTCTTTCTGTATCTGATTGGATGATGAGAATGCAGTTGAATGGTACCCAAAATTGGAAAATACAATGTTTGTCTGATTAGGTCACAGGCTACAGAGGCAGAATGAGGCATTTTCCCTTTAGTTTGTGTTGGATCTCACTCAGCAGTGAAGGAAGCTGTGAGCAGGCCAGGTTTGCGTGGGTCTGGGAAGGGGAGTTAAAATGGCATTCAAGCTGGAGTTCAGGATGGCCATTGTCCTCTGCAAAAATTGGGTGCCTGTACTTAGACTTAATGACATTGGGAGTACAGAAGGCACTAGGCAAGGTTGGAGTAGGTGCCTCACCTGAAAGGGTTGCTGAGATCCCTGGATTGTGGTTTTGAAGGAGGTGTAACCATTCGTGTTTTACCTCTCGCAGCTGCAGGGGCAATGCTGCGCTCAGGGAGGGATGGCAGGTGAGGGGTAAATGTATGGGGGACTCAGAAGGAATGATTTCTGTAGAAGGGAAGATGTGGTTAGATGTGGGAATCCCATTGCTGCTACTAGAAATGATGAAGGCTGATGGAACGGATACAAAGGCTGGAAAGATGAAAAGTGAGAATAAGGGGAACTCCTTCTCTATTTTTGGAGGAAGTAGGGATAAGTGTGCAAGTTCGGGTAACCTAACTTCTGCATTCATCGCCAGGAGAACAAAGCCTCATCAACCACAGTTGAAGGGAATCCATGTTTCCTGGTAATTTTCAGATTTTGCAAGATTGCTATGTTCTAACCAAAATACAAGAACCTTGTATATGATTCCATTTTAAAAGGAAACAGTTTAAGTTAGTGGAAAGTTTGCAAAGAACTTAACCTGGAACATTTATCATTAAGAATATCATAGTATTTATTATTAACAAATTTTTAAGCATTTATAAACTTGTTCCATTGACCTTCTTCATGGTGGCTCACATAGTGATTATGTTTTTAAAGCTCTTGCTACAGCCTATTTCACTGTAAGCAATGAGCTGTTTTAGGGCTGGACATAATAGGACGTGAGACAAAGCTGCATGTTGTGTTGGGGAGAGCCTTTAGGAGAATAAAGTATTCACAAGCAAGGCCATTGTAGAATTGTTGCATGGATTTTTTTTGTAATTTCTTCATACATGTTATTTATCTTTCTCCACAAAAGCCTTTAGAAACTGTTAATTTAAACTGTTTAACATTTAACTGAAATATTAATACTACAGTGATAGCACTCTTGCAGCACTAATCAGTTGCCTCAAAAGCAAAGATTACTTTGCGCAGGAGAGATGGCAATAAATATTTCAATGGAGCATAAGAAATAGGAGCAGGTGCAGACCATCTGGCCTGTCAAGCCTTCTTTGCCATTCAGTAAGATGATCTGGCCATAGACTTCACCTACCTGCCTTTTCTACATAACCCATTAATTTACAACTCTCTGGGGAAAGCAATTTCTCCTATCTCTGTTCTAAATCTACTCCCCTGTATCTTGAAACGAATCTCCTAGTTTCGGGCTCACCTAGCAGGGAAGTAAAAACACATAAATACTGGAGGAACTTTGCAGGCCTCTCAGAGTCCATAGGAGGTAAAGATGTATTACAGACAATTTGGGCCTGAACCCTTTTTTAATGCAAGTCCCAGGTGACTCCATCTTTCCACCCAGGCTAATGGTTTCATTTCCAGAATCAACCTAATGAACCTCCTCTGCCTGTATATCCTTTTCCAAATAAGACCAGGTCTGTGCATCGCACTCCAGGGATGAACTTGCCAGTTCTCTGTACAGTTGCAGTAGAACCTCCCTGCTCTTAAGTTTAATGCCTCTATCAATGAAGGTCAACAATTTATTTGCATTCTGGATAACCTGTTGTACCTGCAAGCCAACCTTTTGCGATCTGTGTGCAAGCACTCACTGCACAATAGTACACTGCAGCCTTTCACCATAAAAACAATAATCTGATCAACCATTTTCCTTCCAAAATGCATCAGCTTCCATTTAGCAGCTTTCATCTTCCAGTCCTGGGTCCACTCATTCAAACTATCTTAACCTCTCTGGAGACTCTCCACATCCTCTGCACAGCTTCAAATTCGGCAAACTATGATATGCCATGCACTGTCTCCTCTTCCAAATCATTAATGCATATCGTGAACAGTTGCGTGCCCAGCACCAATCTCTGTGGCACTCCACTCACCACTGTCAACCACTGAAGCACCCACTTAACCCATCTATCTATTGCTTAAACAATTCTCTATCAATTCTACTATTTCACCTCCAACTCCTTGCATCATTATGGATTTTTTTTATGTGTCACTTTACTAAATGTCTTCTGGAAATCTAAATATACAACATTGACCTGTTCTACTCTATCCACTGCGCTCATTATATCCTCAAAGAGTAAGTATGTTCCTTGGCTTGTTCTTGCTTTTTAAACAACGGCACAGCATTAGCTGTCCTTCAGTCTTCTGAACTTCACTCAAGGTGATGATGATGTAAATACCAAGGCCACGACCTCCACAATTTTTTCCTTGGCTTCCCTCAGGGTGCAGGGATGCACCTCATTGGGCTCTGAGGACTTTTCCACTTTAATCACACTCCAAACCTGCCAATACCTCTCTTCTGGTACCTTTCAATTGGTCTGTGACCTGCAACCATCTTCATTTGAGATAATTCTCTTTACTTGGCAGCTCACTAAATAAACAATGAACATTTAGTGTCTTTCACAAAGATGTTGATGTTCAGAATGTTAAAGTGTGTTTAGGAAGAAATATAATTAATGATTTTTCAATATTGTGTCATGAACCAACAAATTGTCTGAGAATCTAATACATGATGGGCTAAAATTATCATTGTCTTATTATTGTCAGAGTACATACATGGCATAACATACAACCCTGAGATTCTTTTCTTTGAGGGCAAGGCAGAATTACCACTTATTGGTAGTGCAAATAAAACTGCACACACTATACATGGAAACAAAGGAATGTAAATGGATAATGAATATAAACAAACCAAATGTGCAATGCAAAGAAAATTTTAAAAATCAATAAAGTGCACAAGTAAGAGTCCTTAAATGAGTCCCTGATTCAGTTAGTTGTTGAGGAGTCTGATGATGGAGGGGTAGCAGCTGTTCCTGAACCTGATGCCGTTGTCTTATGGAACCTATACCTCTTTCCTGATGGCAGCAGCGGGAACAGAGCATGTGCTGGGTGATGTGGATACTTGATGCTGCTGCTCTCTGATGGCAGTGTTCCCTGGAGATGTTCTCAATAGTGGGAGAGTTTTGTCTGTGATGTCCTGGGTTGTGTCCACTACCATTTGCAGGGCTTTATGCTCAGGGGTATTGGTGTTCCTATACTACACTGTGATGCAGCCGGTCAGCACATATTCCACCACATATCTGTAGAAATTTGCCAGGGTTTCTCGTGTCATACCAAACCTCCGCAAACTCTAAAGGAAGTAGAAGCACTGATGTGCTTTCTTCACGATGCCATTGGTGTGTTTGGTCTACGAAAGATCATCCGAGATAGTGACTCCCAAGAACTTGAATGTGGTCACCCTTTCCAGCTCTAATCTCCCAATGATCATTGGATTGTAAACCTCTGGCTTTGCCTTCCTGAAGTCAACAATCAGCTCCTGGGTTTTGGTGACATTGGTTGTTGTTGGTGCACCGTTCAGCAAAGTTTTCAATCTCCATCCTTGTACGCTGACTCTAAAGCAATAATTTTTAATAAAATGAACAAAATTGATCATTAATTTCCTGAGGTTTATAGGTAACTGTTGAATTCCTTTTCACAGCATTAATAGTTCTTGAAGCCTGCTCTGTTTAGAACCCTGTAATGACTTAGCTCTATCACCTAATTCATAATAACACTGCTTAGATCTCTGAATTAAACACTCATATTGATAAGTTTTCAATGTATTATAATGTAATTTCAACTTAGTTAGTGTTGCCTTTTTATCTTTTGTACACTTTCTGAAACTCTTTTTCCAACTCATTTATCTGTTTCTCCAATGTCAGACTTTCTGCTAAATACTTCCTTTTTTATCCTTTGCTGAATAACTAATAATTTGGTCTCATAAATATCCTTTCAAAGCATCCCATAAAATAAAATTACTCCAAACAGATTTTGTATTTATATTTTAAAAAGAAGCAATTTTTCCTTAATAAAACTATATTAATAAATATACTACCTCAATAAAACAATAGCATGAAATCTCCAACGATAAGTTGACTGGCAAACTTCAGATCCAGCACATGATTTAAGTAACAGAATGATCAGATACAACCCTATTCTTATACTCAGCCTGATTAATTTGAGTTTGAAGATGAGTAGATACCAAAAACAAATCTATTCTAGAGAATGAATCATGTCTAGATGAATAAAACAAACAAAAAAAATTCTCTGTTGGATTTAATCTCCTCCAAATCTCAACTAAATTCAGATCTTTCATCAAAGACACCATTTGCGCAGCCATCTTCGATTTCTTTACATTTTTTGGAAATTTGTCCAATAATGAGTCTAAAACAGAATTAAAATCTCCTCCAACTGAAATATCTTCCTTAGCCTGATTTAATGTCAGAAAAGCTTCAGATATAAATTGTTCATCATCTACATTAGGTGCATAGACATTTTACAAAGTCCCCGATTCTGCATAAATCTTACAATTCACCATGAAAACTCGACCTGCTGTCTCAAAAAATGATTTCAATTCAAACTGTATTTTCTTATGAACCAAAATCTCCACTCCTCGTGCTTTAGATTTAAAAGAAGAAGCAATTACATGTCCTACCCAATCTCTCTTCAATTTTAAATGTTCTTTTACAGTTAAATGTGTTTCTTGCAAGAAAGCAATTATCAACCTTCATCTTTTTAATATAAGCCAACACACATTTACGCTTAATTGAATTATTCAATCCCTCTACATTAAAAGTCGTAAAAATTAGACATTTTGTACTAAAAAAGTTTCTGTTAATTTCACCATTCACATATATATAACAAAAAAAGCTTCCCTTGCTCAAATAATTAAAAAAACTACTCTAAAATAAAATACAAAAAAACCCCTTCAATATATAAAAATCACACAGAAAAAAACACTCCCCAAAACTACAACCAATGTAGTAATTCCCCAATTAACTGGGTGTGGTAAAAAAACAACCCACTGGTGGCAGATGATTTTTGAAAGCTTCAGAGTCATCGATCTCCCCCCCACCGTCGAACTTTTCAACAATTATCCATCTCAATCATATTCCCAATGATTCCAATCCTAAAGATTATTCTGGATCTTCAATATCAATCAGGCTCCTTGACATTTCACCCTTGTTTCCATTCCCATTCCCATTTCTTTTATCAGATATCCTCCTCTTAGGTGACAATGGTCAATCAGCTCCCCGCACATCTGGTAAAGAATGAGCAAATATTAATCCATCATGTTCATTCTCAAAAAACTGAGATTGATAGTTCCCATAAAAAACTTTCAACACGGCAGGGTACTGAAAAGTAAACTTGTACCCCTTTCTCCACACACATCTTTTGCTGAATTAAATTCCTTACGCTTCTTAATAATCTCCTGACTCAAATCAGCATAGAAAAAAAACTCTATTGCCTTGAACCATCATTGGAGTTTGATTTCGCTGAGCTTCTGAACAGCAACTCTTAAAATCATCTCTCACATGGTATCTCAGACAACGAAGTAAAACTGCTTGAGGTGGTTGACCTGCATAAGGTTTCTTCCTCAATGCTCTATGTGCTCTATCCAGTTCCAGTCCATCTGGGAAAAATTCAACCCCCAATACATCTGGCATCAACTTTAAAAAAAAAATTCACTGGATCTGAACCTTCAATGCCTTCTGAGAGTCCTACTATTTTCACATTATTCTGATGCCCTTGATTTTCCAGAGTCAATCTTCTTCAACAATTGTCTCTTTTTAATCTCCCATCCTACAAAAGAATCTTCCACTTTTACTATTTTCTCTCTATTCCATTCCACCTGGTCTTACAATCATGGAATGCCCCTTCAATCTTTTTGAAATTATCTTGCACTGAATCCACCACTTTCAGACATCTATTAACATCAGCTTTAACAATAACAGTCATAACTTTCTTTACAGATGACACTTCTTCACAAATACTGTTCATTTCAACTTTCATATCCATAAAACCTTGATCCATTTGAGAAGACATCTGAGTTGACATATTGTCTATTTGATGAGCAATCCCTTCCAAAATTGTAAAAAACTGCTTCTAAGCCAGGTTCCCCCATTCCTCCTTGAGGCCACCCTTCTTAAGCTGTAAGTTCTGAAGCAAGTTCTTCCTGTTTCCATTCTGACAAGGCAGGAATTCCCTCCCCCTCTTCACTTGCACTTGTCATCGGCCAGGTCGCTCTGCTGCGGGTCTGGACCCCCACCGATGCAGGGCCGAGTTCCTCAGCCTGTTGTTGGCTGGTCTCCCCCACAATCCAGACCCTGTCTAACAAGTCACAAACCCGCAATGCACCTCACATGCTAGTCAGCGCCATCGATCGCACAGGCGCGTCTTCTGATGGGCCTCCGCACATTTCAGGGCCACCAGGCACAATTGCGGGGTCATGCGGTGTAGTCGGGAGATGCTGCTTAGCCACTTCTCCTGCGCATCCGGCATCATGGGTGCGTGTATTAGAGTTGGCTGAGCAGACAACAGTGCCAATGCCATTTTGTGACCACAAGGTAGGCATCGGCATCATACTAATCTGACCTGGAGTTCGTTGAGCCTTGGGAGCTGGATCCGTCGACTCCATCGTTTCAACTTGGTGAGTAGGCCTCAATTCTTCAGCACTCTTGTATGGTAGTTTCTTCTCTAATTGAGCCTTCAGTTTCTTCATATTAGTAGTCAATTTCTTCCTTCAGTCTTCAGACACCTTTAAAAACACTTTTTAAAACTTTCCAATTTTTTAAAAATCAGGCATTAATTAGTCCAACTGGGGAGAGGTGGAATTACACATCTTCTTTCTACGCCATCATGCCATGTCCCCCCTAGTTTAATAATTTTCATTTGATAAAATTTTAATTTTAATTCAGGTCTTGTTCCTTCCATGTTCCCCAACAAAAATAAATCTGCATTTTGTGGAAATACAATCCCAGTAATCTGTTCTAAAAACTTTTCCAAATCCATCCAGAAGGTTCTAACTTTAGAATATGAATGAGTATTAAAAAAAAAGTTCCTATTTCTTCGTCACATCTGAAATATTTATCTGATAAATCCGATTACATTTTGTGCAATTTTTGTGGCATTAAATATAACAATTACAGCACAGAAGCAGACCATTTTGGCCATTCTCATCCACTCCTAACTCTCCTCCAGTCCCACCTACCTGTACCCTGCCCATAACCTTCCATTTCCATTCCCCTCCCATCCATATACCTATCCAATTTTTCATTAAATGACAAAATTGACTTTGCTGCCACTACTACACCCAAAAGCTCATTCTACACAGCCACCACTCTCTGAGTAAAGAAGTTTCCCCTCATGTTACTTCTAAACTTTTGCCCCTTAACTCTTAACTCATGACCTCTTGTTTCAATCTCCTTCTCTCAATGGAAAAAAGCCTATCCACATCATCTCTCTATCCCTCTCATAATCTTAAATACCTCTATCAAATCCCCCTCTCCACCTTCAATACTCCAAAGAATAAAGACCTAATTTGCTCAGTCTAGGTGCTGAAACCCAGGTAACATTTTTGCAAATCTTCTCTGCCTTCTCTCTACTTTGTTGATATCCTTCCTATAATTTGGAGACCAGTACTGCACTCAGTATTCTAAATTGGGCCTCACCAATGCCTTGAACAGTCTCAACATCACTTCCCAACTCCTGTATTCTAAGCATTGATTTATAAAGGCCAGCATACTAAAAGCCTTCTCCACCACTCTATCCACATGACTTTCTACCTTCAAAGAACAATGCACTGTTATTCCTAGATATTTCTGCTCCACTGCATTCCTCAATGCCCTCCCATTTACCATGCATGTCCTGTTATGATTATTCCTACCAAAATGAAGCTCTTCACACTTCTCAGTATTAAACTCCATCTGCCACCTTTCAGCCCACCCTTCAAAGCAGTCCAAATCCCTCTGCACTTTTTGAAAATCTTCTTCATTATCCATTATGATGTAAATAATTATATTGAACTAATCTATACCTAACATTTATATTTGTCATACAATCATGAAAAAGATCTGCCCATCTTTTCTCATCAATTGTAATGTTTAAATCTGCTTCCCATTTCTGTCTAGATTTATGAACTCCCTGATTAATAGTACGTGCTAGTAATAAAAGGTGGATTGCAGAAATACATTTCCTACTAAAAATGAATATTCTCCCTTTGTTCATTAGCTTGAAGGCTTCCTGATGTGTTTTCTGTGGATGTTGAACTGTTAAGAATATTCAAGCTGAGACAGATTGCCTTCTTGACCACATGGCAATCATAGATAATAGGAGGGATAATCAGGCAGAATGTGGAGTTCAGATCAACATGCATAGCAGCTGCTTTTTATTGGATGACGGAGCAGATTCGAAGCCCCTTTTGGTCAACTCCACTTTCAGCTCTCACACTCTTAAGACTTTCATCTTTCTCTATTTTTTTTTTATTTCAGATTTCCAGCATCTGCTGCCAATTAATTCTGTCATTGATTTTCATTTCCAGCCAGAAAAACAAGCCATTTAATTCTAGGGAAATACAAAAGCTACAGATATCGGAATCTTGACCAGACGGATGAAACTCAGCAAGTCAGGCATTATCCATCAATAGAAATGGTCAGTGAACATTTCAGATCTGGACCCTTTATCCAACATTTTCAACCAGAAAAGTATCTACACACTGAAATACAAATTGCATATGTTTTCATAGGTGGATAAGGCTGCAGTCTTTTTTCCATGGACAACATTGAATCCATATAGTTCTCTGCCCCAGCGAGATGTGGAGGCCAGATTAGCTTTTAAAAGATTGAGGAATTACAAGCTATAGAGAACTGGTACAGATAAGGGGTTGAGGGCAGCGTCACCTAGCCATGTCATATCAGATGGCAGGCCGGGCTGAGGGACTGCATGGCGTTCACCAGGGCCTAAGCCATAAACTATGCTTTTCCAGACTTGGTCAGAGGGATTCTTCAATAAAAATGCAAATGGTTCATTAGTAATCCTGGAATGTCTTAGCCTTCCTGACTGTTAAGGTTCATTTATTGTCATGTATAAAAATTATATAAAATATGTTTTCCTTCCTGAGTTAGTATCAAGATGAGTAAGAAAGAACAAAGATTCCCTTCAGAGACAGAGTATCTGTGAATCCATCACCTCCGACAATGCCATCATCTCCTACTCTCTTGCATCCTTGTTAGCCACAATGACTTGCTATTTATTCTAGCAATTCTCTTCAGGAGTCCTTCCCACCATTGACTCCTCACAAATCCAAATCCAGATTTATAGTTTCCACGAGCTAATCACCGAAAATCTTGTATTCCTACTTATCACAAACAACTTTGTTAGTCATTCCCATAATTATCAATGTTCAGGTATGTTCCTAAACTCTCCGATCACAACCCAGATTGGAACAATTATGATCTGGATAAGAACCATTGTCTTCACAATTGATTCAATGATCTTTTCTAAATGTAGATGGAGGAAATGTAACTAAAATGGAGCCAGTTATGAATCAGATAGAGATTAAACATCCTGATGCTCTGTGCTCAACCTTGAAAGGATGTGACGAGAAGCTCAGACTGGGAGCCCTGCCCTAACTATCCTGAGTGAAAGTTTTGGCCCTCCCCAGTCACATTTTTAAATTTAAAAATATTTAGACATGCAATACAATAATAACACATTTTGGTGAATGAGTCTGTGCCACCCAAATTACACCCAATTAACCTACACCCCCAGTACAGTGGGATGAAACCAGGGCCCCTTGGAAAATCCACGTAGACACAAGGAGAACATACAAAGTCTTTACAGACAGCGCGGGATTTGAACCTCAGCCCCGATCACTGGCACTGTAAAGGTGTTGCATTAACCACTGCACCAACAGTGCCACCAGTGATCCTTGGATTCCCCTTCTTATTTCAGTTATCAGATAACATTTATTTTGTGTGAAAATGGAGTTAGATATTTAATGTCCTGACCCTACTCTGCCTTATGGACTTCCGTTCCAGTCCCTCAGTGCTGTGGGTAAAAATGAACTATACCAGCAGCAGCATGTGCCAACTCAAATAGATGCTGCCTGGATATTCAATGAATCCTACACAGATCTTTGCAGCACACCAGAGGTCTTGCTAGAACATATAATCATGGAATTCATATCAAAATTGGCTCTTCCCAAAGCAAGGTAAATCAGAAGCAATTAGGTCCTCTTAGAAGATCAATGTGGTTGTCATTAAAAGACCTACCCCACCCCAGTCACTTTCTCTTCTAGAAACAATGAACCTCTAGCATCAATGACAGTTTATTTTCCTGATTTTGAGACACTTGAATGGATATTTTATTGGTAAAAGATTATGCCTTTGCCCTCTTTTTGACTGTGCTTTTCTTTGTGCCTCCTGTCAAACAGATTCACAAGTATGAGATCATGCACCATCATATTCTAAGACTGTTCCTTTCCTGTCGTGATCCAACTGATGAATGATCCTCACAATAGTAAGTTCATGTTGCCTTTGGTCTGTAAAACTCACCTCTGTAACTCTGCACAATTGTTCTGTGTCTTCCTTGCTGTAATACATGTGGTGATAGAATCCTAGTGATACTTCTGACCACTAGAGAGAGTCAAAGATGAATTATGTACGTCGGATTAGGTATAGAAAATGGCTGCACCACGAGGTTGTGAGTTGTTAATAAAATGCTGTTAATATAAAAAAACTCCAAGTTTCTTTATTACTTAAAAGAAACCACCAGGAGTGTATATCAGTCTTTATCAGCGGGAAACATGGAGAGTGTGAAGATTCTTGATGCTCTGATTTGGACTGGGAACATTGACTATGAGTGGTGATTGTTAAAATAATGATTCATACTGTATCTGCAAGCTATTGGACTCAATAGCAAACCAGATGCACAGAATATTGTACTGCTACTTACTGTGGTAGGACCTCAAGCACCAAAGGTTTTCAATACACGTGTTTTTGTCAAGGCAGATGACCAGGGCAAGTTCAACAAGGTTATCAAGATGCTTGATGAACACTGCTTACCAAAGAAAAATTAAATGTTTGAGAGGTACATGTTTATTGTGCAGGCAGAGACCTTTGATACTTTCTTAATGGACTTGAAACTAAAAGCGAGAACATACAATTTTGGATTGCTGCAAGATTAAATGATCTGTTATCAAATTGTGTTCAAGTATTCAAGATTATTGAATAGAAAATGAGAGAGAGGTTGCTGTGGGAGACATAGCTTACTTTAGCTAGACCTGTGAAAATATACCATGCCAGTGAATTAGCTCTGCAGCACTGTCTCTCAGTGAGAGAGAAGAAGCCAGTGAAAACTAAAGCATAACTGTAGCTACAGTGTCTGGACGCACAAATAAACAGTGAACAAGACATGGGAAACAACAAAAAGATAGAGATACATTCAATTGTAAACCATGTGGCCCTCAATGTGCAGCAAAACAATGCCCAGCCTATGGAAAAGACTGTAACAAGTGCAAAGGACAGAATCACTATGCAAACCAATATTTTTCCAAAGGGAAACAAAACAGAAGTGAAAGTGTGCACACAAGAGAAGGAGCTGCCCTCAGTGATGCATTCTTTGTGGGGATGGTGGTGCAGGAAGGTTTCAAACCAACGGATACTGAACAGCCAAGCGTGAACCGAGTTGAGCAGTACAAGTGGACGGTATCATCACATTTAAATGGAGCCCATATTCCTTTCAAGCTGGACACATGGGCAAAGGCCAATTTGATTTATGAGCACAACATCAGGACAATGAAGGTAAAGACATGCATCCTTCCGAATCCTGTACAGCTCAAAGCCTACAATGAGCATTGGCACGAAAGGTACATGTCGACTAAAGGTGAAGATAAAGAGCACCACCTCAAGTTCACAATAGTCCCAGATGAACATGAATGGTAACAAAGCATGTGATAATGTAAGCCTAGTCAAGAGGGTGTACCACATTAACAGCGTCAATGCACGGAACAGCGTAGAGGAAATACTGTATCAATTTCTAGACATCATTAAGGGGTTTGGTGTTCTACTATTCAACTGTAAGATAATAGAGGACACACAGGATGTTCCACGGCCACTAAAAGACAAGCTCAAGAAGGAAATTGACTGAATGACAGTAGTCTGGGTCATAAAGAAAGTGGAGGAGACCACAAACTGGGTGAATTCAATGGTGTGTGTTTCAAGAGGAATGGTGACCTAAGTATGTGCATGGATTCAAAAGACTTGAATGTCAAAATAAAGAGGGAACATTAACAGATTCCAACCAGGGATGAAATCACAAGTTAGATGTCCAGTGCAAAGTTTTTTTACTAAATTGGATGCATCCTAGGTCTTCTGGCAAATAAAACTGCATGAAGATAACATAAAATACTGCACATTTAATACACCATTTGGACAATACTCCTGTCTGAGGATGCCTTTTGGAATTTCCTCAGCTCTGGAAGTATCCACAGGACAATGGAGCACATCATAGAAGGAATAAATGGGGTACATGTGTACATAGATGACATGATCCTATGGGGAGCCACGCAAGAACAACACAATGAGAGGCTTATCAAAGTGCTACAACACATCCAGAAGTATGGATTAAAGTTAAACAGAGAAAAATGTCAGTTTGGTGTGAAGGAAATGACCTTTCTGGGAGATGAACTGTCAGAGGCAGGTGTAGAGCAGGGTGAAAGTAATTCTAGAGATGCCCAGACCCACTGACAGAAAATGCATATTGAGAGTGGTGGGAATGATCAATTTCATTAGTAAATTCATTCCATGCCTTTCTCCCAAAATAATGTACCTCGAGAAGCTGTTACAGGACAAATGTGAATACAAGTGGAGAGCCAACCACCAGGAAGAATGGGAATGACTGAAGATCATTCTAATGACAGAATTGGTGCTTTTGACATTCTTTGATCCATCCAGAAGAACAAAAATATCTACAAACACTTCAAAAGATGGATTAAGTGCTGTACTGCTTCAGGCAGTGGGAGATGATTGGAGGCCAGTAGCATGCGCATCAAGGATGATGACAATATAAATTAACTTTAAAATAAAAGGACAATTACAACATCTGAATGTTGATATGCACAGATCAAGAAAGAATGTCTAGGTCTGGTCTAAGGACTTGAGAAATTCCACAGTTATGCATATGGTCTATCAATATTAGTGGCAGAGACGGACCACAAGCCATTAATAGCAATAATCAAGAAAAATCTCAGTGAAATATTGCCAAGAATCCAAAAACTGATTATGAAGCTACAATTTTATGACTTTGAATTGGTGTACACACCATGGAAACTTTTTGTGTTACCTGATGTGTTATAAACGACACAGATTGAAGCACACAATGAGAGTTCCACAGAGACTGATGTGAATCTCCACGTGAACCTGACCACTGAATCTCTTCCTGTATCTGACATTAAATCCAAGCAGATCATAGCTGAAACAGAAAAGGACATAGTTCTACAGAAGGCCATCAAGAATCTGAATGAAGGATGGCCCAGAGGTGAATGTCATCCATACTACAACATCAGAGCTGAGCTGAGTGTGTCAATGGGCTTCTACTCAGGTAGAGCAGAATTGTCATTCCTCAATCACTGTGACAGGAGATGCTGAAAAGGGTGACCAAAAGAGGCACCATAGAATGGAGAAATGCAAGAAGAGGGCCAGAACTCCTGTTTATTGGGCAGGGATAAATATATGAAATTAATCTTTGCAAGACATGGAATTCCTCAAATTGTCTACAGCAGTGGCTCTCAACCTTTTCCTTTCCATTCACATACCATTTTAAGTATTTGATATGCCATTGGTGCTCTGTGATTAGTAAGGGGTTGCTTAAGGTGGTATATGGGTGGAAAGAAAAGGTTTGAAAAACCTAATTGACTCGTAATGTGCATGGTTTCATAACTCCAAAGAAAATGGGCCAATGACAATTTTTCTCAAGCAAAATATTTCAGTAACAATTGGCTCTAGAACAGTGATTCTCAACCTTCCCTTCCCACTCACATCCCACCTTAAGCAATCTCTTATCGATCACAGAGCACTGATAGCATAGGGATTACTTAAAGTGGGATGTGAGTGGAAAGAAAAAAATTGAGAAACACTGGTCTACAGTGACAATGGACCATGCTACAGATGTAGAGAATTCCAGAACTTTGCAGAAGAGTATGATTTCCAATGTTACTTCAAGTCCTCTGCATCCCCAGTCAGCCTGTAAAACAAAGAACGGAGTTCACACAGTTAAATAGATGTTCAAGGAAGCACATGAAAGTAGGACAGATCCTTATTTAGCTTCGTTGAGTTACCGGCTTCATTACTTAAACATGGCCTGAGCTGCTGTTGAGATGTAGACTATACGCCACACTTCCCTATTCTGCAGACCCAAATAAGAACAGAGATGTTGAAGCTGTCAGATGGAAAAAAAATGTTTCTGCAAAGGAAACAAAATTCAAACCAAGACAAGTCAGCAAGAACATGACATAGTGAGGCCCAGAGTAGGGCCCAGAGCCCCAAAACCTGGGGCAAGATGACCACAGTTCTGGAGGAAGTAAATCCAAGGTCCTACACTGTCAGAACAGAGGATGGTCAAATACTGAGGAGGAATCAAAAGAGCCTGCTGAAAACATGGGACCCTGCAGGGATAGACAAATGCAGAAGATCCAGCCTGCAAAGCATCAAAGTAAACACCACCAGTAGTGGACCAACAGAGCCGACACATGCACCAGTGCTGAGATGACCCACATGTGTTATCAAAGCACCTGACAGGCTGAATCTCTAAAAGAAAAAGTACTGCACACTTAAAAAATTTGTGCTGCTGATGTTTGCTTTTATGTTGATGTTTAAATTGAAATGAATTCTGTAGTAGATTGAACATCTTAAGGAAAGGAGATATGGTGATTCTCCTGACATTAGAGGAAGCCAAGAATGAATGCTGCACCTCAGGACGGATATAGAAAATGGCTGCACCACAAGGTCATAAGTTGTTCATAAAATATTGGGTTTTTTTTATTTGACAATTACCAAGTAATCCTTTAATCTAACATTGATTTGATAAGTTTACAAGGACACAGTGAATATTTTCAAAAAATAATTTATATACTCAAAATTACATTTCAGACCATTAACCTCAGCGAGTCAAACAGGTGATGCTTTACAAATGAGCAACAGTACAAAGATGCAAATAACCTCATACTCCAAGCTTTATTGTAGACTTAACAGTACATATGTCAAATAATGTTATTGGCCGAAAAACAAAGATTGCAACAAGAAAACAACTTCTAAAACTGAATGCTTTAATAGCCCCAATCAAAACTCTGCAAATTCTGCAACTTCAGATATCAATGACAGAGGACTTAAATCTGATCCTGACTTTGTACTCCACCAGCACACCAGCCAAGGAGTACTTTACACCTTTTAAGAATAAAGATTAACATTTGAATGCAGTCATTCTGGTGGCTGTAATAATATCCAATCCTTTGAATGTCTTCAGCAAATGTGGAGTCAGAATATTACTGCGTTTTGTCACTCCTACATTGAACGTAATAGGTTTAAACTGTATACCATTTGACATAAGACCTATTTGCTTTAGAATGCATTGCAACTGGTTTCTTCCAGGTCCCACAACCTGCATATTGAGTTCTGATGTTTGTAGGATATTCGTTACATCTCTGATATGATTCATTTGCTGGTGCCCACATTTCATATCCAAGACGGTCACCTGGTATGTCAGAGGCTTGTCTTATTTCTTCATCCATTCGAGGCCTTTCCACTTGTTTAATTTCAGTCATCGTTGTCATGATAATGAATATGTATGAGATATACCAGGAAGTCACTTGGTATGAGAGAGAGATAAGAACACAAGCAAGAGAACAAAGGAAAACGGGAGAATAAAAAGACACTAAGAAGTTTACCTGATAAACTTGTGTTTAATGTTTTATTAACTTCACATTTCGGGCCACAAATGTGACATTGGCGACAAGGATGAAAGAAGCTTGAAGAAAATCAACAGCTACGTCGATCCATGGTCCTGTCAGAAATTGCGTATACCGGATCGGTTCTGGTGGATTACTCCTACTTGTGATTTGACATCCGTGACAAGTTTTAACAAATCTCTCTGCGACTTTATCACAACTTGGCCACCATACCTTGGTCCTGAGGTTTTGCTTGGTATCAACAATACCTAGGTGTCCTTCATGCGCTAAGGATACGATCTTCGGTCTCAATCTTTGCGGAATCACCAATCTGCAACCTCTCAATACACACTGTCCGATGCAACAAAGTTCGTCTCTAATGGGAATGTAAGCCTTGTGAGTACACTTGTCCCATTGTCCACTCTGTATGCATTCTCTTACTTCCATGAGTTCTGGATCACGTTCGGATTCTCTCTCGACTTCCTTCGTAGTCACAGCTTTCGGTGTCGCCTGAATAGCTACGAAGCGTACAAAGCTCTCTGTTTCTGTTCACAATTCTGACTTGGATTGTGGACCTCCATCCTTCACCAATCTGGACAGCGGATCAGCAATGTTTGCTTTCCCTGCTATGTGGATTACTTTATATTCGTAGGGTTGTAGTCTGAGTACCCATCTCTCTATTCTGGCACATGGTTTGGATCTAGGTGCATAGATCACCTCTAATGGCTTATGATCTGTGATAAGTTCAAATTCAATGCCGTATAAATATGCTTGGAATCTCTCACAGGCCCATACAAGTCCGAGTGCTTCTTTCTCTGTCTGAGAGTATCTTCTATCCACATCTGATAACGATCTGCTGGCATAGGCAATGATTCTTGGTCCTCCATCATGCATCTGGACCAACACGGCTCCTAAACCAACTGGGCTGGCATCCGCTATGACTTTGGTTGATGCCGCCGGATCGTAATATCCAAGAGTTTTTGCATCTGTCAGGCTTTGCTTCAGCGCTGTGAACGCTTTCTTCTGCTCAGATCCAAAATGAAATGGTACACCTTTCCTGGTTAGTTTCCTTAGTGGTTCTGCCACTGTAGCAAAATTAGGAATGAACTTTGCGCAAAAGTTGACCAATCCCAGGAAACTCCTCACCTCTGTTGTGTTCTGAGGTGCACGTGCCTCTTCAATAGCTTTCACCTTGGCCTCTGCAGGGTTTAGTCCTTCCCGTGTAAGTCTGCGTCCCATGAAGTCCATTTCTGACACACCGAACTGGCACTTGTTTCCATTCACGGTAAGGCCTGCCTCCTGTAGTCTAGATAGTACACGCCTCAACCGTTTGTCATGCTCTTCCTTCGTTGGTGCATGGACTATGATGTCATCAGAAATGTTGGCAACTCCAGGAATGCCTTGAATCACTCGATGGATTTCATACTGGTAGACCTTCGAAGCTGCATTAATTCCAAATGATAGTCTCTTGTAACGATACAATCCACAGTGAGTCACAAATGTAGTTACATCTCGGGAACCTGGATCCAGCTCTAATTGATGATAGCCCCATTTCAGATCAATCTTTGAGAATACCTTGCTGGTAGTTAGTTCTTGAAGTATTTCCTCCACTGTTGGTATAGGGTGTCGTTCTCTAATTATAGCTTCATTGGCCATTCTCATGTCAACACATAGTCTTATGTCACCCTTTGGTTTGGGCACAATCACTACGGGACTGACCCATTGTGTTGAATGTTCCACCGGTTCAATAATGTCTTGTTCGATCAATTCTTTAATTTTGGCTTCGACTTTCCCACGAAGTTCAAACGGAGTTTGAAGCATTGGTTGT
Source organism: Narcine bancroftii (assembly GCF_036971445.1). Lineage (NCBI taxonomy): Eukaryota > Metazoa > Chordata > Chondrichthyes > Torpediniformes > Narcinidae > Narcine > Narcine bancroftii. The sequence continues at coordinate 209,376,360 of NC_091469.1, forward strand.
GCCTTGGGTTTGACCGTTTCATCTACCACTAGCTTCAATTGTCGACCTTTCAGCTTTCCTACTCCTTGGAAGACTGCAGGGAATTCTTGCTTCATATCCTCGTATGACTGAATTGAATTGACACAAGCTCCAATATGAAGTATTGCCAGGTCTTGTGCTGTGCTTCTACTCAGCAATGGTTCTCCCCTCTCTTCTATAACCATAAACTCTGCTTCGGTGTACTTATCTCCAGCTTCAACAGTTGCAGTAAAACATCCAATGGTCTGCAATGGCTTGGTTGCTGTGTATGGATACAGTTTCTTGGAACACTTCTTTGAGATACAGATGATCTTTTACGTTTTCAACTTCTCCCATAAATGTCGATCAATCACATTACTGTCACTGCCTGAGTCTACAATGACCTGAACTGTCACTCCACCAATGATCACTGGGACCTTCTCATGATGTACTTCATTCAACGTAAATTGGTAACAACTCTGTTCCTCCTGGGTATCATCATCGTCACCGTCTATCTGGCGAATGGTATCTTTCTTTCCAGGATACTTTCCTTTCCCCCAGGCTTTGCCTTTGGAAGTTGTACTCTTCCTCTTCTGGTCTGCATTGGACTTGCTTTTGCACTTCTTTGCAAAGTGGTCCTTGCCTCCACACTTTCTGCAAACTTTGCCTTTGGCCGGGCAATATGGGTCTTTTCCAAAGTGACCTCGGTTTCCACATCGATAACACTCCACGTCATGTGTCGGCGTATATCTTGGCTGATTATGGCGATGTGAGAGCCTCTTAATTTGCTGGCTTGAGTTGTCTTTCAGGGTCATGGTATGAAATTGCCCTTCAACAGCCTCTAATGCAGCAGCAATGGTTAAAGCATCGGTGAGTTCCAACTCACTCCCTCTTTCCAGTAGACATCTTCTGAGTTTATCTGATCTGCAGTGCTGTACGACTTGATCCAATAATTGGTTGTCCAAATCAGCTGGCATGTAATTGCATCCAACAGCTAGCTGGCGTAGTCTCGTCACGTACTGAGCAATTGTCTGGCCATCTTCTTGTCTCGTTCTCCGAAACAAATGGCGTTGAAATGTAGCATTCGGTGTCACTACATAGTGTGCATTTAATGCATCTACCACTTTCCGGTACTCATCCTTTCTTCCAGTATTCAAAAGTGTCTTAAATGTTTCCTGAACTGAGCGTCCTGCAGTGAAAAGAAGTAATGCCCTTCTCTGTGCTTTTTGTTCAACTGTACCGGTATCTAGAAATAGGCCACGACTGTCGGCATAGGATTCAAATTCTTCCAGCCATGCCTTCCATTTCACACTTACAGTGCTTGCATCACCCGTTGGGTCAAAATGGACCTTTACCGACGGGTGAATCAATTATGGTAGTGATAGATTACTACAGCAGATACTATGAGTACATGGTGTTGAAGTCCACAACCACTGAAAAAACAATACAAGCGTTAGCAGAGATATTCGCAAGATATGGATTACCTGTTACATTATACTCCGACAATGGTCCACAATTCATTTCAGAGACATTTGCGGAATACACGAGGACCACAGGTATCCACCATCATAAAGTAACTCCGAAATGGCCGCAAGCCAATGGAGAAGTAGAGAGACAAAATCAGTCCATTGAAAAACGATTGAGGATTGCACACGCAGAAGGACAAAATTGGCAAGAAGCATTGCTATCTTATGTGGCTGTCTATCGAGCAACGCCTCATGCAACCACTGGAAAAAGTCCTGCAGAAGCATTTTTTGGGAGAAAAATCCGCACCAAAATGCCAGAAATAAAGGAAATCCGAGACGACCAGGAGATGAGGGACCACGATGCTGAAAAGAAAGGTGCAGCAAAGCTGTACACAGATTCGAAACGTGGAGCCAAGTACTCAGACATCATGCCAGGAGATAATGTTCTAGTGAGGCATGAAACTGGTGGTAAGCTAGACACACCTTATTACCATCAACCCTATACTGTCGTATCCAGAAGTGGCAGTATGGTGACAGTCAAGTCTCCGACTGGAGTCCTGGATAAGAGAAATGTCTCAGGTGTAAAAAGGTACCAGTCCAGAGATACATCAAGTGAAGAGGTTGAAAGGCCAATACGAGATGCTGAAACTGAGAGACCTGATGATGTTCCAGAGGCAGTTACCAGCACTCCTGATGAAGTGACTAGAGCACTAGAAACACCCGAAGCCGTGTTGAGCAGTATTTCCGACGCCGAGAGTGAACAACCGAGAAGCGACGACAATATCGCAGGCAGGCCGAAACGAAACCGGAAAGTGCCCAAACGATACGAAGACTTTGTGCCATAGTTTTAATAAGAACTTTGGGACAGTATTTAATCTTATATCATAAAGTGCATGTATGAGTGCTGTAGGAAGTAAACTTTATGTAGTTGAGTTATAGTATTACCATTAGTTACGATGTTTGTATGTTTCCGAGGAATATTGGTAAGTGAAGGTAAAGTTTATTTCTGATTAAAGGAGGGATGTCATGATAATGAATATGTATGAGATGTACCGGAAGTCACGTGGTATGAGAGAGAGATAAGAACACAAGCAAGAGAACAAAGGAAAACGGGAGAATAAAAAGACACTAAGAAGTTTACCTGATAAACTTCTGTTTAATGTTTTATTAACTTCACATTTCGGGCCACAAATGTGACAATCATCTTTAGACAAAATTGCATTAATCCGTCTCTGAGACTTTGTGTAAACTTCAAGCAAAACTTCCATCACTATCACAGGAAATCTGAAAATTTTGCAACTATTCAAAGACCTCCTGATTGAAATAGGTAGTTTTTGGAAGCATCCAGTTGATGGGGTTCAAACTCATTCTGCATCCATCCATCCATCAGATCCTTTGATTTATTTCTGATAACCCCTCATTAGTTCTTCTTCTGCACTCATCTCTAAAGTCTCGTATATTGTCAGAGCTCTGATCCATATCCAGCTCTTCAGATTTTATATTATTCCTCCTACTGTCTTGCAAAATGTAATTTGTTATCTTTAGAACATGGTATTCTTGATTCGTAGTAACTGGAACTTTTTCTGTCAAGATGCTGGTCAAAATTATTTCCAAAGTTCTCCTATCTTGAAAATCTGTTATCTAATTGTTCATCTTATGGATGTAGCATTCTTGCTTCAAACACATTTTTCATATCACCGCAGCAACTATTTTTATAATTTTCTCATGGTGAAAATTCAGCATCAAACTGGGGATCTTGCGAACGTGCCAGTCTAAACTTGTGGGAATTTGAACTTGCAGGATTCATGTTCTGTCCAAAATTATTTCTCAAGTTCTCATGGTGTGATAACCTTGAATCTGATGGACCATATGTAGCTGAAGCTCTTTTTGTTCCAGAGTTCCCTCCAAAAAACTCACTGACATATCATTGAGGATAACCTTAATTTTAACCCTTCCATAATTTTTTTTCCAATCTGTCCTGATTTTTCTTTAACTATTGCAGTTACTTCTGATTGCTTTAGCTTTTCTCTATCAATCTGTAGCACACCTGGATACGTGGTGTTCATATATCTCAATCTGGGTTTAAAACCCAAGCAAATGCAGTATGAAGGTGGTAAATCTTCCTTGACAATTACAGAGTTCACAAAAGGACATTCTCTCCTACATTCAATCACGTGGTTCAATCCAATGATCAGATCTTGTATATCCATATCTCTAAAGTGCTGTTCCTAAACAGATGAGCCATAGGTATGTCATGGATCAATTCTTGGTACATTTCTTTTTACAGTTAAAAGCATTAGTTTCCATGTTTTCCATGTGCCCTTTTGGTCCTGGAACATGTTTGAGGGTTTTCTCATTCTTTCTGTGTTTTATTCCAATGAAATGCATCTTAAGATTTATTTTAGATGTACAATGGACATCGCAAATCTTACAATAGGACACATTGGCCGAACCCTTGTTTTTGATCTCACAATTCGCTGGATCTTGCCCCAAATGTCTGTTGCCCATCCTCTTTCTGGAGCAAATTAAAGAACGCGTCAGGTTTCAGAATCTAATGGAGTCGCAAATCAAATTTACACGTTGTCAGTCAACCAGATGCAAGACAAATGAATAAACTTTGATCCTGACAACTCAGAAGTGTCTGCAATAAGTACAAATGTTATTCCCACTTTCCTAATCCTGTATGGAGTGTGGAGATCAAAATTTTCTTCAAATGTTACGGCCTAAACGTCACTTCCTTCTAAAATATTGATAATATAAAATAACCCAAGTTTATTTATTACTTAAAAGAAATATCATACCATGTATGAGATGTCTGGTGTGACTGTTCACAAAGCAAACTTCATCATCGCACCTTAGTGCATGCATCTTCTGACATTGTAACACCACTCCTTACATGGTTGTTTATTTATTATTGCATTACCTGCTAAGTCACCTTCGCTAGACAGTACTCAAAATGAGGCATTTTATTGTATCTTGGAACAAGTGACAATAATACATTTCATTTCAAATCAGTGTATGACCTAAACAGTAAATAGTAGGGCTCTAAATAGAATGGAGAAATCTAAGGGCACAGGTACATAGATCACTGAAAGTGGTGGCAAAGGTCAACAAGATGGTTAAGGCAAACAAGCTAAACACCTTCATTTGTCAGTGTATTGAGTGCAAGAGTTGAAATAGTGCGTTACAACTGTAACAGGTATTGACGAGGCGGCACTTGGTGTATGATGCACAGTTCTGGTCAGCAAACTGTGAGAAGGATGCCATGAAGCTGGAAAGAACACAGAAAAGATTTAGGAGGATGTTGACAGAGTTGGAGGGCTCAAATTACAAGGAGAGACTGTAATGATAGTGATCATGTTTGCATGGCCACTAGCAAGGCCTTGATTATAGTTCCTGTTTGATTAGACTTGGCTGCCAGCAGGGGGCTGACACACAGTATGTTATCTGTAATGGAGGCTTGCAGCCTCATGGCATGCCTCATCTGCTGTTTATATCAACTTTAAAGTAAAGAATGTTTTCCTTCATCCATATGTTGTCTAAGAACTCACACATACGAATACAAAATGAAACAGAGACTGGATAGTCTGGACCTTTTAGACCTGGAACTTAATCAGAGAGTGACATTTTAGAAGGTTATAAAATTATGAGTGGCAGAGATAAGATGAATAGTGACAGTATTTTTCCCTGAGGTAGGAGAGTCTAAAACTAGACAGCACCAGTTCAAGACAAGAAGGGAAAGATTTAAAGGAACCCAAGGGGAAAGCTTATCCATGCAGAGGGTGGTGTAGCATATGGAATGAGCTGCCAGAGAAGTGTAAGAGGCAGGCAAAATTTACAAAGCTTAAATGACATTTAGACAGATACATGGAGAGAAGAATGTGAGCCAAAATGTTGGCAAATGGGGTAGACAACTTGGTCACCATGGACACATTGAGCCAAACAACCTGCTTCCATGCTTTATAACTGTGACTATAATTCCAGATTCCAATTTCTTCTTCATGGTCTTAGAATCGCTTTTTTTTACCATTTATTTATCCACATTTTTGAAGGTCATAGTGGAATCTGCTCCAATCACCTCTGCAAGCACTGTATTTCTATCAAATGGCTGCTTTGAAATGTTTTAAATCATTATAAGCTAATGGTCTACCAATTTATTTTGTACTGTGACCTCTATCCCTCAGTTACTCCACAGCCTTCCATGATCTATTCTGTTCTGACCACTCAGCATTTTGTTTGCTTTCATTCAATATTGTCTCATTGTTTATGTTCCCAAAGAACATCATCCCAGCTCTTTCTATCTAGACCTACTGTCATCTCAGCAACAATTCATAAGCCTTTTTGAGACCCTCTCAAACAGATATACACTCTTTTTATTCTGCCAGAACAATCAAAGCATTGACACTCAATGTGCTCAAGTGGAGCTGGTGGAGAAGTTTAAGGGTAAATAACAATCTGTCCTGGTCCAATCATGTTCACTAGATAGACAAGAAGTACATGAACATCACTACTTCCTTAGAAACCTAAACGTTTGCCAGGCCTCCAATGTTGCTAAATGATTTTAACAGATGCATCTCAGAAAGTATCCTGCCCCGATACATCAGGGCTTGGTGTGGAAGCTATTGTGTCCAAGATGACAAGAATTTGCAGACAGCTGTGAATACAACTCAGGCCATCATGAAGCCCTCCCCTCCATCTAGTCGATCTACATTCACTACTCTTTCCAGAATAAAGCCAATCAATTAATCTCAACCTGGTTAAAGATCTCTACTTCCCCTCCCATAGGAATAATCAAAACAGGACATACATAGTAAATGGAAGTGCATTGAGAAAGACAGTGGAGCAGAAAGATCTAGGAATACGGTCCCTGAAGGTAGAATCTCATGTAGATAGGGTGGTAAAGAAGGATTTTAGTATGCTGGCTTTTATAAATCAATGCATAGAATACAGGAGTTGGGAAATTATGTTGAGATTGTTCAAGGCATTGGTGAGGCCAAATTTAGAGTACTGTGTGCAGTTCTGGTCACCAAATTAATGGAAGGATATCACTAATGTAGAGAGAGTGCAGAAAAGATTTACAAAAATGTTACCTAGTTTCTGAATCTAGATTACAAAGAAAGATTGAGCAAATTAGGTCTTTACTCTTTGGAGCTTTGAAGTTTGAGAGGGGATTTGATAGATGTATTTAAGATTATGAGAGGGATAGATAGTGTTGATGTGGATAGGATTTTTCCATTGAGAGTAGGAGAGATTGAAACAAGAGGTCATGAGTTAAGGGTTAAGGGTCAAAAGTTTAGAAGTAACATGAGGGCGTACATCCTTACTCAGAGAGTGGCAGCTGTGTGGAATGAGCTTCCGGGAGGTCAATTTTGTCATTTAAGGAAATATTGGATAGGTATATGGATGGGAGGGGAATGGAGGGTTATGGACAGGGTGCAGGTAGGTGGGACTAGAGGAGAATACTTGATTCGGAGCAGACTAGAAGGGCCAAAATGGCCTCTTTCAGTGCTGTAATTGTTTTCTGGTTAAATGAGATTTCAAACAGGAGGTTTCCGATTTGTGTCATAAACTGTTTCTTCCCTACTCTAATTAGAATAATAAACACACCCCGCATTGGTAAAATGGTTTTGCCCCAGCATTGTCTTAACTGAATCTTTTCTCTGCAGCCCTATACCCTGAACTTTGGGGTTATTTTTTTGTACTCCAAGTTAGGTTGAAATGACTTGATATCATGAAAACAAAGGTTTTTTTTTTGCTGATGCCTGTGACAATTAACAATTCAATTCACTATTTTGTAGCAGGAAAGCCCTGAAAGAACCAGGAGTTAGTGAATGATTCAGCTCCCTGTGCAAACTTCCTGGAAAATCCATATGTTGCATGTTTCTTGAGTGGATTATCTTGGAGTTCCTACATATGGCAAGCAACAATCTGTTTTGCTATCAAGAGCTATTGCACATGACATGTCCACCATAACCAGAAACCAATTCTTCCATGAATTACAGTTGTAGATTTTTTTCTCTCTAAAGAAACTTCTTTTCTCCTGCCAATTTTCTGCTGGCAGGCTTCTTAACCATGGAGGTATCAACACCTTCATGAAGTATGGCATATCAGCATCACTCTCTAAGATGCTGGAGAATAGCCAAAAAGTTCAACTAAAAATAGTGCTTTATGAAGCAAAATAACAGAGAGAGAGAGAGAGAAAGAGAGGACTTGCCCTACTGTGCCTTCTCTGAAGCACTGAACGAGTTTTCAACCCTTCACACAGTCGGTGGCATAACTGATTTAACTCCAGCGACCCCCCCTGTTTTGAATCTTGAATTCCAGTACAATCTGTACGTTCTGACACAAGAGTTTTTGTCCCTTTCTCTGGTTTCTTCTCTCACTCCAGAATTGGTAGGCTAAATGGCCAGAATTTCTCTCAATGATCTGGGGATTTGATGGGATTTTGGGGAGAATGAATTGGAAGTAGAGCAGTGATGGTCATGTTGGTCCTTAATGATAAGAGGCTGCTTTCTTGAGACACTGCCTCTTGTAGATGTCCTTAATGGAGTGAAGACTTATACCCATGATGGCACTGGCTGAACTTACAACTCCCTGCAGCCTTTTCCTATCCTGTGCATTGGCACTTTTATACCAGAGACTGAAGCAACCAGTCACAATGCTCTCCAAGGTACACCTGTAGAAAATTGTAAGAGTCTTTGGTGACACACTGAATCTCCTCAAACTACTAGCAAAGTACAGCCAGTGGCGAGTCTTCTTCGTGATTGCTTCGACATGGAGGCCTCAGTATAGATCTTCAGAGATTTTGACACCCAGGAATTTTACCCTCTCCACTGCTGACCCCTCGATGAGGACTGGTTTGTGTTCTCATCGTTGCCCCTTCCTGAAGTCCACAATCAGTTCCTTAGTTTGCTAACATCAAGTGCAAGGTTGTTGTTGTGACACCACTCAACCAGCTGATTTAGCTCAGTCCTGTATGGTTCCTCATTGCTATCTGTTTGTGCCGACAACCTTGGTATAATCAGTAAATTTGTCAACGGCATCAGAATCGTGCTTAGCTACAGAGTCATGGGTGTAGACAGAGTAGAGCAATGGGCGAAGCATGTATTCTTGAGGTGTACCTGCATTGTTTGTCAGTGAGGAGGGAATATTGTTACCAATTCACACTGAATGTTATCTTCTGATGAGGACGTCAAGGATTCAGTTGCTGAGGGAGGTGCAGAGGCCCAGATTTTGAAGCTTGTTGACCAGTATTGAAGGGTCAGTGTTGTAAGCTGAGCTGAGTAGAGAGCCAACAAGATTGCCGAATGATTGTGGCAGTAGGTGAAATGCAGCAAGTCCAGATATATACTTGGGTACAAGTTAATTATGGCCATGACCAACCTCTCAAAGCATTTAATCAGAGTAGATATGAGTACAATTGGGTGATAGTCCTTGAGGCAGCTGGCTCTGCCCTTCTTGGACTCTTGTATGATTGATGGCCTTTTGAAGAGAGTGGAAAAACTCGGACTGCAGCAATAAGAGATTGAAAATGTCTCTGAACACTCTAGCTAGTTCACTGGCTCAGATTTTCAGCACACTGCCAGGTATCCATTAGGTCCTCGTGCTTTGCAAGGGTTTACCGCCTTGAAGGATGTTCTTCATTGGCCTCAGAAACCCATATTCATAGGGTTACTAGCTTCTGCAGGGATTCTCAATGTTACCATTGAATTGTCCTTTTCAAAATGAGCAGAAAAGCTCAGCTCTTCAGGTAGTGAAGCTCCGCAGACATTTATGATGTTAAGTTTTGCTTTGTAGGATGAAATGGCCTGAAAACCCTGCCAAGTATCTGACTCTGTTTCTAGCTTCCCTCGGTATTGCCAAGATAGCCTTACGTAGGTCATACCTGGACTTGCTAAAGAGATCTGGATCACCGGATTTAAACTCCTAACTATATTTACTCTGTCTACCCCTCACCCCTCATTATTTTAAATATGTCTATCAAATTTTCCCTCATTGTTCAATACTCCAAAGAATAAAGTCCTAACCTGTTTAACATTCCCTGTAACTCTGTTCTTGAAGTCTGGGCAACATCCTAGTAAATCTTTGCACTCTTTTTATCTTATTGATATCTTTCCTGTAGTTAAGTGACTAAAACTGCCCACAGTACTCTAACATTGGCCTCACCAATGTCTTATACAACTTTAACATAACATCCTAACTCCTATACTCAATACTTTGATTTATGAAGGCTAATATGGCAGAAGCTCTCTATATTATCCTATCCACCTGTGATTCCACTTTCAGAGAATTATGTATCTGCATTCCCAGATCCCTCTGTTCTAACATACGCCTCGGTGCCTTACCATGTATGTCCTTTCTTGTTTATCCTTCCAAAATGCAATATCTCACACTTGTCTGCATTAAACTCCATCTGCCATTTTTCAGCCCATTTTTCCAGCTGGTCAAGATCCATCAGCAAGCTTTGAAAACCTACTTGGCTGTCCACAATGCCTCCAATCTTCGTGTCATCTGCAAACTTCCTGATCCAATTTACCACATTATTATTCAGATCATTGATATTGATGATGAACCACAATGCTCCCAGTTCTGATACTTGAAGCACACCAATAATCAAAGACCTCCAATCTGAAAAGCAATCATCTATCACTACTCTCTGGCTTCTCCTATTCAGCCATTGTCGAATCCAGTTTAATCCAATTTCTTAGACCAACTTCCAGTAATTTACGTACTGCTGATGTCAGGATCACTGGCCTACAATTTTCAGGGATACCTTTGGAGCCTTTTTTTAAACAAGGGAACAATGTGAGCTACCTCCAATCCTCTGGCATCACACCCTTGGCTAAGGACTTTTAAATATTTCTGCCAGAGCCCCTGCAATATCTACCCTAGTCCCCTCAAGATCCAAAGGAATATCTGCCAGGCCCTGGATATTTCTCCATCCTTAACTGCTTTAAGACAGGAACCACTTCCTTGTCTTTAATCTGAAGAAGTTCCATGACCTCATTGCTTGTTTTCCTGACTTCCTTCAACTCAGTGCCAATTTCCTGAGTGAATACTGATGCAAAAAAAAAACCATTTAAATCCCCTCTATCTCTTTTTGCTCCAAAGAAGCCGGGCACTCTGATCTCTGTGGGGATCAATTTTTCCCCTTACTATCCTTTTGCTCTTAATATACCTGTAGAAACCCTTAGGATCTTCCTTCACATTGTCTGCCAAAGCCACCTCATGTCATTTTATTGCCTTCCTGGTTCCTTTCTTCAGGTGTTTTTCATGCATTTTTTATACTCCTCAAGTACCTCATTTGCTTCGTGTTGCTTATATCTGTTGTGCACCTCCCTCTTTCCGAACCAGATCCCCAATGTCCTTCGAAAACCAAGGTTCCCTATTCCTGTTAATGTTGCCTTTAATTCGGACAGGAACATACAAACTCTGTATTCTCAAAATTTCGCCTTTGAAGGTCCTCCACTTACCTCGCATATCCTTGCCCAAAAACAACTGATCCCAAACCACACATTCTAGACCCTTTCTCATTTCCTCAGAATTGGCCTTTCTCCAATTTGGAATCTATTCTTCTCCGTAATTAACTTGAAACTAATGGCATTATAATCACAAGACCCAAAGTGTTCCCCTGCACATACTTCTATCACCTGTCCTATCTCGTTCCCTAATAGGAGATCCAGTGTTTTATTCTCTCTAGTTGGTACCTCTTTATGTTGATTTAGAAAACTTTCCTGACATATTTCCAAGCCATCCAACTCTTTTACAGTTTTGGAGTCTCAGTCAATATGTGGAAAGTTAAAATCTCCTACTATCGCCACCTTATATTTCCTGCATCTGTCTGCTATCTCACTACAGATTATTGGGCAGCCTATAATACGCCCCCATGAGTGTGATCATACATTTTCCTCAGTTCCACCCATATAGCCTCAGTGGACAAGCCCTCAGCCTGTCTTGCCTGGGCACAGTTGTGATATTTTCCTTGATGAATAATGCTTTTATTCCCCCTCATTCTTTCACATCTGAAGCAAGGGAAGCCTGGAACATTGAGCTGTCAGTCCTGCCTGTCCTCCAACCAAATTTGGCCACATATCACAAGCCAATCCATGCTCCAAGCTCATCTGCCTTTCTTACACACTCCTTGCACTGGAATAGATGCACCCAAGAACATTTCCACCTCATACTTCTCATGATGCATGCAATCTACATGTCATCTTTTCCCTCCTCTTCTTCTATCTGCTTTGGCACTCTGTTTCCCATCACCCAGCAAATCTAGTTTAAACCCCCTGATGCAGCAATAGAAAACCTTCCTGTAAGGATATTAGTCCCCCTCCAGGTTAAATGCAAATTTTCTTGTTGGAACAGTTCTCATCTTCCCAAGAAGAAAGCCCAATGATGGTTGGTATAGGGGTTAGCGCAATGACTTTACAGCGATCGGTTCCGGATCTGTGTTTGAATCTCCTTACAAACTCTTTACATCAGTAAGGATCTTGTAAGTTCTTTCCATGTCTGCAAGGATTTTCTCTGGGTGATCAAGTTTCCTCCCATGCTTCAAAAATGAACCAAGGTGTAAGTTCATGGGGTGTAATTGGGCGGCACAGACTTGTAGGGCTGAATTGGCCTGTTACAGTGCTGTATGTCTACATTTTAAAATAAATCTGAACCCCTCTCTCCTGTACCATATCTTTAGTCTCATGGTAAACTGCATTATCCTCCTGTTTCTAACCTCACTGGCTTGTGGCACAGGTAGAAATCCTCAGGTCACCGTCTAAGTCGGGAAGTTGGGCCAAGGAATGGAAAAAGAAATTTAACTCAAATATGAGTTATTGCACCTTGGTAAGTCAATCAATAGGACTTGTATAATAAGTAGCATTGCCCTACAGAATGTTGTAGAACAGGGACCTAGGGGTACAAGAGCATAGTTCTTGAAAGTGGCAATTCAAATGGGCAAGATGGTATCGGCAGCATTTGGAATATTTGTTTTCTTTGGGCAGGGTTTGGATTTAAAAAGTTGGGACCTCATGATACAACACTACAAGGCATTGGGTGAGACCAATGTGTTTAGGTCTGGGCACCCAGCTATAAGGAGGATAGCTGAAAGGAGTCCAAGGAAGATACACTGGCATATAGCAAGGACTGGAAAGCTTGAGTCCTGGGGAAATGTTGCAAGGACTGGGTCTTTAGTCCCTTATAGTGTGGCTAGTGTTGCAGGCTGAGAGGTGGACCAGAGGGGGCATAGATAAAATGAATGCTCAGTCTTTCTGCACACAGTAAACAATTCCTGGTGGAATAGATTTAAGGGAAGAGGGAAGAGATGAGAGGCAAAGTTTTCGCTCATTAGCAATATCTGGAATGAGCTGTCAGAGGAAGCTATAGAAGCAGGTACAATTATGACATTTCATTAAACATTTGGACAGGTTTTTAGATAGAAAGAGCTTAGGATGATATGAACTGAATGCAAACAAATGGTAAAAACACAATGCTGTAGAAACTCAGCTGGTCAAACCATGCCCTTTATATAGCAAAATCTTCATAAATCAAGAATGAAATGTGAATTGGATTTAGATAGAAAGGATGATGAAAATGTTTGGAGACATTTGTGTAAAGATAGTAGGACTAAGGTAATAAATGTACGTAATAGATTAGTGCAGTATAATTTTTTTTACATCAATTGTATTTGACTCCGTATAAACTGAAAACATTTCAACTTAGTGCTTCAGATCTATGTTTTAGATGTGGCCAAGAAGTAGGTACTTTTTTTTCATTTGACGTGGACTTGTTCTAAGGTTAAAGGTTTTTGGCTGCAAATTCAATTGTTTTTAGATCAGATATTAAAGGTAAGTTTACCTTTTGAACCAATGTTGGTTTTACTAGGAGACATTAAGTCGATAGCTTGAGATTGAGATTAAATATATATCAAATTAAATATGTATCAAATTGAATTTTTGTGTTTGTCTTTGGCAGTTTCTAAAAAATGAATGGTATTACATGGAAATTGGACTCGGTTTTAGAGATGAAAAGATGACATAATGAGATGAAAGCCTGTATTCCTTTAGAAAAGATTACATATAATTTGAGAGACAAATATTTTTTCTTTGCTAAAGTTTGGAGTCCATATCTGAAAATTATTGGTGTTAGAATTTGATCTCTTGGTCCACTCCGATGGATGCCGCCGCTCCTGCAGTCAAGAAGTTTTAAAGTTTTAAAAGTGATTGTACTAGATAATGATCTCCTTTTTCTCTCTTTGTAGGTGGGAAAGGGAGGAGGGAGGGTATTAGTGGGGTGGTTGCAGAGGTTGGGGGGGGGTTTCTTTTATTTAAAAATTATTAATCAAATTATGTCTGTATTAAAATGTAGTAACTAATGTGATTTTAAATTTTAAATAAAATATTTTAAAAAAGAAAAAGATATAAAGGACACAGTTTGACCAGCTGAGTTTCTCCAGCATTGTGCTTTAACTTCAACCACGGTGTCTGCAGACGTTCGTGTTTTACTTCTGCAAACAAATGGTACGAATAAGTTGGGTCAAATGGATTTTTCTGTAGCTCAATTTAATGCTTGCAATATAGTTCCCATTGCTTCAAATTAAATGAAAAATATCTTTACTGAAGCTATACACATTCAATCTCTTATTTACTGTGATCAATTTTCAGCATATCATTGATAGTTGTGTTCAAATAAAATACTTGTCTAAACAACATTGTCCAAGGTGCCCCTCTATTTACAGTACTTTTTGTCTCATTTTAATCACCGTGCTAAGATTGATATACATGTACCTCAGCTGCAGCTGCTATTATGCATTGAACAAGGAGTTTTGTGACGCAATTTAATCAGAACTGTGCATCTTGAAAACAACCATAAATAGTGCATTAGCTCCAGATGGTATTATTAAATTTTTAAAAGGGTGTCAATTTTGTTCAAAGACATTGCAAATCTGCTGCACATTTTCTCATGTACTGTTCCAAATTGTATGAAGACCTTTTGAAGATATTAAATGTAATATCGCAATTGATAGATCTGCTTAGGGAGCGAGATCAGTGAAGATATCACTCAGAGCTTGAAACAATATCAGTTTTAGCTAAAATACTTTCTTTTTCTAATTTGTGTTTCATGTTTATGGCAGGAACAGAAAAAAAAACATGAAAGTTAAACAGTTTTTTTTATTTTAGTTTTGCAATATCTTCAAGCATTAAAAATAAAATGGCATACTAATTAATTCGGTTTGTTAATTACACACTGCATGTCATTCCCACCTCCCCACCCACCACCACACACACCCAATGTGGCACCAAGCCATCCAGAAGAGATTGACCCAGATTCCATTGCTTAATTGTGTTGTGTTAAAATCTCATAATATCTTATAAGTGTCTCAGATTCATAAATGGGGAAGGGAACTAAAACATTGAACATTACAGCACAGGACAGATCCTTCACCCATAATTTTGTGCCGACCAATCTAACCTTATTCTATAACCCTACTCCATCTGTCCCTACCTCACACAAATGGAGCCCATTTCAGGGTCTTTTGAATGTCTCTATTATACCAGCCTCCATCACTATCCCTATTAATGCATTCCCATTACTCTCTCTATGAAGAGAGAGTAATGCCATCTCTTCCAAACTTAAGTCCACACACCTTAGATTTCTGCTGGTAATTGCTTTTGTAGCCCCAGGGAAAAGCTTCTGGCTGCCTAAGCACCTCATAATTTTATATACTTCTATTAAGTCACCTCTTGTCACACCAAAGAGATAAGCCCAGATTCTGTCAACCTTGCCTCACAAGATACATTCTTTGAATAGCCGTCCTGATTGGATAAGACCAACTGATATCGAGTGGTTCTTGCTTAAATGTACATCTGCACTTGACTTCCCTTTCAAAGGTGGAATTACTTGTCAACATCAACTCATCCAGATTGGTGCCTTACACAAATTTCCTCAGGGCGGCAACCATCACTCAAACCATTTTTAGGAAAAGTTCAAACGATTTTAAAAACAAGGAGTGAATGTTAGGATTTTTACCTCTGCTTTTTCAACTTTAAATGTCAACTATCTAAAGTAGAATTTAGTAGGCATCATTTCACAGCCCATTAATAACCTGTTGATTCCTTCTTCATGTCCACAATATATTTAATACTGGGCTTCTATTCCTTGCGATGTTTTGGATTCTGTGAGTTGTTGAAATTCTACAAGCATGGATGAAGTGTATTCACTACAAATTCTTCTTACAGCTTGGCAATTGTGGCACAAGATTAAATTGATTGGGAGTCATGTGATGCAGCAGAGATAGGAGAACATGAGCCCTGGGGCTCCTCAGATCAATTCAGTTAAAAGCCCTTAAAAAAATGCTCAAATTGCCTTTAAATGAGGTGAACATTTAGAGCAAGAACTGAAGAACCAGACAAAGAAATACAGTTACTGACCAGAATTCACCCTTAATAGTGGAATCCAACCTCAGTACCGGGACATCGGCAAAACAGCAAGATGGCCTCCACTAAAGCCTCAAGGTCTGCAGAGAAATCCACCCCTGGAACAGGGGTCAACGACTGAAGGAGGTTACAAAGCTCCTTCTAATAAACTAGACGCCAAAATTGAGATGATTAACCAGTCTATCTCAGGACTTAGCCACGTTAAACCTGTTGGCCTCCCGAATGTCTGCCACGGAGGAGTGTGTCGGGAGAGTAGAGGACCAACTAACAGAGATGAACTCCTTCCTTGAGTTTCCAAGGAAGGAAAATAACTTTCTGCTAGGAAAAGTAGACCTGCTAGAAAATTACAGCAGGTATAATAATGTCTGTATTGTTAACCTGAAGGAAGGCTCTGAGGGAAAGGATTCCATAGAATTTTTTAAAGGCTGGATCCCAGACACTCTGGGATGAGAACACTTTAATGAACCAATAATGATTGAATGGACCCATCAAGTATATGCACCTGGCATGTCTGCAGGCCAGAGTCCGAGACACATCCTGATATGTCTTTTGAAATAACAAGACTGGGATAAAATCTTACACACTTCTGCTAGTAAGCTGGAGAAGACAAAGGCCCCATTACATTTGACAACAGGCCAGTGTTTTTTTTTACCTAAGTGCAGGTCTAATGAAGCGAAGGAGGGAGTTCAACCAGGTGAAAAAAAAAGAGCTCCAGTCTCAGAATATCCCATTTGCTTGCTTCACCCAGCAACATTGAGGGTCGTGCTCCCAGATGGAAGGAGGTCATAACACTGAGGTGCATGTATATGAATAAGGTAATGAAATATGTTAGCTTTAATGTGAATGGGCTGAATAGTGAAGTTAAAAGGAAATGAGTATTGGCACGCTTGAAAAAAACGTAAACTGATATTGCCTTTATACAAGAAACCCACCTTACTACACAGGAACATAAAAAAATAAAGAGAGAGTGAGTATGACATGTAATATCATCTTCTTTTAAATCCAAAGTCATGGTGGTGGGGGAAAGGGGAAGCCATCCTGATAACCAAAAACAAGCCAGTAACAATTGGAGAAACGATCATTGACCTGTCAGGCCAATATGTATTAGTTAATTGTCAGCTTTACTCAGAATCCTGGACATTTTTAAACCTATACACACCTAACTATGATGAAGAATCCTTTATTCAAGCTATCTTCCTTAAGATTTCAAGGAGACGACAAAATAATCTTGTCAGGGGTGACTTCAGTTTTAGTTTGGACCCTATTCTGGACAAATCAATGCAAACAAAGCACCCAAAATCACTTGTCTTTAATGCAAGATCTAAATTTGACAGATGTGTGGAGGAAAATACACCCTTGAACCAGGGACTATTCCTTTTATTCCACATGTTACGACTCCCATACTAGGATTAACCCCTTTTTGTTATCAATACAATTAATTCACAGAGCATTAGAATCTGAATACCGACCTAGAACCTTTTTAGATCATTTGCCTCTGACTCTTTGTATTTTGATTCCAGAAAAATCAACTAACTCATTCAGATGGTGTCTGAATCTTACCCTACTCTAAAAACCAGAATTTTGCAAATTCATTAGAGATGAGATAAAGCTGTTCTGTGAAACAAACTGTCCCTCTGCTTCAAATAGTTTTATTCCATTAAAAGCCTTATGGGACAGATAACTTCATAAACATAAGGTAATAAGAAGAAATGCATGGCAAGAACTAGAAACAGAAATTCAGCAATTGGAAAAGGAGTTTCAACAGTCCAGCTCCAAAGAAATATATAAAGTGCTTGTAAACAAAGTAACTCAAGTAAAATATATTGCACACTTATACAATTGAAAAGAAACATCCTAAGAATGAAACAAATATCTTCTGAACTAGGGAGAAAAAGCACATAAGGTCTTGTGCAGACAATTGAGGGCGGAGGACATTTTGAGAACAACAAATTCAATCCAGACTGAGATGGGCTCAGTTTCACATAACCCAACAGAAATCAATGATATATTTAAACAGTTTTATACAAACCTATATAAATCAAAGTCCTCAGAAGACCTGATGGCTTTTTCTACACTGTTGAACTATCCAAAGTTGACCAAGAAGATCAAGTAAATTTGGACCTCACCTTTACTTCAAAAGAAATTGAAAAAAATCCTTGGGCTCAGTACAGTCTAATAAATCACCAAGGGAGGACAGTTTCCCACCAGAGTTTTATAGAGAATTAAGGATATCACCAGGGGAGGACATTTTCCCACCAGACTTTTATAGAGAATTAAGTATATCACCAGGGGAGGACAGTTTCCCACCAGAGTTTCATAGAGAATTAAGGACCTACTTATACTGGATGTAAGTAACTTAGCTTCTAAAACTTTATTTGCTTTTTAAAATATTTTTATTGATTGTAATTAAAAAACCCTTTATACATGATTTCTAACTGATTACATAATGTAATTCAATTCATAGAATATATATGACATATATAAATTGTAATACAGAATAAAAT
Organism: Narcine bancroftii; assembly: GCF_036971445.1. Taxonomy (NCBI): domain Eukaryota; kingdom Metazoa; phylum Chordata; class Chondrichthyes; order Torpediniformes; family Narcinidae; genus Narcine; species Narcine bancroftii. Next base: position 209,394,753 of record NC_091469.1, read on the forward strand.
CCATAATAATCAGGCAACATATCTTGCTCAAAATCTCAAATTCTGATGTTAAATAGAAAATAATAAGGTAGAATTAAGGATCCGATATAGGGACTAATTGGTTTAGTCAGTATGTATTGGCAAAGCCTGTTAGGCCCAGGCTTACAGGTTTGGCCAATACTTGCTGAAATTAATAAATCCAGACTAGAGTGGCACTCTAGTGTTGACTAGAGTCAACAACCTATTTAGGCACTTCAATATTTATCCACTATGCCAAGTCTAAGGCTAAATCGAGTTTAGCTAGGGTTCTGGACCTGAGAAAGTCTTTGACAGTGTTGGGCGCTATCAGTAGCCCAATAATGATGCAGACAGAAGAGTGAGGGGAATGATAGGCTTTATTAAGCAAGAGACTGCTGACCTGGGTCTAGGCTAGGAAAATGAACGGGAAGGAGAGGGGTCTCAACCTTTATGGCCAGGGTATGGCGGTTATTTTAGAAAAATTTCCTCACGAGTTTTTGTTTCGATGGAATAAAAATTTATTACGAACTTATGATGTGCCAATATTGAAACATTTATTGAATTTATGGACAAGTAAACTTAAAAAATTGGGACTTAAAAATATATATTCTGGAAGATTGCCATTATATAATAATCAACTTGTTCCTTTTACGGTCTCTAATGCCACTTTGAAACAATGGGAAAAGAAGGGAATAAAAAATTTATCTGATTGTTTTTCTGAGGGTTGTTTTTGTTCCTTTGACAAATTACAAAGGAAATATGATATTAGTGCAAATTCTATATTTGTATATTATCAATTAAGATCTTTTGTAAAACAGTTATGTGGTCGACATATGATTTTATTGCCTGAATCTAGTTTTGAAGAATATGTACTTTCAATACCAAAAAAGGGATATATATCTGATTTGTATTGTATTTTACATGAAATTGATAGTAAAAAAGACTGGGATAAAGATAAGTTGAAATGGGAAAAAGATTTAGGACATAAAATAGCTGAAGAAGCTTGGATGGAAATTTGTCAGAATAGTATTCGGAAATTAATTAATGCTAGACTAGCAATGATTAATTATAATTTTATTCATCAGCTATATTTAACGCCGGAGAAATTAAAAAAATTTGAATTTAGTAAGTTGGATTCTTGTTTTCGATGTGATCAGATGGCCAATACTTTTTTGCATACTGTTTGGCTTTGTGATCGATTGCAACAGTTTTGGAAAGGTATTCAATCTGTTTTTAACAGTTTATATAATATCCATCTTGTATTAAATCCCGATATATTTTTATTAGGGAACATGCAATCATTAATCGATTTAGGTTTAGAGGATTATCAGATTTCATTTATTTATTTAGCTTTAGTTGTGGCTAAGAAATGTATAGCACTTACTTGGAAAGATAGAAATATACTAACTTTAGATAAGTGGTATTTGGAAATGAAATTTTGTTTGACTATGGAAAGGATATCTTTTTCAATTCAGGATAAGATATCTTTTTATAAGTTAAAGTGGACTCCGTTTGCTAATTATATGCATTTAAGTTTGATTTAAATATATGTTTAAGTGTGATATTTTAGTATTGACAATTTTTTTTGTTGTTGTTAGAATTGTTTTAGGTTAAGTTTTATCTCTTTTTTTTGTAAGTGGGTATTTTTTTTCATATATAATATTGTCAATTTTATTAACTCTTCACTCTTTATTTTGGGGGGAGGGTTGGACTAATTTTAAGTTAGACTGTTAATATTGTGTTACAATTAACGGGGGGGGGTTATTTTGTGTAGTTTTCTGATGTAATATTGTAATCATACCTTTTTAATTTTTTTTTTCTATTTTTATTTAAATGTAATTCTTTATTGTATAGTGGGATGAGGTCATGTTATAAAATTTTAAATAAAGTCTTTAAAAAAAAACCTTTATGGCCAGGGTCACATAGGAAGGATCAAGGGAGGAGCTAAGGTAAGAGGAGCTAAGGTGGGGAACCCCCGGAGGGTGGACCAGGCAGTACATACAGCCATATCACCACAGACAGGGTGGAATGGCCGTATTTATTTAGAGTTCTGGCCAAGCTCAGATTTAGGCAACTGTTCACTGATTGGGTTAAAACTCTTTATTACAGACCCAAAGCTAGAGCTGCAACTAATGGACAGATCTCGGCAACATTCCCATTGAGTGGATTGAGCCGGCAGAGTTTCCTCTTATTTCCAGGACTTTTTGTCTTGGCCATTAAGCCCTTGGAAGAGGCAATTAGAAAAGACCTGAATATAAAGGGTTTTATGGTGGGTCAGATAAGCCACAAAATTAATCTTATAGCAGATGATATAATTCTGTATTTAATGGATTGTAGCAGCCCACAGCCCACATCTCAGGCCAACACTGGAAATGCCCTTTGCATGCAAGAACTCGCATGGGCTGAGAAGCCTATTTCCATAGGCCATTAGTGGAACGGTGAAACTGGCCTACCACCACCGGCGGATCACAGGGGGCCCAATCAGGGCCCAGATGTTAGAACCGACAAATCAGTGACCGGCCCACTCAAACCACGCCCCGATGGTGACGTGGCCGAGCACTCTATAAAAGGCAGAGCTTCCCCTGACTAAACTCAGTGTCGAATACACTCTACCGGCGTGCACATCTTCTTTTCACTGCAAGTTTTGAGCTATAGCCCAGGAACTATAACCTGGCTGTAGCAATAGCGACCCTGCTAATTAATTCCTTTACTAAATTACAGATTCTAATAAAATCTTACGGCAAAGTTTCAGGATAAACTGAGGAAAAAGTGAAATCATCCTACTAACAAATTTTGATCCCACTGTGTACCAGCGAACAAGTCCATTCAAATGGCCCTTGCGTGGCATCACATATCTTGGAATAATGGTGGATGATGATCTTCAGAATTTATACAAACTCAGTTACCTCTGGCTACTTAGTAAAATTGAATATTTAAGTAGGTCGATGAATTTCCCCATCACTAATTGGCAAGGTCAACTGTGTAAAGATGAATATAGTGCCAAGATTATAGTACCTTTTCCAGTCCTTGGCCATTCCACTACCTTAAACCTTTTTAAAAAAACCCTTAATAAGCATATGGGACAATTTTTCCAGAATATCCATGAGAAAGTTAACATGGCATTATAGGTTAGGAGGTATCCAGTTGCCTAGTTTCAAAAAATATTATTTGGTGGCCCAAATAAGATTCATTTCTTCATTTTTTGAGGGGGACAATACCCCATCCTGGGTACAAATTGGATTGCACTCACTAAAAGAGGAGGTAAACAATGATTTCATGGATGGGGATCATGTGGATTTCAATAGAAGTTGGGAGTAACTCAGATTTTATTTATCATAGGACAGTTTGGCTCAATATAAAGGAATCGTATTTAGATATACATCAATAAAAGGAAGAGGTAGTTTATTTATATTAATCTTAATTATTCTATAAGGGATATTAGAAGATGAAGAGATTAATATGAGACTATTTACAAGATAGAGAGTTATATTTGTATTCAATATTAATTAGAGATTTTTACTTTTTTTTGAGAGATATTGTGTTGCTAACAATATTTTTAGGGTTAAACTTTTTTGTGTTTGGATCTCAAGAGGAGTTGGGAGTAATTTAGAAGTAAGATTTCAATTATTGGAAGATATACATGTTTGATATTGAGATTTGATGAGTGCTTTTGGAGTAACTGTTTTTTTAATTTTTTTAATATTCATTGTGTTTTATTTGTCATTTAGTGGGGAGGATGGAGGAGGGATTAAACATAATACAATGTATAAATGATTAATAATTGATGTCATAAGATCATAAGAAAACGGAACAGAAGCAGGCCATTTGGCCTATCGAGTCTGCACCATGAAACCTCCCTGAGCTAAACTGTTCTTGCATCTAGTTCCAAGTTCTGGCCTTGTCCCCATATCCCTCGATACCCTGACTAATTAGATACCTATCAATTTCCCCTTTAAATTCCTGCAGTGATCCAGCCTCCACAGCTGCATGTGGCCACCAATTCCACAAATCCACAACCCTCTGGTTAAAGAAATTTCTCCTCATCTCTGTTGCAAATTGGTACTTTTTAATTCTAAGACTGTGCCCTCTTGTCTTGGAATCACCCAACAGGGGAAACATCTTATTTATATCCACTCTGTCCAGTCCATTCATTATTTAATATGTTTCTATGAGATCCCCTCTCATTCCAATGAATAGGGTCCAAGAGCCGCTAAGCGTTCCTCACATGCTAGCCTTCTCATTCTTGGAATCATTCTGGTAAACATCTTCAGTACCCCCTTCAACCTTGCTATATCTTTTCTAAGATATGGGGCCTCAAACTGCACACAGTTCTCCAAATGAGGTATATATGACATTGAGCTGTGAACAATGTTTCTGGATAATATTTTTTCTCTATTTTATTTGGTTATGCTTTTGTTTGTGTATTGGGGTGGGGGCGGGGGGGGGATTAAAAAGACAATGAAATATATAAATGATTAATAATTGATGTAATTATTTTCAATGTTGTTTGCATTGTAGATGAAAACTAAAATAAAATGTATAAAAATTTAAAAAATGATTTCATGCATAAATTGAATTCCAGAATTATAGCCAGCAGGACAGACAACCCATTTTAAAACACTGTGATACCTGTGGAGGCTCTGGGCTGAAAAGACAATTGTCATCAAAGACACCTTATGACAACATGCACTTATAACCCTGACTTTGAACAATAGAATGTTGGATGCCTGGTATCATAAGGTGATACAACATCTGGAAGATTGTTATGACAAATGACTTCTCATGTCATTTGAACAGCTGAAGAAGAAATAGGACTTGTCCAATAAAGCCTTTTTTTGTTACCTTCAGTTACGATCCTTCCAATTTGGGCCCTGAAATGACTATTCTGGGACTTGCTGAAAAGGAGAAACTACTCCTTGAAGAAATGTATATAGGTTTATTTCTAGAATGTACCTTTTATTGAAGCCAGGTTTGCATAAGTCTAGGGTTAGATGGGGAGTCAGATTTAGACACAACAATTGACAAACAACTCTGGTCACATCTGTATCAGGGACATTTCTTAGCTACTATCAATGCCAGGTCATTTATAATTTTCTCCATCAACTGTACCTCACCCCACAGAAATTACACCAATATAAACCTGAATGATCAGAGATGTGTTTTAGGTGTGGTGTAGAGGTGGGTTCCTTTTTACATTCTACCTGACTTTGCATGAAGGTGAGGCCCTTCTGGTATGTCCTCTGTGATACCCTAACCAAGATCACAGGAGCCACCTTCCCAGTAGACTCAGAGTTTTGTCTTCTGGGGATCTTTACCACAGTGGGTAGACCACTAACTCATTTTCAAATTAAGTTCACAGAAATTGCCTTCTGTGTGGCCAGGAAATGTGTAGCAGTAACATAGAAATCTGTCTCCCATCTACTCATGGATAGGTGCCTTTGGAGATGAATAGTTGCATCCCACTTGAAAAGGTCACATATAATCTCAGGAAGGGATGCAACACCTTCCTAAAAATCTGGCAGCCTTATTTAGTGGCACCAACATAGGATTACGATCACTAGTGGCTAGGCAGTAGACCTCTGTAAAGATATTAACACTGATATTATTGTGTCTCCGCTGTACGCCCGGACAATGGGATGATCTTCATTATGTTTCTTCTTCATTGTTCTTTCTCTGTTTAATAGGACATATTAGAAGGGAGGGGTGGAGGGAGGGGCTCTATTAATGTTTCGTATTTGGTATGAGTGTTGATTGTTAAATATATTTAAAATAAAAAAATTAAATTGATCAAACAAAAGCTTGTTTGATTCTTGTTTAATTACTGCTGATGTATGGTGAAAATCAAGCAATATAGTCCAAAGATGACAGAGCAACTATGACTTTTCATAATGTAGAGCATGCTGGAGGAACTCAGCAGGTCTCGCAGCATCCATAGTAGGCAAAGATATATTACTGATGTTTCGGGCCTGAGGCCTTTATCAAGGTATGATTTATTCCTCTGGTTTCATTGCCTGAAACCACTGATAAAGAAGAAGGTGCTGTTCAGGAGTTTAAAAAAAAATTTAGACATACAGCATGATAACAGGTCATTTCAGCCCACGAGCCCAAATACACCCAATTAACCTACAACGCTGGTACATTTTTTAGTGGGGGGAGGAAACCAAAGCACCCATAGGAAAGCCACGCAGACACGTGGAGAATTTAGAAACTCCTTACAGACAGCACGGGATTCAAACCCTCGTCACTGGCATGGTAACAGCATTGCGCTAACTGCTAGGCTAACTGTGCCACTTTAATTTATAATAATAACTCCTACAACTTATTCCATAAATCTTCATTAATGAGCTTCGAACAACATGTAAATGCTGGATTTTCTATTTCCAAACATTGTGGGAATGAAAAAGTTTGATGGTCGGTTATAATAAGTGTAACACACAAGTGCTGGAGAAACTCAACAGGTCACACAGCATCTATAAGAAGTGAAGGGTAGCTAACGTTTCAGAACTGAGCCCTTTCTCAAGGTCTGAGCAAAAAGCAGGCAGGCAACCGATTAAAGATGCGGGGGGAGGGGTGGGGTGTGCCAGGTGGTGAAGGAGAAGAATGGAGAAGCAACAGGAAAGGGATACAAGCTCACAGATCATATGATATAGGTGAGAGGGTAGAAGAGAAAAAAAGCTGAGAAGTGATGGGAAGGGTGTAGCTCTGAATGGAGAGGGAGGGGATGGGGAGCTGGAGGTAAAGTCACGAGGGAAAGAGGGAGGCTCTGGGAAGGGTTTACTGAAACTGCAGTAGCTGAAGTTAATACCATCCAGTTGCAGAGTGCCCAGATGTTGATCCTCCAATTTGCAGGTAGCCTCAGTTTGGCAGTGTACAAGGCCATGGATGGACATGTCAGTGTGGGAGTGGTGTGTGGAATTCAAATGGAACAAATAAACAAGGATCCTTTCGGACTTTTTAAAAAATAATGCTTTCTCTTTTCTGCCTTCTTGGAATCACCTCATATTACACTTTTCAATCAGATACATTTCCATTTGACCAGGTTAATAACAGATTAGTTCAGACACCTGGCATAATAACCTTCTGAAAATTACACAAGGTCATTTTTTAATGATCAAGAACCATATTTTGAATCATACCAGACACAAAACAAATGAAGGATCATGGTTATACTCAAGTGTAAAGTAGAAGACAGTGAATACCAATGAAGGTGCAGAAATCAGTCTCTCTCACTTCACTATGCCAAAAACACTTTATGGTCCAATTCATAGAGGATAAAGGATAATTCATAGAACAAGCCATGGACATTTATGAATGAATCCATTGACAGCAATTAATGAATGAAGATTGTAATAACTGGGGACAGAAGCTCTGATACTTTGATCAAGAGGATAATGGGAAATAACAAACAAAATTGTAAAAAACAACCATAATTTATCTATTTCATCATTTTCACATACTATAGGAGACCACTCAGTGCATGGAGTCCATGCTGGTTCTCAAAGTAATCATATTTCCTCACCTGTAACATTCATACCCAACATCATTCAACTCCACCTCTTTCACCTACCAAAGCTGAATGTAATTTGCCGTGGTCAGTTAACCATCAGCAAGCTTATCATTGTGTTACTGGAAGAAAATGGAGCACTTGAAAGAAACCCACGGGGAGAATGTGCAAATTTTACACATCCTTGGATCAGAACACCCTCAAAACCGATGGGTGACAGAGTTTCAGTTTGAGGCATCATTATGCACTAGAATAGCAGCAATAGAAATTCACTAAGACAAAGCAATCATTTTTATTAAGTATGAATAATAACACTTCTTAACTCCAACTTTGTCCCACTATATGTAAGAGTATGTAAAAGTGTGTGTGTGTGGGGGGGGGGGGGGTGCAAAACCAAAACCATTACAGTTCAGGTATAATTCTGAAGAGATGATTCTAAAGTTCAGTTGGTTTTGTTTTGAAAATCCGATTCTTTAGATTGTTGATTGACAGTAATTATAGAGTAGGAGTGAGGCATCAGACTTCTCGACACTCGTGAGGTTCTTGTCAAGTAGTTTTCAGAGAATTCTTTCTTAGTACGAATGATTTCCCCCTCTTGCATGGAGGTTTCAGTTCTTGTGATCTCTGCATAACAATTTCACAAAACCAGGCAAGTATTACATGAAGTGTCCATGTCGAAATGGACACAATAGGACCGCCCTCTCTCTCTTAAAGAGACAGCCAGAAGTGGTCATTTTCTTTCGAAACCCACTTATTCTGTGTTGTCCTCTGAAGAGAAGTAACACATAATGGTACCTTTCTGGTTACAGTATCTTCAATCCTGTCTTACTTACAGGATGGACAAGCAACTTGTTCTGGTTTCAAAAGTCTCTGATTTCAGCAATAAGTTCTTTGAAAATGTCTTTAATCATGTGATGTGACATCATTGCTGTCTTTGAAGTTACTTCACATCTATATGCTGAAAGCATACGACTTTATCTCTTCCAAAAATTTTACAAGCCAATGCTTCCAATCTGTCTGCCAACTACAAGTAAAAGCCTGTTATTGTTTAAAAAAAATGCCATTTAAGTCTCCATTCTAACAACATAGGTAAACAAAGAGATGTCCTCCTTGAGCAACCCATTGTCCTAGATCAGTGGTCCTCAACCTTTTTCTTCCCACTCACATACCACTTTAAGTAATCCCGATCCCATCAGAGCTCTGTGATGAATAAGGAATTGCTTAAGGTGGTATGTAATTGGGAAGGGAAGGTTGAGAACTACTACTCTAGAGCCAATTGTTACTGAAATATTTTGCCTGAGAAAAATTGTTAATGGCCCATTTCCTTTGAGGTTACAAAATTGCACATAATGAGTCAATTAGGTATGGTTAAAACAGTGGTTTTCGAACTGTTTACAAAATAACTTTAGTAAAAATATATAGAGAATTTTATATACCTGAAGATTACTATTACAGTTTCATCACACTGCTTTCCAACAAAGAAAATTTTGAGCTTTTTAAAATTCAATATTTTAATCTGCAATCTATCATTTATCTGGTAGATTTTACATTCCTAGGTTATGCAATGCGAAGATATTTTTTTTTCCAACATTGCATTCCAAGATGTTGAATTTGCAATCAGCAATCATATCATATTTGCCTTTAATATGTTATCATAAATCATATTCTCATAAAATTAAACTCCAATTTAACAATCGTCTATTTTAATGTTTCATTTTACTCAAAAACACTAATGGACTATGAATTAGGGTAAACAGTAATCGGTCCCATTGCATTGCACATATAAACCTCAAAATTATGCAAAGCCCATAGAAGGGATAGTGATTATTTTTCAACAGTAGAATAATTATTTTGATATTAATAGTATTTCTTAGATACATAAGCCGCTGGGTCTTCAATATTATAACAGTCATTTTTTTGGTAATAAAACAGCTCTTGTCGCTTCATTGACTGCTAAAAATAAATGGTTCTCCAAAGTCAGATGACTTGAGCAAGGCTTTTGACATAAAATGGCTTACACTTTGTCAAATACTTTCTGACAAACCTTTGTCCAAATAAACATTTCACCCTTTTTTAGAAGGTTAGTCAAAGGTATGGCGATCTCAGCAAAGTTTTTACAGAACTCTTTATAATACCATACCAAAATATCTTCTAATAGCTTTCTTACCCGTGAGTACAGGAAACTTAAAAATCATCCGAACTTTCACCTGATCAATTTTTTTTGACCAACAACATAACCAAGATATGTAAATATAGCATGGCCAAATTCACTTTTAGGTAAATTAGTGGTTCTCAAATCTTTTTGGGCTTCCGGCCCCTTAGCTCCCAGGTCATACTCCTAGCATCCCCTCCACACTCCCAACACACACACACACACACATACAATGAACACACACCTCTTTCCAGATATTAGGTCTTCTGCATATTTAAAGCAGCAACTAATCTTACACTATAAACAAGCGTATGCATTTCACAAATAAAACTTTTTGTAAACCAACTTATTTAGTAATATGAAAGGGTTGATTTACATCTCACCTATAACTACATTGTCTTCACAGTTTTGATGGGATGGATGCGCTTGGTGCAGGGACATCAGCTTCTCAACATCAGTCCTCTTAGATCCCCACATTCAGTCATTTCCAATTTATTTCTTTGCTTGGAAAGAAGCTGGGTGACTGGACTGAAGCCTCACTCTACTAAATATGATGTTGGGGAAGGCAATAAAGTATACCTTGACTTTGTTCCACAGTGCAGGGTAATGGTCAGAAATGCATTTTTGTAACCAAAAATTTTGATGTGATTTTTTTGAACTTTGTCCTCAGCTCAATGTCATTTTGGAGTGAAATCAATTCTTCCTTCACCATTCCTGTTTTTTCATTGACGATAACGAGGAATGGATTTATGACCCAGTCTGGTATTTTAAACAAAAAAAAATCCTGAAATCTGTCAGACATGTCTCTAGGGAGCTCATCCAGGTGTGCACAATACACTTGAAGGTCATTGTCTGGTATGATCTTCTATTTCTCCAATTCAGAGAGGCTCAGAAACTGGAAGAGCTCACTACGGGCTATGTTACATCTGAAAAACTGTAACTTGGACAGAAACATGGAGAGGGCTGATTTGGCTTTGATCTTTGAGGTTAATCTCATTTCCTTGCAGTTGCAAATTAACTTTGTTGAACTTTGTGAATACATCTGGCCAGTAAGCAATGTCATGCTTGATGTTTCTTGGTTCATCACAGAGAACAGAATTGAAGTCTTGGAAGAATTCAACAACTGTTTTAAAAAGTGAAGAAACGTCTCAGGCAATTTCCCTTTGACAGCCCATCTAACTTTAGTGTGCAACAACAAATGCTCAAAATCTTCATCATTCTCAGTGCAGAGCTGTCAAAACATTCGGGAATTGAGAGCATGTGTCTTGATTTTATTTATGGCTGTGATAACAGTGCCTAATTATTTGTGGAGTTGACAACTTAGGTTTTGTTGCAACCAGATGTTGCCTGTGGATTACACAGCAGGTACAGCTTTTTACAAAAAAACTGATGAAGCCACAATGACGACCTGTCATCGAAGGTGCCCCATCTGTTGCACAAGCAAGAATGTTGGAAAGCGGGATGTCTTTCTCTTTGAAAAAATTCTCAACACAAAATACCGAGTCCCCTTTTGTATCCGTTTCTAGTTGTCTTTCAAATTACAGCTCTTGAACCAAAGTTTCCTCTCTGATGAAACAAACGGAAGCAAGAAGCAAAGAAGCCTGGCAGAGTGGACTCATCTATCTGTAAGCCAAGTACTGCTGTCCAAAGCATGCTGCACAATGTGCCTTCAGTGTTTTCAGCCATTTCATCCACTCTTCTTTGAACAGAGTTATGACTGAGAAGAATAGCTTTCATCATTTGTTCAGGTGACTGATGTAAAACTGTGCGCAGAACCTTATTTACCGCTGGCAGAATAAGCTCTTCTCCATTTGTATGAGATCTTGACAACACTCCAATTGTATGGATCTAGCAATCAGCAATGAGAGACATTGTGTGATGCATGCAAACTATGACTGGATGGTTGCGGGGTGCCAGCAAACATATTTCCACTCGTTTTCTGTTTCTGTAAGCTTTCTCGAAGTGACTGAAAATATGCTTAAGTTTTTGTCTGCTTCCTCAGAGTGTATTTTCTCCAAATACCCAAGAAGCATGGAAGGTTTTGTGGCTTCATTTGAAAAGAATCTTTCACACAGCAGACACATGGGTTTCTGTTGTTTATTTGGGGCTGATACAAATCCATATTCCCGATATTCCACACAATATTGCCAACACATCTTTTTTTTGTTTGCTAGGCTACGGCCATATTTGATTCTTCAAAAAAGAAGTCCTTTGTAAAAATCATATCAATTATGACAAAATGCAGCAGAAAAAAAACCCCACAGTGAAATTTAATAGCAATGCAATTACCTCTGCAGCCAGCCCTTCATATCCGTAAGTTCTGCATCCATGGATTCAATCAACTTTGGATCAAAAATATTCAAAAACTAAATTTCATCAAGTTGTAAAAAAGCACATGCTGAGCTCTATGCCATTTTATATAACAGGTGACACCTCATAGCCTGTATATGTATAACATGTATATGTGCATTTATGAAATGTAAGTTAATGTTGCCTGATGTTACATAAATAGAAATAAAAATATTGTGTGCCACTATAGAGAACAAAATGAAGCATTTCAAGGGGGAAAAAACATGTAAAAACCATGTAAATCACTGCAAAACCCAGTAAAAAAAACCACATTGTGGAGTTCTCTAATCACGGTCGGGCTATCAGGTGCTCGAATGGGTGAGTGGCTGGGGTGAGGTCATCAGGAGCATGGATGGGTGATCAGGCTGTCGGGGGCTTAGATGGATGGGGGGGGGGTGTCTGGAGCAAGGATCTGTGATCGGGCCATCGGGTTCTTGGAGAGCTGGGAGGTCAGAGTGAGGATCCGTGATCGGGCCATCAGGTGCTCAAATGGGCGAGGGGCCAGGGCGAGGATCATCAGGAACTCGAAAGGGTGGGCGACTGGGGCGAAGGTTTAGAGTTGGGGCATCAGGAACATCTGAGATTGTTTTCTTACAAGAAACACATTTGTAGCTGTGATAACTTTCATTTAATGTCAAGATGGAGAGACCAAAATTTTCATGATAAAGCCGGGGTGGGCGGCTTAATTAATCAAAACATTCCTTTCATGCATTATAATGTCATATCAGATTAAAATTGTCAATACATTATCATTACAGGCAAATTATAGAATAAAAAGGTAGTTTTTGCTAATGTACATGCCCCAAATGTTGATAATGTGAGATTTTTGAAAGTTTCTTTACACTCTACCAGATTTGAGTCTTTATTCATTGGTGCTGGGAGGAGACATTAATTTTTGGTTATCCCTGCTTTGGATTGTTCATTGTCTTAACTTGCGGGTTTGAGTAAATATGCTTCTGTAATTCATTCTTTTTTTTTTAATCAAATTTTGGTATCTCAGATGTGTGGCCAATAGGAGAAAATATTCTTTTTTTCCTCCTTCTGTTCATCACACTTACTCATGGATTGATTATTTTTAAATAGATAATCAATTTCTTTGACCCGATCATGTGAATATCATAGTATAGTGATATCTAACCATGCTCCTGTTATTTTGTTGATGAAATTTCCAGATTTCTCTCCTACAAAGAGGCACTGGCATTTTAACTCTACTTTCACATGATGAATTTTTGAAATTTTTTTGGAGGAGCCGATAACTTTTTTTCTTTAACATCAATTCCTCTTCAGCAATTTCTACTTTGATTGTTTGGGAAAGTTTGAAGGCTTATCTTAGAGGGAAAATTATTTGTTATACTGCTAGTATAAAGAAGAACATTAATAAAGAAAGGTTAGATTGAGTTAATTATGTTAAATAAATAGATCAACAATATGTACACATTAAACATCCTGAATTATATAAAAAGAGAGTTTAAATTAAAACCAAATTTGACATTCTTTCAACCTACTCTATTGAACATCAATATTTAAAGACCAAAAATCAATTTTATATTCATGGTGAAAAATCTGGCAAGCTCTTGGCCAATTAATAAAAGTAATTACTGCTCAGACCCAAAATACTAAGATCCAGATGGATGATAGAAATATTACTATAGACCATTCTAAAATAATGATACATTCAGGGAATTCAAGCTCTATAACTCTGAGTCTATTAATGATAACAGTTTAATGATGATCTTTTTAGACTGTTTAAATATTCCCCTGCTTTCTTGTAACAATTGTTTGGAAGTTTGGAAGAACCTATTTTACAACATAAATTTATTTTTGCTATTTCTTCATTACAGTCAGGTAAAACTCCAGGACCGGATGGGTATCCCATGGCATTTTTTTCAAATTTTTTGTAAATTGCTTGTACCCCAATTAAGTTCTGTGTTAACAGATTCATTTAAACAGGGCAAACTTCCACTATATTTTAATAAAGCTTATGTATCCCTCAGTGAAAAAGGGAAAAGATCCAGTTGAATGTTCCTCTTACAGGCCAATCTTTTTATTGAATGTTGATTGTTCTTAATTTCATATACACTGTTTATTGGATATTTGGTCTTCACCTCCAACTGTAGTAAAAGTGTTAGACCAGGTGGAGTGGGATTATTTATTTACAATCTTGGAAAAATTTAATTTTGGACCATGTTTTATTACATGGAGAAAATTATTATATTCATGTTCTACTGCTTCAATTCTTACTAATTTATAACAATCAAAACCTTTCACTCTCCAATGGGGTAATCATTAAGTCCATTACTTTTTGATTTGGCCTTAGAGCCTCTAACAATTGCATTTCACAAGTGCAGAGATATTTCAGGGACCAATAGGAAGTGAACTAAACACAAGATTTCCCTTTATGAACATGATCTTTTGCTTTTCATATCAAACCCTGATACTTCATTACTTTCCATACTATCCTTACATTCTCACTTTAGTCAGTTTTCAGGGTATAAATTAAATCTGCATAAGAGTGAATGCTTCCCTTTATGTTCTCCTGTACTAACTATTCTAATTTTCCTTTAAGATTGTGAAGGATCAATTCATTTATCTAGATATAGGTACATGATCCTTTATCCGGAACCCTTGGGGGACAGTGTTTTCTGAATTTCAGATTTTTCCAGATTTTGGAAAGCCAGATTTAAGCCCACCCAAATTGTGCTGCCAGTCTCCCCCCTCGCCCACCTGATTCGCGCTGCTGGTCCCATCCTCGTCCGCCCAAGTCGCACTGCCGGTCCCACCCCCCTGACTCGTGCTGCCGGTCTCTCCCCCTCGCCCCCCCCCCCACCACCTCGCACTGCCATCTCTCTCCCCACTTGCCAGATTTTACATGTCCAAATAAAGGATAGTGTACCTGTATTACAATTACAAAGAGAATCATAAATATCATGATAGGGAAAATGTCTCTACTTAAGCACGTGAAACTATTTTTAATGAAATAGTCTCCTTTATCTATTTCTTTGATTGGCCATATTAATTCTATCAAAATGAACATTCTACCTACATTTTTGTATCTCCTTCAGTCTAGACCAATTTTTATTCCTAAATCGTTCTTTGACTCACTCGATTCGCTTGTTTCATCTTAAGGCAAGGAAAGCACCCCCGTTTAAATAAAGCTCATCTTCAAAAGTCTAAAAGGACTGGTAGTTTTGCACTTCATCATTTCAGATTTTATTATTGGGCAGTCAATATACATGACCATATATTCTTAAGCGAGTTGACCATCCTGCATGGGTAGAAGTGGAATTAAATTCCACCAAAAATCTTTCTATCTCGGCATTCTTGGGTCCTCTCATGCCTTTGTTTCATATAAATTAAGAAAATTTGGTTGTTAAATACAGTTTGAGAATATGGGTACAGTTTTGAAGGCATTCGATTTCAGGGCTTTTCTCTTGCAAGCCCCATATATCCAATTATCTTTTCCAGCCTTCTGTTGCAGGACTCTGCTTTTAATGATTGGTATAGATTAGTTTTTAAATGCTTTAAAGACCTTTTTATTTATAATAGTTTTGCATCTTTTGAACAATTGATTGGAAAATTCATGTTACCAAATATTCATTTTTTCAGTATTTATAAATCAGGTCCCCAGTTTTCCTGAAGCTCTTGAGATGAATATGCTTGATACAGTTATTGGATTACAATTTTCAATAAATGGTTCACATCTGTATTTTATGACCAATTGACTGTTCCAAGGTACACCCCTTTGTAATGATAGTGATCATGGTTGCAATCCAACTAGCAATGTCTTACTGTTTGATTAGACTTCGCTGCCACCAGGGGCTGACACAGAGCAGGGGACTGCAGTGTGCAGATCTGTGATGGAGACTTGTAGCCTCATGGCATACCTCATGGTGCTGCTTATTACAACTTTAAAGTAAAGAACTTTTTCCTTCATCCATGTGTTTTCTAAGAACTCACACATATGAATACATGGTGAAACACCCTTTAGCCCAAATTAAAAATACCTGGGAGTAGAATTTGAACCCTTCGCTGTCCTATGAGGTTTGGGACTCTATTTTCAAACTGATTAACGTTATACCTCTGTGTACTCACCTCTGTCTGATGCAATTCTAAGTTGTACATAGGGCCTACATGTCTAATACTAAATTATCTCATTTTTACTCAGATATAAATCCTCAATGTGATAAATGTAAAATGCATGATACTTCTTTAATTCATCTTTTCTGGACATCCCCCAGTTTGGAAAAATATTAGAGAGAAGTCTTTCAAACACTATTGATTCAAGATTCAATCCATATTCGTAGTAATAAAACAGTGTTGTATTACATGAAATTTATTTTTGCCTGCTGCAAGGCAGACAGATTCGTCACCAGCAGGAATTGCCTAAATGCAACTTACTGTCTTACAGTCAGACTCAATTCTCAATTTAAAATTAGAACCAAATCCTTTAGTTGCTCTGTTTGGAACACCTGGAGAAGATGAGGGTTACTAACCCCAATTAAATGCTCCCTTTGTGGCGTTATTTTACATTGGACAGACAGGTCACAGATTAAGAGATCACTTTGCTCATCACCTCCTCTCCATCCGCAACCACAGCGACCTCAGAGAAGCCAACCATTTCAATTCTGAGTTACACTCCCACATTCACTTGCCTGATCATGGTTTTTGTACTATCCCACCCTGATCTCGCGCGGATTGGAGGAACACCTTAACTTCTGTCTAGGCTCCCTGCAGCCAGATGGCATTAACATAGACTTCTCTGCTAAACCTGCTCACCTTTTCTTTCCCCTCCCCTTTCCTGTCTTTCCAGTTCTCTTCTCCCTTACCCATACATCCCTCCTCCCCCCTCATTACTGCTGTCCCCTTCCTCCTCCTATCTACCTATCACCTGCCTTTGCATTCTCCCACCCCCCACCTTTTTGTTCAGACGCCTGCCCGCTTTCTCATACCTTGATGAAGGACTGAAGCCTGATGTGTTCGTTATGTATTTTTACCTTTGCTACATAAAGGACATTGTTTGACCTGCTGAACTTCTCCAGCATTTGAGTTTCCCTCATAACTGAGCACTGTTGTAGAAACTTAGACATCCTTGAATGAAACCTGAGTTTACTGTCTTCATCAGAATGGATATCAAAGCTTCTTGGGGAACTTCACAGCATTCCGGTGATGAGGTAGGCGTGTAAATTTAATGTACAGCCTACACCAGGTTAAACTTGCACAGGCTAACTGAAACGCACAATTAAAGTGCATTTTTCCCTGCACTGTCTAATTTCTCCTCCAGTGTACACACATAAGGTAAGTTGAATTAATTCTTGACAAAGTTGCTCTGACATTAACAAGACTTATTTTGGTGAATAATGCTTTTGTATTGTTTATTAAAATAATTATAAGACAAGATTCATGGAAAGACCTTACTTGCCAAATAATCCCAGTCAACTCTCAAAGACTAGAAATTGTTACTTGGTAAAAATAATTGGCATATTTCAGCTGCAGATCAGGAAAACAATTTGTTGCCTTTGAATCCATGTGATACTTTGTTGCTTTTTATGTTTTTGCTTTGAATCAAAGAGCTTTTGAGGTTTGGGACTCTAGTTTCATACTGATTAACACTGCGTCTCTGTGTGAGCGCCACTCTCTGTCGCAGTTCAGCGGTACATAGGGCCCACATGTCTAAAGTCAAATTATCTTGTTTTAACTCACATATAAATCCTCGTTGTAATAAATGCAAAATAGGTGACGTTTCTTTATTCATATTTTCTCAGTTTGGAAAAATATTGGAGAGAAATGTTTCAAACACTATCAGTGATTCTCAATTTAATATTAGACCAAATCCCTTAGCTGCACTGTTTGATTTAGCAGGATGTTGCCTGGATGGGAAAATGTGTCTTATAAGGTACATTTAGCAGAAATAGGGCTTTTCTCTTGGAAAGAAAGAAGGATATGAGGTGAATTCATAGATTATGAGGAATAGATAGGTTGGACAGCCAGCATGCCTTTCTCAGGCTAAGACTAGCGAACACCTGAGGTCATCTGTACAAAGTGAGGGGAGAAAGGTTTTGGGGAGATATCATGGAAAGTTTTCTTTTAAAAAGTAGTGGATGCCTGGAATGAATTTCCAGGGATGAGGTGGAGGCTGGTGCAACAGGGACATTTAAGTCTGTTGGAGAAGCATGTGGAGGAAAGAAATAAAGAGGGTTATGACATAAGGAAGGTTTCGTTTCTTTGAGTTGGTTTATGTAGGTTGGCATAATATCACATGGCAAAGGGCCTTTGATGTATTGCAATGATCTATCTTCAGATCAAGTTCACCACACTTGATCAACCAAAATTTATATTTTTTCTATGTACAAAACCCAAGGAATTATTTGCAACAGATTGGTGCTACTTTCAAGCAAACAATAGCTGTGTTATTCAAAGTGTGCTCAACTCAGTTACCTTGGACACATTCAGCAAAAAATTGTTTTCATCTGTCCTTTACCTGCTTCCATTTTTGAGTGCATTCCAGTTTTTTTGTTTTTCTTTCAAGACCCACCCTTTCCTTGAGTGTCCTTCTTCCCTCAAGAGGTCCTCCCCTCCTCATCTCTCCACGATTCCCAGAATCCTCTCAGCTCCTCCTGAGGACTCCTCCCCATTATACGTGCTACCTATCCTTCCTACTTCAGTCTTGAAAGAAAATGTCGTGGTTCAACCCAATGACTGTTAACTTTTCAGACTGGACACTGCTAGACATCTTGAAACCTTCCAGTTTCTGTTTGCTGAAAAAAAAAGACATTTATCAATCTCAATGACCAGATATAAAGAAAAAAAAAATCAGACTATTTCTCTGCCAGGTGAAACATCTGATTCGTACTGTGAATTTCTTCATCAAAAAGTACAACTGCAGTGAAAAGCTCTCTGGTCCTTGACAAGACCATATCAATACAAATAGTGAGAAGATTCAAGTTCAGGTACAGTCAACACACATTTCACTCAAATTATGACACATATATTGTTCTTGACTGTCTACAAACTGCCACTGATCATCTTTCATGGGACTGGGAGAGTTTTGCATTGAAAGTTCACAATTACATTCATAATTGGACAATTCATGTGGAAGAACTGAAAGGTTGATGAGGATTTGTGAACATCAAGTATTCAAAGGTCCTGTACAGGCAGCATATGGCTCCTGTCTTTTGGACCTGCATTAGTTACTCCCTGAAGGACAAACATCATATTTTCTATCAAAAAGAGGCTGAACATTGCTGATAAACACCAGTAGCAATTCTTGTACCAAACCACTGCTTGCCTTTAATAAACAAATATCATCCTCAAAGGATTTCTACATTATTGAGATAAATTAATTGTATATGACTGAGGTCACCCTTCATGAAAACTAACTGGAAAGATTCATGAATGATTTGTTACTTTAGATATTAATATATTCTTGCAACATTTGGTTGAGCATGGAGAAATTAATGAAGGAGAACTCAACAATATAGAAACATTCTTTACTCTACAGCTCTGAATTACCCAAATTTGTGGAAGTCAGCCTTTGACTGCCATGGCGAACTTGAGCAGGCCTGGTTGAAACAGTCATCATTTACTGCAGCAAGTCAAAGAAATGAGAATTGTTTTTATTTACGAACAGAGAGGGTTAAAAATCAATCTTTTGACCACTGACCAATCAGAATGTAAAAAATGTATTCAAACAAGAAAGTCTGCAGACACTGTTATTGTAGTTTATAGAAAGTTGTTGGAAAAACTCAGCAAGTCATGCAGAATTCTTTACGTAGCACAAAATATTTTGGTTTCTAAAAGGTGGAATGATGTTTCTTTAGAGATGGGCAGGATTCCACATGGCAGCACAATCCCTATTAAACAGATTTCATGCACAATCTGGTCACCCAAAAGGTCACGTTGCAATGTTTTTTTTTAAACAATGAAGCCAATTCTGTGGGTGTAGATAAATTTTGACCTTAACTGTGCAGCTTTTTTTTAGTTGAGACATAGTAACAGGCACCTTCCAGCTCATTGGCCGATGCCACCGAAATGCCCCAATTAAATGATTATTGGACCTACAAAAGAAACATTGACAACTTTTTTTCAGCACAGAAAGCGATGGGGAAATGGATCAAGCAGTCTGAGGAAGTGATAGAAATGGGCATAATTTCCACATTTAAAAGATATTTAGACATGTTCATGGATAGGAATAATTTGGAGGCATAGGGACTGAATGGGGGCGAATGGGGCAAGCTTGTGCAGACCACTTGGCCATCATGAACAGGTTGGATAAGAGGACTTTCCTCAGTGCTGTAATGTTCCAACCCTTGGTGATAATGATGAGACTAAGTTTATTGTCATACACGTAGGAACAATGAGCATATACACCAACATTCTCATTTGCTGCAGTCAAACTTGTACTTCTTGCAAAAAGAAAACAGCCACAACTGTATACTAGAGAAATACAAAAGCTGCAGATACTGAAATCTTGAGTAGGCAAAGTATTGTTGGAGGAACTCAGCAGGTTAGATAGCAATGGTAGGTAGAAATGGTCAGTCAACATTTATTATTTATCCTTCATTAAGCCATGAAGGAAGGGGGTGATATTACATACATAAAGGGGCAAAGAAGCTGGGAGAAAAATTCTGAGTATAAGATAGAAGGTATGAGAAGTGCAGAAACAGGTAGAGGGAGAGACCAATAGAAAGGGAGAGGGGAAAATAGCACAGCAGTAGGCAAAGAACCAGATGAGGATGGGTGTTTACCTAAAACTAGAAAAATCAATGGTCATGACATGAGGTTTAGGAAGATTATGACATGTTGTTCCTGACAAGAGATGAGGCCGATGACAGGCATATCCTTGTCTGGTTGGCTGCTGGTGACATTGTGATCTGCAGGGCACAGCATTGGGTCTAACACTGCACATTACAAGTCAATGATCAGGATGACAGAATGGAGGGCTCTGTGGCCAAGTTGGCAGATGAACAAGGATAATAATGGACAACAATTTTTTTCCCCTAAAAGGTTTGATAGACAACTTCAAGCTGATGACAAAGATAATTTCAGATTTGCTGTATTACATAGGAAGTTAAAGAAACATTAAATTAACTTTAATTGAATTTAGCTTGTTTAATCATACAGTGATGCTGACATATTGTGTTAGTTCAACTGAACCAAAAATGTTTTTCCGCCAAATTTCATTTGCACTCAGCATCTGATGTCTCTCACGTCAGTGGCTAACAATAGTTGGCCAGTATTGATGGATCCCAGTTGCCCTGATACCGCTTTTTCATGGTCGCATGTTCGTCACTGACTGCACCAAGATCTGTTGGGAAGAATTTTCAATGACATTTTGGACTTCATAGTTTTGTATGCTTGAAGTAGATTTAAAATATGACAGGAAGTCACAGTATTGTAAGTGATAGGAACATTTTAAGATGATTTTTGTGATCAACATCCCAAAATCTATAATACACCCAAATGTGTTGAGGAAGCAAAATATTTATTGTCCAGAGTAAGAGGAGGTGGTTGGGGGGGGGGGGGGGGGCGGGGGTTCTTTTTGAGGAAGCAGAGACTGCAGAAGGACATTGATAGATTGGAAACTGACCAAAAAGTGGCAGATGGAATACAGGATAGGGAAATATGTGGTTATGCACTTTGGCAAAAGGAATAAAGGTGAAGACTATTTTCTAAATAGGGATAAAAGCCAGAAGGCAGAGCTCGTGCAGGATTCCCTAAAGGTTAACACAGCTTGATTAAACAGTAAAGAAGGCAGATGCAATGTTAGCATTCATTTTGATAGGATTAGAATACAGAAGTATGGATTGGAGGATGGAGCATTTGGAGTATTGAGGGCAGTTTTGGACTCGTATTTCAGGAAAGATGTGTTGGGTTTGGAAGATGATCTTGGGGACGAGAAGGTTAATATACAAGGAGAGTCGAATGGTTCTGAGCCTATGGTTAAGGATGGGGGATTCTAATAAACTTTGAAAGCCCTGGTTTGAGTGAATATGGAGATGTTTCCAGTTGCAGGAGAGTCTAGGATCAGAGGAAAGAACCTCAAAATAAAAGATTTATCTCTTTAGAACAGGAATGAAGAGAACTTTCTTCAGCCAGAGGAATTAATCACCACAGATGGCTGTAGACTCCAGATCATTGGGTATATTTAAAGTAGAGGTTGATTAATCAGGGTGTTAATTTACAGGGAAATGGGTTGATCAGATCAGATACTATTTATTGTCATGTGACAAATATCATATCTCTTGAAATTGCCCAATACCCCTTACAGATAGAGAAAGAGAGGCCCTCTGAGGCACTGTTTGTGGATTGGTTCAGATACCTGGTTCTCATGACGCAGCCTGCGGCAAGTCCTTTGACCTCAAGTTGCTCATAGGCCACGTGGGTTCCTCTCCTGCAGTTTGCCAACAGCTTGCCACCGCGTCCTTCAGCTGCAGAGCCCTTCACATATCCACCACGCTACTTACCCCCCTTGGGGTTAACTCGGTTACTGGCACCCTGCACTATCTGCTGTTCCCCTAGTTGCTGCTGAATACAGTTACTGCCATCTTGGGCCCAGACCCCATAGTTACAGTATTTGACATGAAAAAGTAAATGAGCCATGATTAAATGGCAGAGTAGATGCAATGGTCTATTTCTGCTCCTACGTCTTGTGGGATATTTGGTAGAAAGTTAAAGTGTTTGGCAACAGGAAGTTGAGACCAGTGGTTCTAAACCTTTTTATTTCCACTCACATCACACTTTAAGTATTCCCTGTACCATCAGTGCTCTGTGATTAGTAAGGGATTGCTTGAGGTGGGATGTGAGTAGAAAGGGAAGGTTGAGAATCTCTATTCTAGAAAATAAGGGTGGATAAATCCCCAGAGCCTGACAAGATATTCCCACAGACTTTGAGGGAGACTAGTGTAGAAATTTCAGGGGCCTTGGCAGAAATATTGAAAATGTCCTAAGCCATGCATGAGGTGCCAGAGGATTGGTGCAGAGCTCATGTTATTCTGCTGTTTAAAGAGGCTCCTAAAATAACTCAGGAAATTATAGGCTGGTGAGCCTGATGTCAATAGTAGGTAAATTATTGGAAGGTGTTCTATGAGAATGGATATACAAGTATTTGATTAGCTAGAGAATGATTAGTCGAAGTCAAAATGGCTCTTTACAAGGTAGGTCATGTTTGACCAATCTTATAGTTCAGTGGTTTTCAACCTTTTTCTTCCCTCTCACATAACACTAAGTAATCCCTATGACATTGGTGCTGTGATTAGCAAAGGATTGCTTAAGGTCGGATGTGAGTGGGAAGGGAAGCTTGAGAATCACTGCTCTAGGCCCAATTGTTACTGAATTATTTTGCTTGAGAAAAATTGTCATTGGCCCATTTCCTTTGGAGTTATGAAACTGTGCACATACCGAATCAATTAGGTATGATTAGAACAGTGGTTTTCAAACCTTTTTCTTTCCACCCACAGACTACCTTAAGCAACCCCTTACAGTCAGAGAAAGTGAGTCCCTCTAAGGCATGGGGAATACTTAAAGTGGCATGTGAGTGGAAAGAAAAAGGTTGAGAACCACTGGTTTAGACCTATCAATGATGTTTAGAGAAGCATTTGATCTCATCAGAGAATGGCCACACCATGTACTCCAACTGCAGCTGATTAGATTGAACAATATGCATGTAAAGCTCTGCCTTGCCTGCAAGATCTGATTGAGGTCATGGATGGAGGCAAGGGAGGGAATATAGGAACGTGTCTTGCATGTTCTGCAGTTATAATAGTACATTTTCAATTTTCCCAGTATGGGAATAAATGTGACAGAATATATTTTTGAAAAGTTTATTTAAAATTTTACACAATACAAATATAAAAAACAAAAAAAACCAAACCCATCTAAATCCTATACCCCCCCTACCCCCCACCAAGCTTAACATACACATAGAAAGTATTTATAAACAAAGTGGGTTAGGTTGCAATATTTCAATTCGCCAGTAAAACAAAAATAAAAACAACCTTAACATCTAAATTCATACATTTCAAATACGGGGTCCACATTTTCTCAAAAAAAAGGGAATAATTATTTTGCAAATTATATGTAATTTTTTCTAAACATAAACATGATTGAAGGGCTGCCCATTGTCACCAGCCTTATTTGCATTGGTTATAGAACCTTTAGCCCAGGCAATTAGGCACAATATGAATATTCAAGGTATTAAGGTTGGGCAACGGGAGTATAAAATTTATTTATTTGCAGACAATGTGTTGATATATTTATCTAAACCCAAGAATTCTCTAGAACCTTAACAGAATTTATTAAAATTTTATGGATCAATGTCAGGATATAAGGTAAATTGAGATAAAAGTGAGCTATTACATGTATCTGATGAGTACTATTCGAATTGTATGCAAATTACTAAATTTAAATGATCAGATAAAATTAAGCAATTAGGTGTAATTGTTGATAAGGAATATAAGAACTTGTATGGTTTAAATTATTTACCTTTGTTAAATAAGATTGTCTGATTTAAATAGATGGAAAGATTTACCATTAACATTGATTGGTCAGGTAAATTGTATCAAAATGAATATAAATCCTTGTATTCAGTATTTGTTTCAATCAATTCCATGTCCTACACCAGGGAAATTTTTAAAAGAATTAAATAAAGTGATACATTATTTTTTGTGGAAAGGCAAATTATCTCGAGTATCGATGTAAAAGTTGACATGGACATATGATTTGGGAGGTCTTCAGTCACCCCATTTTCAAAATTATTACCAGGCAGCGCAGTTGAAATTTATTAGTAGACTTTTGATATTGATCAACCACTGATGTAGGCTTATGTGGAAAAGGATCAGATACAGGAAAGATCAATACATCACTTTATATACAAATGGAATTTTTTGCTTTTACAAGCATACAAGTTACCCCACAGAGTCATTTGTTTAAAGTACGGAGTAAGTGGAATCAATTTATAGGTTCGAAGGATGTATGCTCAATTAAAACTCCGCTATATCAGAATCAGTTAGTTCCATTTTCTATGTATAATCCTTATTTAAAGGATTGGGATTCAAAGGGTTTGTTAATAATTGAAGATTGCTTGGAAGCAGGTTCATTTCTTTCATTTGATAAGCTTAGAACACATGGTTTGCTAATTATCAAGTACATAATTTTTTAATGAACTGTTTTGGTCAGGAATTGATACTGCTAATGCAATCCAAGTTCAAAATGTTATTTATGGATAAGGGAAAGAAAGGGTTTGTCTCAAAAATGTATTCGTTGTTGCAGGTAAAAATGAAGGTGGTAGGTGTATTGAGAATAAGAAATGAATGGGAACAGGAGTTATCTACTATTTCTGAGGAGAAATGGTCTGATCTGTGTTTGCATCATATTACAAAATTAGTTAATGTGCGTTATAGTTTAGTTAAATATAACTGATGCAGAAAATTATAATCAACTCCCGAAAAGTTAAAGAGATATGGTTTTAGTGATTCTGATTTGTGTTTTCAGTGTGGAGATCAGATAGGTACTTTTGTTCATTCTGTGTGGAATTGTGTAAAAGTTGAGCCTTTTTGGGAAAAGATTATAAATTTTTTTGCGAGATTTACTCCAAGCAGATTCATGGTTGTGTCTGTTAGGTTATATGAATCCATTAACAGTGCGTTTGGATAAACCTTAGATTGCATTTATTCCATTAAGTTTGGCAGTGGCTAGGAAATGTATAGGAGTAACTTGGAAAAATGATGTGGAGTTAAATATACAAAGATGGCATAATGAAATTTAGACATAGATAAATATTCACCGTTGCAGTCAGAGCAAAGAAAAAAGCTGCATTTCAGTCATGCAGATGGGTCTTTTGTTTGTACAAGCACAAAGAGTCAAGTTTGGCTATTTGGTCAGGTTTCTTTTTCTAGTTTTCAAATGTGACTGCATTCAGACAATGGAAAAATGGTCATCCTTAGCAATAATGGCAGAGTACATAGTGATGGATGCAGCAGTGTCCACTGGTCATGTGGTACCTCAGTACGCAAATGAGACCCACTCATTGAAAGTGTGCTGTAGGGATGTGATGGAGTTGTTTGTTTTAAGCAAACATGGAAGTTGTTTCTTGTCTTTAATAAAGAGTTAATCTGTGTTCTGAAATTCTTGGTGTGTCTGGGAATTCATTGTGCATGGTTCTCACCAGCCCCATAGCAGTGCCTCAACAACCCTCTCCCTCTACACATAATAGGCAGAGAATAAGTAAAAAAAAAAAGCCACACATAATGGGACCAGAGGAACAAAGGGACATTTTTTAGAAGCTTACCAATGATTGACAACACTGAGCAAAGCTGAAAACTCCACATTCATTGAAGATAAAGCAGCTGGGACATCGAAATTTCGCGCACAGCACACATGCAGTGGTAATTTAGCAAGACAGTGGCAGCCAGAAGTACTCTGCAAGGCAGAAAGTTGCCGATAAAAGGGGAAAGCACAAGAGATTTGATTGCAAAGCAGAGAAGATAAATTCAGCAGGGACAGGCAGGATGTCTGAGAGAATGAGTTTGTTCTTCATTTCAAATAATATTCTGTAAATAGGGGACATATTGAAACTGCACAGGGATAACACAGGGAATCTGATTTGTTGTCAGAGACAAGCTCTGAAAAGGAGTCATGAACTTACAAATCTGGTTGCCCTACAGTCAACTAAAATTGCTAAATAAGCCATGTACTTTTGGAAAGGTATCAAAGAGATGTTTGGGCAGCATAAAGGAGGAGCATAATCAGTCCATACAGTTAAGCGTACAGAATCTTGTGCTTGCAAAATTGGAAACTCCGTAAAATATCATTGTAAAAGGTCAAGGAGTTTTATTTGTGTAAATTCTAAGCCACCAGAAATTGACCAGGACAGACAAAGAAGGCCGTCCACTAATTGACAACATGTGGTGTGGAACTGCTAAAATACCAAACACTTGAATGACTAATACCTAGACAAAAAGCAGCAGTAAGAAGTGTTCCTTAAACGTGACAAAGTATTATTTATGTCAGAGGAAAACACATTGGCAGCAAACAAGTCCAAGTCCAAATCAAGTCATAGTACTGTGGCACCTTTACAAAAAGACAGTTTTTCCAACAGAACAAGTGAGGGAGTGTGTACAACACTAACATCGATTCCAAATGAACAGAACAAGGCTTTGACAGATTTCTAGAGGAAATTCAATACGCACAAAATTTCATATCCAAGGTACAGATAAATCGATGCAACATCAGCTTCTTCTGTCGTGAGAAGAGAAATGCCTTTGATAGAAAAAAAATTCATATCAAAATTTTCTCTGGAGAAGGCAAGAAATCAAAAGTAGTACCATTTGTGTAATGGATCAGCCTTAGATTTCAGATGTATTGTCAGAGTACATACATGACATCGCTTACCACCCTGGGATTCTTTTCTTTCCTGTGGGAGCTGCAGAATTACCACTTATTGATAGTGCAAAAAATAAACTGTGCACCGCGTAAACATGTAAATAAAAGAACTAAACAGAAAATGAATATAAAAATACTGACTGTGTAATACAGAAAGAATAAAAGAAAAAAAAATCAAATGCACAAGTAAGAATCCTTAAATGAGTCCATGATTGAGTTTGTCATGGTGAAGAGGTAGCAGCTGTACCTGAACCTGGTGGCGCCAGCCTTGTGCCATCTATACCTCCTTCCTCACGAGGCAGCGAGAACAGAGTGTGTGCTAGGTGATGTGGGTCTTTAATGATCACAGATAGCAATATCCCCATGGATGTACTCAATCGTGGGGAGGGTCTGTTGTGTGATGTCCTAGGCTGTGTCCAGTAGCTTTTGGAAGGCTTTACACTCAGGCGTATTGGTGGTCCCATACCAGGCTAATGCAGCCAGTCAGCACACTTTCCACCACACCTTTATAGAATTTTGCCAGGGTTTCTTGTGTCATATCAAACTGCTGCAAACTCCTGAGGAAGTAGAACTTATCAGGGAAAGAATGTCAATGAAAAATTATTTGAGCGACAAGTTTAGCGAACATGCATATAACACAAAATCATACTGAAAAACAGTAGGAATTTAAAATATGAAAAGAATCTTCAAAGATGTTTGTTTGCAACAAGATAAACACAGCAAACCAGCAATCAAACATAATGTAAATTACAGTCAAATTATGATCAAAATGTCAGTTAGAATAAGTATTAGTCAGTCTAGGAAAAATGGAATCCCAATGAGCTATTGATACATTCAACATTGACAAGATGTTGCCAACTAGGTGGTCACTGGTGATTATTACCTGTTACAAAATGGTCAAGAAGAAATCTTATGCTCACTTTAATTTTTGTTTTCCAATATAAAATTGTCAAATAGAGTTAAATGTAACCACTGGACAATGAACCAGATTCCGCAAGAAAGAAAAGGCATTGTAGACCCTGGATAGGTGGAAGGCAATGAGCAAATCAAGGAGACAGAGAGGAGTAGTTCTTCTGGAAAGGGGTGGGAAAAAGAAATATCTGACTGGTGGTGGAAAGGTAGACACAGGTGGAAGATGGAAGGAGATTGCAGAATCATCAAACCATTCTTCACTAAATTGATGACTGTTGTTGATGAAGGACTCACTTGCATTTGCTATCACTTCTTCAGTGCCTTGAGGCACCAATTGTAGACATTCCAAACTTTTGCCTATGTCATACAATTAGTACCCTTCCACCATCTGGGGTATTGTTTTATACCTTCCCAAGTCAGTCATCTCCCATCTAGATTGTTATTTGGTCTATTTCATTGCATATTACATTTTGTACAGATCTGCCAGTAGTTTGTAACTGTCTCGCATGTTATTACTTGATGACGACAGTAGAATTTCAAAAGTTCAGAACAATTGAACTTTGGAGAATGAGAAGATGAAAAATCTGAGTTTGAAACATCCTGAATATAGGGGGAAGATCTGTTAAAGGCATGGAGTCAGTACAGAGGCTAAAATCTCATTGTATACCACAACCAAGACCTAACAGAAAACAGCCAATTCATTTCAGAATCCCATTTACAAAACTATTAGCCAACCTCTCAAGGGACAATGTCAATAAATACCAATTCATTTTACTGTCCAACAGTATTGTTACTTTTCACACTGGGTTTGCTCTCACACTGCCATGTAAAATGGGGTTAACCGGGCAATTTACATGGTTAGCGACCCAGTTACATGGCAATTTGAAAGGATCCAACCAGGTCAACCCAGTCAAAACCCAACTGGGTCCCTGACCTACCTCAGAGTGGTCAGGGAACCCAATAAAACTTACCCAGGTGTCCTGCTCTGGTGGTTTGAAAGGGGAGATGGCCAACCCAGCAACTCTGGTGATGTCAGACCCCTGGCTGAGGTACCGCTGCTGCTCACGTGGGGGGGGGGGTTGGGAGAGTGGAGAGCTTGCTTTCATGGGGGGGGGGAGAGGAAGAGAAATCAGTGCCATTGAGTGGGGGGGGAGGAAAAAGAGGAAGAGGTCACTGCCATGATGGGTAAGAGTGGGGGTGGCGATTGACGGGATGCCGAATGACAGTGGGGTTGGTGACCGACTGGGGGGGGGGGCGGAAAGTGGTGACTAATGGCCAGTTTGGGGGAGTTAGAGAGAAACTGACTGCTGATAGTTCTCATGAGTGTGTGATGCATCACTTACCGTGTCATCGATGGGTTGGCGATTTAATGGGTCAATACCCCTGCAATTTGAAAGATGTTTCCAACACCTTTGCCCCTGTAATTGCACCCAGGTCCCAGGAGGGATACTCAGGTGCTGCAGTTTGAAAGGCGCTAGTGATTGAACACAGTGTTGAGGGGACTAATCTCCTGCAGCTGCAAAGAAATTCTCCAGTGGCTAGAGCTTTTGAATAGATCAAGTGCTCGATCCTAAGCTCCCAATGGACCACTCGTGATGACCTCCATGTTTAGGCCCAATGAGCCAGCTACATATGACTTCATTTCAGTGGCTGTTCAGCATACATCACTACCTATCCAAAGGGACAAAATATGCATTAATTCTCACAGCATCCCTGCCCTTCAAGGGCATATGCATCTTGAGGGCAAAGTCAAGGCGAGTATTGGGCACAATGAAAAAAAATTCCCTTGCCATACAATCTGCAGGAAAGACAAACTTCCAAACCCAGTGCTCTCATCGATTAAGTACAAGAAACCAAGAGAAACAATTCAACATGTCACAGTCTATACCGAAGATGCCTCTGGAGACCCATATGCTTTATAGTGGATTGAGGAATTTCAGAATGATGGATTAGAATCCCACGTGAGGATTGTCAACTTCAGTCTATCCAAGGCACCTTTTTTTTTTGAATGGTACAGCACAGTAGAAGGTTCTTCCAGTCCATAGATCCATGCTGCTCAACGACACTTTATAATTTTTAAAAGGGTGGGAGGAAACAGGTCACGGGGAGAATGTACAACTCCTTACTGCCAGCACCAGATTTGAACCAAGGTCACTGGCTCGGTAATAGTATTGCACTAACCACTATGCAGACCTTCCTGCCCACAATCTATACCAATGGTTTTCAAACTTCCCCCCTAAACTCACATTCCACCTTAAGTAATCCCTAAGCCATCAGTGCTCTGTGACTAGTACGGGATTGCTTAAGGTAGGAAGAAAAAGTTTGAAAACCACTGTTTTCATCATACCTAATTGACTCGTTATGTGCACGATTTCACAACTCCAAAGGAAAATGGCTAAGGATAATTTTTTCAAGCAAAATATTTAAGTAATAGTTGGGTTAAGAGCAGTGATTCTAAACCTTCCCTTCCCACCCACCTTAAGTAAACATTTACTAATCACAGAGCACCGACAGCATAGGGATTACTTAAAGTGGAATGTGAATTGAGGGACAGTTTGAAAACCACTGGTCTATACATTCACAATCTTTCCTTGCTCAAATATTTTTCATGAAACTAGGTCACAATGGTCCCCATACTTGTGCTGTTTTGTAGATGAAAGATGGATGTTTTCTTTGCAGCCTTCTGTTGGCAGCTAGGTTAAAAATGAAACTTTTTTCCCCCTATAAAGGAAAGGTTAACACAAGGTGGACTTCAAAGGATGGAGTTAACCAAAATATTGCGATAAATGTTATTGCTTTTGCTATTGATTCCAAAGAAATCATTGCTATTCAGCTGTTCCCTGGTGACAAAGTGCTCAACTTAATGAATCAGGAGTCTGGGAGGTGCTGAGCACACTGCTGCTGTAGGCCTGGATGACCAATCAACCACAATCAGACAGAGAATCATGATTAATAGGCTTTAATCACCTTAATGTGTCAGCACAGCTTGCATGTTGCTGGCCTGATTCGAAGGCAGGTACTGAGAGAAGGTTTGGGCACAACAGCCTTCATGGGGATATCTGGGAGGGAGGAGTCATAGGTTTATATAGCACATATATACATAGTGGTAATATCACATTCACCCCTGCTTTTTAAACAAAGTCTGGCAGGGTGGTGTGGTTTAGTGTTTGTTGCAATTCCAAAGTCCTTACAGATTCAGTCTGTCTGGTGGACTCATCTGTTGCTGTGACTGTCACAGGGTCTGCTGTGGCACAGTTGTCGGTTCCCGGTCGGTGTCTTTTGCAACAGGTGGTCCCTCCGGTGGCTTGGCGGGGTTGGTTCTGAAGGGCTGTTCAGGTTGTTTGGAGTTTGGGCCGTAAATTCGGGTGCCGGTATTGGGGCCATTTGGTCGGGGTTACTGGGGAAGGGGATTGGCTGGTCAGTCAAGGGGTCTCCTGCATGCACCAGGTCCCAGATAGAGACAGTGTCTTGTCAACCATCCTGATACTCCACATTGGTGGAATGGTGGTTGGTGTGGAGAAGGTGGTCATTCTCGACCAGATGGTCAGTTTTGTGGTGTCTGATATGCCATCGAAGTGGCATGGACCCAAGGTTCATCAGCCAAGATGATGGTGTGGTTGAAGATGCCGATTTCCTAGGGAAGGAAGAGTCTTTGATGTGGTGTTGCATTTGTAGCCATACAGAGAAGGGACCTGGTAGCATGGAGCATGTCGGGGAGGGTATCTTGCCACCGGGAGGTGGGTAGTCCTTTCGATTTAACCCCCAGCGGTTATAGCCTGTGGTTCTGCTCATGGCTATGCCCTTATACAATAGGTACCATCACAGCTCCTTGCTCATAAAGGAGGACTCCCAGTTACTATGGATATAGCAGGGGTATCTGGACAGAGCCAAGATACCACTTGGCACCTTTATGACAGTGGCTGTGGTCATATCCAGGCAGATGTTGGCAAATGGGAAAATGGGAGTATTCATCCATTACATTAAGGAAGTATACATTCCTGTTGGTGGATGGGAGGGGTCGCTTAAAGTCCATGCTTGGCCACTCAAAGGGGCAGGTGGCTTTGAAAAGGTGGGTTTTATCCAGCCAGAACTGGGGTTTGCACTCAGCGCTGACTGGCCATTTGCATTTCAACTCCCTGATGTCTTCAACCAAGTAGGGAGGGTTGCAGGCTCTAATAAAGTGGTAGAGCCTGGTGACTCCAGGTGGCAGAAGTTGTTGTGAAGGACTTGTGGGTGAGCCAGCTGTACATTGGCACACGTCCCTCAGGACAGGGCATCAGGAGGTTTGTTGAGCTTCCTGAGCAGGTACAAGATCTCGTAGTCGTTGGTGGACAGTTCAATTCTCCACCTCAGGATCTTGTCATTCTTAATTTTTCCCCACTGTTTGTTGTTAAACATAAAAGCAACTGCACTTTGGTCAATCAGCAGGGTGAACATTCTTCTGGTCAAGTAGTCCTCCAACGGTGCACAGCTTCTTTCTTGATGGCTGAGTGCCAAAGTTCAGGGCCCTGGAGGGTTCTGGGAAAATGCCTGTTTGAGTATGGTGACCATGGTGAAGTCGGACATATCACTCTCCAACTGGAAGGGGATGGATTCATCCATGGCATATATCAGAGCTTATGTGGCCCTTTATGCATGTAAATGTCACTTTGGCTTCTATCAACAGGGAAAAGGTGGTAGATTTCACCAGGGGGTGTGCTTTGTCCACATAATTCAGGACCCACTGGGCATAGTAGAAGAGGCCCAAGCACCTTTTCATGGCCTGGAGGATCTGGGGTAATGAGAGATCCAACGGGGGTGCATGCAGTCTGGGGCTGGCCCATTGACACCATTTTTTGGCCACCTCGAGAAACTTGTGGAGGTTGGCATCATTGGTTCTGCTGGTCATAACCACAAATGGTCACATTGTTCAGGTAGGGTAATGTGGGCTTGAGTCCAAAGTCATTGATTATGCGGTCCATCTCCCTCTGGAAGACAGAGACCTTGTTGGTGACTTTGAAAGGGACATGGAGGAAGTGGTAGAGGCTGCCTCAAAGGCAGTGTATGGGCTGTATTGTGGCCAGATTGGTAGCTGGTGATAAGCCAACTTCAGGTCTACGGATGAGAAAACCCAGAACCGGGCAATCTGGTTGACCATGTCGGCGATGTGGGTAAGTGGGTAGGTATCCAGCAGGGTGAAGCAGTTTATGGTCTGACTGTAGTCAATGACCATGCGTTATTTCTCTACGCTCTTTACTACCACTACTTGGGTTCGCCATGGGCTGGAGCTGGGTTCTATGACCCTTTCTACTAGGAGATGATTGACCTCCACTTCAATGAAGGCTTTATCTCCAGGGTTGTACCATCTGTTCCTAGTGGTAACTGGCTTGCAGTCGGAGGTGAGGTTTTCGAACAGGGGCAGTGGTCAGACCCAGAGAGTAGGGAGGTCACAGGTCATGTTCAGGGGAGGTCGGCTGTATGGTGTTGCAGACCATGAAGGGCAGGTGGGGGTGTTGAACTACAAGCAGTCACTCTGTAGCTGGCACTGGAAATCTAGTCCCAGTATGACCAGTGCACAGAGATGCCGCTGTTAAAAGCAGGAGTTTAAAGTTCCTGTACTTCATGACCCACATAAGGTAATCTGGTCCTTGATTACACTGGAATTCTACAGCGTTAAACTGGCATGGGATCAACTTCCTGATCCCACACTGGCCACACATGTTGTTGAAACAGAACAATTTTTTATTTGGGAGTTGTTAAAAGTCAACCATACTTGTGCAAGTCTGGAGTCTTCTATTGTGAGATTAGGGAGAAATGGCGATTTTTTTTCTTCTGCAGTAACAAAAGTTATCATAATTGATCTTACACTTTTATTCCAGTTTTGTTTAATTAATCTATTTCATTTTACTCCAGCCTCCATAGTGGAATTCAAGATATGATTTCCAAATGTTTGATCCAGGCCTTTGGTCTATTATTAATGTGACACCGCTGTCCCCAATTTGCTTAATGTAAAACTACAAGGAAAATTCATCTGCATGGACTTTTGCAGAAAAATGGCATTACAAAGACCCTATGTCCAGGGACTCAAAAACCATGGATGAACACATTTGCAAATAAAATATTATCAGCACAGGTGATGCAACCCCCAGGATATGGCAGAAAGTTGTGACCATCCAGTAAACTTCCTTAACATACTTCAGTGATAAACAATGAAGTGACAGTCCCAACCCATGAACTCTACCTGACCCATTGAGTTCCTCCAGCCATTCTTTGTCTGCTAAAAGTTGTTCATTTTGCATTCAAATCTTAAAAATGCATAAACTAAGTCGTAATAGATCAAAGGGAAAGCAACAGCTTTACCACACAAACACATTTGGCAAGAGCCAGCTCAGAGCTCAGTTTGGTTAATCCCCATTACTAATCCTTTTTAATCAGAGAGTTATTCTACCTGCAGGCTCATCAACCAATATGGTCAACTCTGCAATTTGACATGTCCAGTCATGATGAGGAAATACCAATGCGCACAATACAACAGCTTTCCATGTCTGAAGCAAGGAAGAAATTGGCCAGTTAACATTACTGCCTTGAGCCTCTCTGGCTGTTAGTGAAATAATATCTCATTCATAGAGTTTAATAGCAAATCTGTCCTCTGAAGGTTTAAAATAGCTGAATTTATGTTCCCCCCTCCCCCACAGTCAACCATCAATGAAAAGTGAACATAGCAAAGGAGATCAGTTCAGTAAATGTCTATACATTAAAGGATCAATAAAGAAATATGCAAAAAAGAGGAAAGAAATAAAGTAGGTCAAATAATTCCCAGCAAGATTATGATTTTTAATGAAAATCAGACTCTCTTCCGGTCCAATCCAATATATACAATCCCCCATTCTCTAATCTGGGGAATAACCATTGGTCCATATATCCAAAAATATCAAATTTAAAATAAACTCCTGTAGCAGCCCGCGCCTTGGGCCGACAGGAAATGACTGTCGAAAGTGACGACCAGTAAAGCATCGTGCAGGCTGAAATGCCCTTTAGGGCATTACCAGTGAGGAAACTGTAGGCTTTAATACACAGAAGAACCTTGTTGGCCCAGGATAGGAATGGCGGCAAGGGAAAGGCAGCTCGACCTTTATGGCCGAAGACCACGAGGGAGGAGTTATAGGGTACAAGTCATCCGTGGGTGGGGCAGCTCCATATATACAACTGACTGATAACTATATATAGTGGAGGAAACATATCACCACATGCCCATTTCCATAGGCCACCAGTAGAGTGGTGAAACTGGCCAATCACCACTGGTGGATTGCAGGATGTCCGGGCATCCAGGGTAAATGATTGGCGGTGATGCGGCTGAGCTGACTATAAAAGGCAGAGTTGCCACTGAATAAAATCAGTGTCAAATACACTAATAGTGTGTGTGTGTGTCTTTCTTCTCCTGCATATTTGAGCTAAAGCCTTAGGACCATAATCGAAGGCTATAACCCAGCTGTATCCATAGTTACCTTGCTGCACTCCTTGGAAACTACATCCACAATGGGACAGATACTTCTTGTTGTTCCTTCTCGGGGATGTAATTTAAAGTATAGCTCATATTACTGAATACAAGGCCTAGCATGAAATGAGTTCAGTGTACAAAATGTTGAAGAAACATAGCAGCATCCATGGAAATAAAGGTCATTGTCATTTTGGGCCTGAGCTCCAAACATCAAGCAGACTCATTAATAAAATTTAATGAATGGGGTGGGGAGGGGTGTTGGAGAAGACAGGCTAAACGACAAGAGGTGGGTAAAAAGGTCAAGGACTAAGAAAAATAGTCCTCTGATAGATGGAAGGGAAGATGGTGGTGAGCTGGAGGAAGGGAAACAGAGGGATGAGAGAAACTGGGGGAGGGAGTTAACAAACATTGGAGAAGTCAAATGTTGACATCACCCGATTGGAGACTGCCAAAGTAGAATACAAGTTGTTCCTCCATGGTATCACTCAGAATGGCCAAAGAAAACCTAATGCCAAGGGAATAGCATCACCTAAAAACAACAGTAATTATAACTAAAGGAAAGCTTATTCTTCATCGAATAATAATCTCACTTGAAATTGATTGTGGACTTCAGGAGGACCAGGAATGACCATCCGTGACTACACATCAACAACTCCAGTAGAGAGCACTTATCTAGTGACCTACCATGGACACTCAACATCTCCTTACTTTTGGAAGGTGCCAGAATGATTACATTTTCAGAGAAGATTGATGTGGACAAGGCCACTCACCACATTTATGTCTTGATGTTACTGGCGAGGCTTCTTAAATAACTTGGAGATGCAAGATTCAAATAACAGAAGAGACTTTTACTTACCGATGCCTTCCACCATCTTAGGAAACAGTTCGCGCCCGCAGGCAGAGGCGCCCGCAGGCAGAGGCGCCCGCAGGCAGAGGCGCCCGCAGGCAGAGGCGCCCGCAGGCAGAGGCGCCCGCAGGCAGAGGCGCCCGCAGGCAGAGGCGCCCGCAGGCAGAGGCGCCCGCAGGCAGAGGCGCCCGCAGGCAGAGGCGCCCGCAGGCAGAGGCGCCCGCAGGCAGAGGCGCCCGCAGGCAGAGGCGCCCGCAGGCAGAGGCGCCCGCAGGCAGAGGCGCCCGCAGGCAGAGGCGCCCGCAGGCAGAGGCGCCCGCAGGCAGAGGCGCCCGCAGGCAGAGGCGCCCGCAGGCAGAGGCGCCCGCAGGCAGAGGCGCCCGCAGGCAGAGGCGCCCGCAGGCAGAGGCGCCCGCAGGCAGAGGCGCCCGCAGGCAGAGGCGCCCGCAGGCAGAGGCGCCCGCAGGCAGAGGCGCCCGCAGGCAGAGGCGCCCGCAGGCAGAGGCGCCCGCAGGCAGAGGCGCCCGCAGGCAGAGGCGCCCGCAGGCAGAGGCGCCCGCAGGCAGAGGCGCCCGCAGGCAGAGGCGCCCGCAGGCAGAGGCGCCCGCAGGCAGAGGCGCCCGCAGGCAGAGGCGCCCGCAGGCAGAGGCGCCCGCAGGCAGAGGCGCCCGCAGGCAGAGGCGCCCGCAGGCAGAGGCGCCCGCAGGCAGAGGCGCCCGCAGGCAGAGGCGCCCGCAGGCAGAGGCGCCCGCAGGCAGAGGCGCCCGCAGGCAGAGGCGCCCGCAGGCAGAGGCGCCCGCAGGCAGAGGCGCCCGCAGGCAGAGGCGCCCGCAGGCAGAGGCGCCCGCAGGCAGAGGCGCCCGCAGGCAGAGGCGCCCGCAGGCAGAGGCGCCCGCAGGCAGAGGCGCCCGCAGGCAGAGGCGCCCGCAGGCAGAGGCGCCCGCAGGCAGAGGCGCCCGCAGGCAGAGGCGCCCGCAGGCAGAGGCGCCCGCAGGCAGAGGCGCCCGCAGGCAGAGGCGCCCGCAGGCAGAGGCGCCCGCAGGCAGAGGCGCCCGCAGGCAGAGGCGCCCGCAGGCAGAGGCGCCCGCAGGCAGAGGCGCCCGCAGGCAGAGGCGCCCGCAGGCAGAGGCGCCCGCAGGCAGAGGCGCCCGCAGGCAGAGGCGCCCGCAGGCAGAGGCGCCCGCAGGCAGAGGCGCCCGCAGGCAGAGGCGCCCGCAGGCAGAG